>NC_057806.1:182997061-183309467 GCF_018294505.1 Triticum aestivum | reverse complement strand
AGTCTCTCTGCAAAAACATACATTAAGCAAACGTGAGTACAAATGTACCCAGCAAGACCTACATCAGAACTAACTATATATGCATCAGTATCAACAAAAGGGGGTGATGGAGTTTAACTGCAGCAAGCCAGCTTTGACTCGGTGGCTATCTCGAACTACGACTGCAAGTAACTCTTTTGAGGTGGCACACATGAGTCCACATCTTCACCATATCAATACACCACTATGGATCCGCTCTCGTCTCCCT
This sequence comes from Triticum aestivum, assembly GCF_018294505.1. NCBI lineage: Eukaryota > Viridiplantae > Streptophyta > Magnoliopsida > Poales > Poaceae > Triticum > Triticum aestivum. Next base: position 183,309,220 of record NC_057806.1, on the reverse strand, counting down.
ACGAGAACGCCATCCATAGCTCTCACGCTTATCTTGCACATTTTAGAGTATCCACTTTCACTTGTCTATGAATTGTACAGGCAACCCAGAAGTCCTTTTCCGCGGACACGGCTATTCGAATAGATGATGTTAACCCTGTAGTGGTGTACTTCTTCACACACGCTCTCGCCACTTACCACCATGTACACGTTGTGTATCTCAGCAACCTTCAAGCGGAAGCCTGGCGAGGGAGTCGACCACGACCTGACTAACCACACAAGTCTCTAGTCCAGGTTTATCGCCTATTCGGGTTCCATCTGGAAGGACATCCGGCCGGGGTGTCGCTCACGGCCCCAAACGATGGGAGCAGGGTTCCCAAGCCCACCATCCGGGTGCCGCTTGGTACATCGTGCCACTGTGCCTAGTATGTCTCAAGCCCACATGTACTAGGTGTCACTTGGTAGACTACTAATAATAACTACAAACACCAGAAACTAGTTGCAACTCCTGGATAGAGATCAGGTTGATTAATAAGTCGAGAGAGCTTGGAGTGCCCAGAGCCCAATGTGTGGTAGTAACTATTCATGGATCACAAACACAGAACTCAGTTCCTCAGGACGGTTTCAGTGAAACAACCAACCATGTACTACTACATGGCCTCTCACCTCTACCTTTACCAAATCGTGTTCACACACTTAGCTCTCAATAGTAGGACATGTTCACAACTTTCTAATTCATCCCCTATGAATCAGACCTGACACTACTCTAAGCAATAGCAGGCATGACAAACAAGCATGAATGAGTAGGCACATCAGGGCTCAAACAACTCCTACTCATGCTAGTGGGTTTCATCTATTTACTATGCCAATGACAGGTCATGGAGAGGAAAGGGGTTCAACTACCGCAACATGTAATAGTTGAATCGTTGGTGTCCTAATGCAGTAAAAGAGAGGAGGTGCGAGAGAGTGGGATTGTATCAGAATGAACAAGGGGGTTTTGCTTGCCTGGCACGTCTGAAGATAGTATAGTTCTTCATTGGTGTCATCGAACTCATCGTCGGAACGAACGTCTACCGAGAGGGAACGACCACCGGTAGACATAAAAGGAACTGTGATCAATGAAATGCACATACATATGAATGATATGTCATATTAAGGTACTGAATTAACCTAGTGCAATAGTTAGTCATATTCATTGAAGTGGAATTCAAGCCTATAGCAAATTCCAATCCAAAACTAATTACCATTTATTCCATAATCATGAATTGCCCCATTCAGTAAGGTTAACTTGTTTAAACATGCATGGAAATGCCATATTCAGATTCTTTGGATTTTTCTGATCATTTTTTATATATAACTTATTTCATTTGGAGTTACGGTTTAATTTCTATGATTTTTGGAAGTTTGGGGTATTTTCTAAAATTTATAACTCATTTCTGATTTATTTTAATTCCGGAAAACTTTACTGCATCAGCATGATGTCGGTGTGACGTCACAAATCAGCTGGGCGGGTCCAGGTCAAACCTGACACGTGGGGCCTGCATGTCAGTGTCACATCTAACTAACTAAATTAGTTAACACTAATTAAATGCTAATGCTAAACAAACAGGGGCATGGGCCCACCTATCATAGGCTCAGGCTAGTCAAACCCCGGTCAACCGAGGTCAACTCACCGGAGTTGACCCGTGGCTCGTCGCCGGCGAAGCCAGAGATGGCGGAGACGTTTGGGTTGCATCTCCGCCGACCAAAGGGCTGGATGAAGGAATCTATGCGGAGCTGGGACTCGCCCGCATCCATCTGTGCAAACGGCAGGGGCTGAGGTGGCCCGAGCTCGCCGGAGGCAAGCTCGCGGCGGTGGCCGGAGTTCGGGCCAACACGGGCGCGGGGCTACACTTGATGAGCGAGCGAGCTGAGAGGCTAGGCGGGCTCCTGGGAGATCCACGAGCTCGAGGTCGTGCTCGGATGCGAGTTCGGTGACCTGCAACGACGGCAGCAACAGGCGTGACGACGAGGTAAGGGGGGAAATGGACGGGGAGCTCATAGCGCATCCGTAGGGCGGGTCGACAGGCTCGGGGGAGGTCCTGGCGGTGTCGAATCAGAGACGGCGGGGACCAAATGCAGAGGACGAAGGCGAGCTTGGGGACGACGTCAAAGGGCGCCCGACGCTGCGTGGCTCGATGGAGAGGTCCAGGGCATCGCGACGGATCTTTCGGGCGCGTCAGCGGGGCGAGGCAGTGACAGCGGTCGCGGCAACAGCGAGCGGCGGCGACAACGTGCTCGGAGGCTGCACACGAGAGAAACAGAGGAGGGGAGAGCGCGAGAGAGAGTGGGAGGGGTCCGCGGGGGTGCGTGTCGATGTCCGAGTGCGTTGAGGGGGAGCCAGGTAGGCAGCTACCGGCGTGGCACGCCGTGGTGCCATGGCCAGCTTCTCCTCTGCCTTCTGGCAAGAGGAAGAAGATGCCCTGCCCTTGCTAGGCTGGGCTACTACGGTAACCTGCCGAGGTAAGTGCCAGGTTAGTCTCTCTGTCTCTCTTTCTTTTGTTTTCCTTTTCTATTCTGGTATTTGTTCTTTTGATTTAGCAAGAATGCCAAACCAAGCAATAAAAATCTGAAAATATTTATGGGCACCTCTGGGACTAATTCCAACAGCCAAAAATACTTTCAAGATTATTTGGACATTTAAATGTCCAAAGGCAAATACTTTATGATTTAATCCAAAGATCCAGGAATGACCTAGAAATATATTCATCATTTTTGGCAGAGGTTTTCACCTTTATCAGAAATCATGGACATTTCCAAAGGGCATTTTGTGTTCTTTGAGAAAGATTTTATTTGAACCTATTTGAATTCTTTTAGGTGCTAGGGTTTGATCAATCCCCATTTCAACTTCAAATGAATTTAGACCTGATGCATGGATGCTTGTGCCACTATTTGCAAACAATGCTAGGGTTGTGGCATCCTCATACCCAAAATAATTAACTAGAGCGATCTATGCTAGTTTAGAACCACGGTTTAGTTACATCACATAGTTTCGCCATGCATAAATTCAAAGTTTTACCATAGAAAGACCGTAGTGACACATTGTCATCAACAGTTAGTCCTCCATGTTGGCGGTCCAATCTTCATAGTCAGGGAGTAAGCACCCGTGCTTTTTGAAAGGCTTTAGGTCTAGACGCAGAGTGAGTAGCAGTGCTCGGACATCTTCCCGCGTGATTGGCCCATGGTAGAACATCCATGTTGGTTCAAGGACCTGCTTCATGATCACTTGGGCACGTTCACACTATACGTGATAAAACTCATCTCTGATTCGATGATCCGGTGTCCTTCCTATGCTTGTGGCCTAGCTGACAATCTCGGCATCGTTGGTAGTAGGTGACATGCGAAGGTGTTGATTACCCCTTCTGTACTCGAGCAGGTGATGCATGAGGTAGAATCCATCAGCCATACTGGTGTGCGGTTGTTGGATGCAGCAGAAGTTGGTCTTATGACCGAAAGCTAGCCCACGATTGTTGTACTTTTTCACCTTGATATATCCACCAGACAGGCTGAAGGTTAACATGGCACTATCGAGAACACTCTTTATGTGCTTGTAATCCTTTTTCCTAAGGTTCTTCGATGAGTCCAAGTACATCGCATGGGAGTATTCCGGGGACAGAACGATGAGGACGCCCCCCAGCTGCGCAAATTAAGTACACCTCAAATTAGCCTCCATGCTTACAAAGGAATGATTAACACTTACAAAAGGATATTTGCGGATGACTTACGTGGGATGATAAAGCAAGAGAACACTTCCTTCTCCTTATTAGCGATCATGAATTCACCGAGGTACTTGCTCGCATAGTCATGGTGCTCTTTGCAAACTGCCAAGAAGCTCTCGTGCATATAGAAAGGGTCCACGACGCATATATATTTATGTTCTCGACCCTCATGAAGTAGTTAAGATACAACGCATACATGCGGATGAACTGGAAATCCAGCTTGGTCATGTGGAACATGTCATAGATGTAGTCAAATCGCAGGATGAACTTATTCGCGGGCCATCTCTCGATGTACAACTTCCCACCCGACACCTGAGCCGCGTAAAGTGGGTATCCTGGTTTTTCCATGACCAAAAGGCTTTTCTCTCTGGCCAGCACATCTTCATGCAGTCTCCTTAGATCATTGTTCACTAGGTGCTCTAGCACTTTGGCAGGTAGGATCGGCTCGCCGGTGACATGGAAGCGCTTCGCACCTTGGACAGGTATTCTGTCTACCACCCGAGGCTTCAGAGGCGGCTGGCTGCTTGAAGCAGCTCTGGAGACTTTAGGGCCTTTTTTGGCCGGTCTTCTCCTGTGCTTCTTGGTGGGTGGCGGTAGTGAGCCCACCATACCTTCCCTAACCACCACCCCCAGTGTCGTCGGGCTAATTAGTGGACAGGCCTCGGGGGGTTGCTGGGTACAGGCGACATCTGGAGGCGTCTCCTGCGAGGATCGCTTGAAGAGAGACTTTTTGCATTCCGCCTTAGGACGTTCCAGCTCCGGCAAATCAGGCAGCATCAAGTCATCATCTCCACGCTCATAGCCTGAGTCTTTGACATCCTGAGCCATCAATCCTCCATCATCATAGGTGCTATTGAAATACTTGTCTGGGTCATCATCATCATCCTGCATGTCATCATCAACATTTGCTTCTTTAACAGCGGGGGCTACAGCGGGCACTAATGGAGGCTCTCCCTCGCGTCGTGCGCTATCACTCGCCATGACAGGTGCAGGTAATGTGGTAGGTTGGGTGGTGTACATACCTTCTTGAGAAGGTGGCGTTGGCGTGATACCGGGCGCCTCAAGACGAAGAAGAGACTTCAGCCAAGGCTCTTGCATGCGCCAATCATCTTAAGGGTCTCATCGTCATCGACTGGTACTGGAGGAGGAAAATCCTCAAAGCCCGCTAAGACACTGGCCACGTTTACCTTGAAGACACCATCGGACATCTCTAGGTTGTGGAACATGCGGTCCTTCGGCTTCACTATCATTGCCTTTCCCACGGCCACCTTCTGGCCCTTGATGTCGTAGAGTAGGGTGCACGGGGTGTCGTCGGCCTACGAAGGAGACATGTCTGCGACGTCAAACATCCGAAAGGCAACTAAAACGGAAGACTATAGACATGCTGGTGAAAAGGGTATGACGCGTAATTACCGTGAGGACGTCGAGCTCAGCCAGTGATGAAGGCCCACCGAGCATGCAAGAGACAGAGGTCGGGCTGCTATGAACAGGAGCGGGACCTTTTGTGGTTGCTTGAGAAGGTGTTGGTGTTCGCCGAATTGCTCCCGACAAAGCTAGGAATGCAAAAGTCCTGCGGCTGTGCATCTGGATTGTTCTTCGTGAGATTGAAAAGTGCCGGAAGCAAGATGACCACCGCGTCAGTGACCCCTGCACTGACGGCCCCGAGCAACTCTTCTTTCGTCTTAGCTTTGGTCTTATTGACCGCAATTGCGACCATCTCGTCGATGCTTTGCTGAGTGATGACCGACCGTCTCTTCCTTCTTTCCTCTGGCTCCTCGGGGTAGCACATCTTCCACGAGGCGCCATCTCCGACGCCATGCACACGTCCATAGGACGCCGGCTTGTCCACCTGGTCCTTTTTCAGTATGTTCAGGTCCTGGTTGAATGGGTTGTCCCAGGAGGCCTTAGATCCCCCACAATCAAAAAAGAAAACAGCCATCCGGTCGGATAGACGACCTCGTGGCCAACATAGAGCGGCAAACGACGCCGCACACAAGCCAGTACGCGATCCACGTGAGGGCTCGCCTCAAAAGGACGACGCAACCAGAAACATCTATGGACCAAGCAAGCATGCTCCAGCACGCAATGCAACACAACAAAAATCCGAACACCACGGTACACCCAAATACAGGGGTGTCGCGCACCCCCTATGTTTCACCGATGAGGTGCTGGACCATGAATTTCCAGAGGGATTCAAACCCGTAAACATAGAGGCGTACGACGGAATGATAGACTCAGGAGTCTGGATTGAGGACTACATCCTCCATATCCACATGGCTCGAGGAGACGATCTCCACGCCATCAAGTACTTACCCCTCAAGCTCAAAGGGCTAGCTCGACACTGGCTTAAAGGCCTGCCCGAAAACTCCAATGGAAGCTGGGAAGAGCTCGAGAACGCTTTTCGGGCAAATTTTCAAGGGACCTATGTCCGACCACCGGATGTAGATGATTTAAGTCATATAACTCAACAGCCGGGAGAGTCAGCCCGAAAGCTTTGGAACAGGTTTCTCACTAAAAAGAACCAAATAGTCGACTATCCGGACGCCGAAGCCTTAGCAGCTTTCAAGCACAGCATTCGAGACGAATGGCTTGCCAGACACCTCGGCCAAGAAAAGCCGAGAACAATGGCAGCATTAACATGCCTCATGACCCGCTTTTGCGCGAGCGAGGACAGCTGGTTAGCCCGATGTAACACCAGCGACCCTAGTACATCCGAAGTCAGGGACGGAAATGGGAAGCCACGACGCAGCAAAAACAAGCGCCGGAATAAAGAAGACAGCTCGAAGAGCACGGTGGTAAACGCTGGATTCAGAAGCTCTCGGCCAGGTTAGCAAAAGCTGCCCTCCAAAGGCAACAGAGACGAACTGTCCAGCCTGAACAAGATTCTGGACAAACTATGTCAGATCCACAGCACCCCCGATAAACCTGCAAATCATACCCATAGAGAATGTTGGGTCTTCAAGCAGTCCAGCAAACTCAATGCCAAACACAAGGGGTAGGATACACCAAGCGAAGACGAGGACGAGCCTCGCAAGCAAAGCACTGGGGAACAGTAGAAATTCCCACCAGAAGTCAAAACAGTAAACTTGTTACACGTGATGAAGGGGAGAAACAAAGCGGCACTCCTAGAGACACATGCGCTAGGGCCTATCACCGTGGAGTTCTGCCACTGGTCGTCCAAACCGATCACCTTTGACCATCGGGATTACTCGGCAAGTATCCAGCATGCAGGATGGGCTGCCTTGGTGTTAGACCCGATAATTGATGGATACCACTTCACACGAGTCCTGATGGACGGCGGCAATAGTTTAAACCTGATATATCAGGACACAGTCTGCAAAATGGGGATAGACCCAACAAAAATCAGCCATAGCAATACTACCTTTAAAGGAGTAACGCCAGGCCCAGAAGCCCATTGTACGGGCTCCCTGCTACTAGAGGTTATATTCGGCTTACCCGATAACTTCCGCAGCGAAAAGTTAACCTTCCACATCGCTCTGTTCCAAAGTGGCTATACAGCACTACTCGGACGCGAAGCTTTCGCTCACTTTAATGCAATACCGCATTACGCTTCCCTCATGCTTAAGATGCCCGGTCCACGTGGCATCATTACAGTAAATGGAAATATTGAGCGCTCCTTGCGCGCGGAAGACCGTGCGGCTGCCCTGGCAGCCGCACACTAGACAGCCTCACCAACTAGAGCATCTGACAGGTCGTTAAGACCACGGACACGGTTAGACGAGTCTGGTGTAGCTATATATAATTGATACAGGTTTGATGGCTATACCCCTACAACAATAAAAGGGGCTCAACGCGTGTGAACAAGTGACAATTCGGCTCAACTTTGCTCATCTGGAACTATACATGGTTTATTTAGTATAACCTACCTTTTGCACGACAACTTTTCAACTAAGTTCCTCTCTTTTTCAGATGATCATCGTGCTACACCCGTCCAGGATACGACACAACGGAGACACAGATGCAGACGTGCAGCAGGGACCCGTTCCAAGGATTCTTTTTAGATTAAGACCCTGCGTAAACCTTTTTTATTGTCTCTTGTTGATACACATCCCCCGGATTCTCAGTACAACTCAGAAGGATGCTGACGTATTGGCATGTTGCCACGTCAGAGTATTGTACGTACCTGGACACCAGGGGCTTATTACAAAGGGCACTATTTAGCCCGGTTTACATCATAAAGATGGAATACCTTAGGGAGTGTTCGGTGTCGCGAGTTTGGCCTTATATGCATCAGCTCCGAATCATGTCTTTAGTCAAATGTTGGGTTTGCCCGGCTCCTGTGTTTTGCTGCCTTACGTTCCGCTCTAACAGCTAGGGCGGCACCAGGAGAACTACTGCGATTGTGCCCTGGTTCATCCGAACGAGCACCTCAGTAGAGAAAGCCGAAAACTGACTGTCATGATATAGCGTGAGACTGGTCAACCACTCGATGACCTAACGGAATCTTCGGGATTTCTCCGCCTTAATGAAGGGCCGTTTCCCGGCCAGGCATGTACGCGCCCCGAATTCGGATGAGCGCGGAGCCACCAGGGGCTATATAGTAGCCCCACTGTCAAACTCCTATGGCTAAGTGAATGTGTTAAAGCATTATAGTCCGATTGCCTAGTTCGCTGCACTATCACCTCCTTAATGGACCAAGACGTTGGATAAAGTGTGAACAAGCGTCTTCTGCGAGCACCCCCGCATTATATGCGTGGGGGCTGAAGCCGACAACTGCCATCTTTCAGGTTATATACATATATACATAAATGGCTGCACAGGAGGCATCATAGTACTTTCGGGCAAAAGTATAAAAACAACCTTGATGAACTCAATAAAACATTGTTTTTCAATGGGAATACATGTCATTAGAACATAATATTCTTCGAGCACTGCGCTTCTATTGAACGAGCGCCCTCAAGAACTTCTCGAAAGTAGTGCTCGGCAGGTACTCGGCTCTCGTTCGAATCTTGGGCTGCAATGTGATACCTCTCCGTCGTATCTATAGTTTTTGATTGTTCCATGCCAATATTATTCAAATTTCATATACATTTGGCAACTTTTTATACTATTTTTGGGACTAACATATTGATATAGTGCCCAGTGCCAGTTCCTGTTTGTTGCATGTTTTTTGTTTTGCAGAATATCCATATCAAACGGAGTCCAAACGGGATAAAAATTGATGGAGATTTTTTTTGGAATATATTTGATTTTTTAGAAGAAAAATCCACGTGAGACGGTGCCCGAGGTGGCCACGAGGCAGGGGGGCGCGCCCCTGACCCTCATGGGCCACCCGTGAGGCGGTTGGTGCCCTTATTTCGCCGCAAGAAAGCTAATTTCCGGATAGAGATCGTGTCAAAATTTCAGCCCAATCGGAGTTACGGATCTCCGGGAATATAAGAAACGGTGAAAGGGAAGAATCTGAGAACGCAGAAATAGAGAGAGACAGAGAGACAAATCCAATCTCGGAGGGGCTCTCGCCCCTCCGGTGCCATGGAGGCCATGGACCAGAGGGGAAACCCTTCTCCCATCTAGGGAGGAGGTCAAGGAAGAAGAAGAAGGAGGGGGGCTCTCTCCCCCTCGCTTCCGATGGCACCGGAGTGCCACCGGGGGCCATCATCATCACCGCGATCTACACGAACACCTCCGCCATCTTCACCAACATCTCCATCGCCTTCCCCCCTCCATCTACAGCGGTCCACTCTCCCACAACCCGCTGTACCCTCTACTTGAACATGGTGCTTTATGCTTCATATTATCATCCAATGATGTGTGGCCATCCTATGATGTCTGAGTAGATTTTCGCTGTCCTATCGGTGGTTGATGAATTGCTATGATTGATTTAATTTGCTTGTGTTTATGTTGCTGTCCTTTGGTTCCCATCATATGATTGCGCGCGTGGATCACACCCTAGGGTTAGTTGTATGTTGATAGGACTATGTATTGGAGGGCAAGAGTGATAGAAGCTTCAACCAAGCATAGAAATTGATGCATACGGGATTGAAGGGTGCCAATATATCTTAATGCTATGGTTGGGTTTTACCTTAATGAACGTTAGTAGTTGCGGATTGCTTGCTAATAGTTCCAATCATAAGTGCATACAATTCCAAGTCAGGGATGACATGTTAGAAGTGGCCTCTCCCACATAATACTTGCTATCGGTCTAGTAAAGTAGTCAATTGCTTAGGGGCAATTTCGCAACTCCTACCACCACTTTTCCACACTGTCTATATTTACTTTATTGTTTCTTTATCTAAACAGCCCCTACTTTTTATTTACGTTATCTTTATTATCTTGCAAACCTATCCAACAACACCTACAAAGTACTTCTAGTTTCATACTTGTTCTAAGTAAAGCGAACGTCAAGCGTGCATAGAGTTGTATCGGTGGTCGATAGAACTTGAGGGAATATTTGTTCTGCCTTTAGCTCCTCGTTGGGTTCGACACTCTTACTTATCGAAAACTGTTGCGATCCCCTATACTTGTGGGTTGTCAAGACCTTTTTCTGGCGCCATTGCCGGGGAGGAATAGCGTGGGGTGAATATTCTCGTGTGTGCTTGTTTGCTTTATCACTAAGTATTTTTTATTTGTTGTTCTTAGTTGTTTTGTATCTTTAATTATGGGTAGGAAACACAAAATACCAAAAAAATTAGTTGTACATACTAAACCAATGGTTGAAGAACCACTCAAAATCTATCACACTGCTGAAGCTTATTACATGGATCATCTTCGATCCCTATGTGCTCGTGCTGAAACCCCAACTAGCTTAGTTGATGGCAAATCTTTAGATGAGCATGCTTGTTATGTGCGACACCGAATCTCTGAAAAAGGGAAAATTTTACTCGATCAAATTCATCGTTTGCAATTCTATGCTTGGAATTTATGTGAAATATATGATGTTATTTGTTGTTCTGAAAACCCTAAGAAACACCTTCCCTACCAATGTGAGTTTATTGATAATGGAATCGTATCTTCGTATGCTAAAGGTGTTTATAGTTACTATGATGTTCAACAAATTGAAGAATTTGTTTCTTTTAAGGGTGCTTATGAAATTGCTTCTTTGATTGAAACGTATGATGCTACTCTTTACAAATCTAAATTTTTTGACATACTTAAATATTGCTATGATAATTATGCTTCTAATGCCTATGTTGAACTATATATTGAGGACTACCCCGCTGTCCAAGAAGAGACTAATATTTTGCAGGAGTCTATGGAAGAAGAAATTGATGAAACTCTGAGCTCATTGGATGAAAAAGATGAGGAGAAGAGCGAAGAACAAAAGGAGGAAGAGCGGATTGATCACCCGTGCCCACCTTCTAATGAGAGTAACTCTTCAACTCATACACTGTTTAATTTCCCTTCATGCTTACCGAAGGGTGATTGCTATGATGACTATTATGATCCCGTTGATTCTTTTGAAATATCCCTTTTTAATGATGCTTGCTATGCTTGTGGCCAAGATGCCAATATGAATTATGCTTATGGAGATGAACTTGCTATAGTTCCTTATGTTAAACATGAAATTGTTGCTATTGCACCCACACATGATAGTCCTATTATCTTTTTGAATTCTCCTGACTACACTATATCAGAGAAGTTTGCACTTATTAAGGATTATATTGAAGGGTTGCCTTTTACCGTTGTACATGATGATTTTGATGAATATAATATGCATGTGCTTGCTGCTCCTACTTGAAATTATTATGAGAGAGGAACTATATCTCCACCTCTCTATGTTTCCAATATGACAAAATTGCAAGAAACTGTTTATACTATGCATTGGCCTTTACTATGTGTGCATGAATTGTTCTTTTATGACATGCCAATGCATAGGAAGAGAGTTAGACTTCGTCATTACATGATATATGTTACCATTTGCTCTCCACTAAATTAAAAATCATTGTTAATTAAAATTGGCTTTGATATACCTTGGGATCCGGGTGGATCCATTACTTGAGCACTATATGCCTAGCTTAATGGCTTTAAAGAAAGCGCTGCCAGGGAGACAACCCAGAAGTTTTCGAGAGTCATTTATTTCTATTGAGTGATTTTATATAGTTTAAAAACAACAAAAATAAAGAGGGGAACCCAAAACTTTTTCAAAAAGGAAAGCGAAAGTGAGAAAGACAAGCATTGTTGAAGTGGGAGCTAGCCTTGAACTTTGTTCATGCTCATGGAAACTTTGTGAATCTTGATTACAGAAACTTTTCAATAAAAATAATTATCCCCTTGTACAATTCCATTGTATTATAAAAATAATGTGCCAAGGTTTGCCTTTAGGTTGTTTACATTTTCTTGATGGTTTGTACGGTGCAGGACAGAAACTTTGGCTGTAGTGCGCGATTTTAAATTTTTAGCGGGAACATCAAATGGTTCTGATTATTATTGCACTGTCTTCCTATACAAATTTTTTATTTTTCCTAATTTTTGTAGAATTTTTCAAGTACCAGAAGTATGGTGAATGTTCAGATTATTACAGACTGTTCTGTTTTAGACAGATTCTGTTTTTGATGCATAGTTTGCTTGTTTTGATGAAACTATCAATTTATATTAGTGGATTAAGCCATGAAAAAGTTATATTACAGTAGAGACAATCCAAAAACAAAATATGAATTGGTTTGAAACAGTACTTAGAGTAGTGATTTGCTTTATTATACTAACGGATCTTACCGAGTTTTGTGTTGAAGTTTTGTGTGGATGAAGTGTTCGATGATCGAGAAGGTCTCGATGTGAGAAGAAGGAAGAGAGGCAAGACCTCAAGCTTGGGGATGACCGAGGCACCCCAAGTAAATATTCAAGGAGACTCAAGCGTCTAATCTTGGGGATGCCCTGGAAGGCATCCCCTCTTTCTTCAACAAGTATCGGTATGTTTTCGGATTCGTTTCGTTCATGCGATATGTGCAATCTTGGAGCGTCTTTTGCATTTAGTTTTCATTTTTCTTTTATGCACCATGCTGGTATGAGATAGTCCTTGGTTTATTTATAGAATTCTCATTGCACTTCATTTATATATTTTGAGTATGGCTTTATAGAATGCTTCATGTGCTTCACTTATATCATTTGAAGTTTGGATTGCCTGTTTCTCTTTACATAGAAAACCGCCATTTGTAGAATGCTTTTTTGCTTCACTTAGATTTGTTAGAGCACGGTCATATCTTTTGTAGAAAGAATTAAACTCTCTTGCTTCATTTATATCTATTTGGAGAGATGACATGAACTGGTCATTCACATGGTTAGTCATAAAATCCTACATAAAACTTGTAGATCACTGAATATGATATGTTTGATTCCTTGCAATAGTTTTGCGATATAAAGATGGTGATATTAGAGTCATGCTAGTGTGTAGTTGTGGATTAGTAGAAATACTTGTGTTGAGGTTTGTGATTCCCGTAGCATGCACGTATGGTGAACAGTTATGTAATGAAGTCGGAGCATGAGGTATTTATTGATTGTCTTCCTTATGAGTGGCGGTCGGGGACGAGCGATGGTCTTTTCCTACCAATCTATCCCCCTAGGAGCATGCACGTAGTACTTTGTTTTGATGACTAATAGATTTTTGCAATAAGTATGTGAGTTCTTTATGACTAATGTTGAGTCCATGGATTATACGCACTCTCACCCTTCCATCATTGCTAGCCTCTCTAGTGTAGCACAACTTTCGCCGGTACCATAAACCCACCATATACCTTCCTCAAAACAGCCACCATACCTACCTATCATGGCATTTCCATAGCCATTCCGACATATATTGCCATGCAACTTTCATCATCATCATATAAATGACTTGAGCATTCATTGTCATACTGCTTTGCATGATTGTAAGATAGCTAGCATGATGTTTTCATGGCTTGTCCATTTTTTGATGTCATTGCTACGCTAGATCATTGCACATCCCGGTACACTGCCGGAGGCATCCATATAGAGTCATACTTTGTTCTAGACATTGAGTTGTAATATTGAGTTGTAAGTAAATAAAAGTGTGATGATCATCATTATTAGAGCATTGCCCCAGTGAGGAACGGATGATGGAGACTATGATTCCCCCATAAGTAGGGATGAGACTCCGAACTTTACAAAAAAAAAGAGGCCAAAGAAACCCAAATAAAACAAGATGCCAAAGAAGCCTACCAAAATAATAAAAAAACATAAAAACAAAAAAAATGAGAGAAAAAGAGAGAAGGGGCAGTGCTACTATCCTTTTTCCACAGTTGTGCTTCAAAGTAGCACCATGTTTTTCATATAGAGAGTCTCTTGAGTTATCACTTTCATATACTAGTGGGAATTTTCATTATAGAACTTGGCTTGTATATTCCGATGATGGGCTTCCTCAAATGGTCGAGGTCTTCATGAGCAAGCAAGTTGGATGCACACCCACTTAGTTTCAGTTTGAGCATTCATACACTTATAGCTCTAGTGCATCCGTTGCATGGCAATCCCTACTCACTCACATTGATATCTATTGATGGGCATCTCCATAGCCTGTTGATACGCCTACTTGATGTGAGACTATCTTCTCCTTTTTGTCTTCTCCACCATCATATTCTATTCCACCTATAGTGCTATGTCCATGGCTCACGCTCATGTATTGCGTGAAAGTTGAAAAGTTTTGAGAATGTAAAAAGTATGAAACAATTGCTTGGCTTGTCATCGGTGTTGTGCATGATGTGAGTATTTTGTGTGGTGAAGATGGAGCATAGCCAGACTATATGATTTTGTAGGGATAACTTTCTTTGGCCTTATTATTTTGAAAAGACATGATTGCTTTATTAGTAGGCTTGAAGTATTATTGTTTTTATGTCAAATGATAGACTATTGCTTGGAATCACTCGTGTCTTAATATTCATGCCATGATTAGACATAAGTTCAAGATTATGCTAGGTAGCATTCCACATCAAAAGTTATCTTTTTTATCATTTACCTACTCGAGGACGAACATGAATTAAGCTTGGGGATGCTGATTCGTCTCCATCGTATCTATAATTTTTTATTGTTCCATGCCAATATTATTCAACTTTCATATACTTATGGCAACTTTTTATACTATTTTTGGGACTAACATATTGATCTAGTGCCCAGTGCCAGTTCCTGCTTGTTGCATGTTTTTTTGTTTCGCAGAATATCCATATCAAACAGAGTCCAAACGGGATACAAATTGACGGACATTTTTTTTGGAATATATATGATTTTTGGGAATAAAAATCCACACGAGACGGTGCCTGAGGTGGCCACGAGGCAGGGGGGTGGGCTTGCCCTCCTGGGCGCGCCCCTGACCCTCGTGGGCCACCCATGAGGCGGTTGGTCCCCTTCTTTCGCCGCAAGAAAGCTAATTTCCGGATAGAAATCGTGTCAAAATTTTAGCGCAATCGGAGTTATGGATCTCCGGGAATATAAGAAACGGTGAAAGGGAAGAATCTGAGGACGCAGAAACAGAGAGAGACAGAGAGACAGATCCAATCTCAGAGGGGCTCTCGCCCCTCCCGTGCCATGGAGGCCATGGACCAGAGGGGAAACCCTTCTCCCATCTAGGGAGGAGGTCAAGGAAGAAGAAGAAGGAGGGGGGCTCTCTCCCCCTCGCTTCCGGTGGCACCGGAGTGCCACCGGGGGCCATCATCATCACCGTGATCTACACCAACACCTCCGCCATCTTCACCAACATCTCCATCACCTTCCCCCCTCCATCTACAGCAGTCCACTCTCCCACAACCCGCTGTACCCTCTACTGGAACATGGTGCTTTATGCTTCATATTATCATGCAATGATGTGTGGCCATCCTATGATGTCTGAGTAGATTTTCGCTGTCCTATCGGTGGTTGCTGAATTGCTATGATTGATTTAATTTGCTTGTGTTTATGTTGTTGTCCTTTGGTTCCCATCATATGATTGCGCGCGTGGATCACACCCTAGGGTTAGTTGTATGTTGATAGGACTATGTATTGGAGGGTAAGAGTGACAGAAGCTTCAACCAAGCATAGAAATTGATGCATACGGGATTGAAGGGGGCCAATATATCTTAGTGCTATGGTTGGGTTTTACCTTAATGAACGTTAGTAGTTGCGGATTTCTTGCTAATAGTTCCAATCATAAGTGCATAGAATTCCAAGTCAGGGATGACATGTTAGAGGTGGCCTCTCCCACATAATACTTGCTATCGGTCTAGTAAAGTAGTCAATTGCTTAAGGGCAATTTCACAACTCCTACCACCACTTTTCCACACTCGCTATATTTACTTTATTATTTCTTTATCTAAACAGCCCCTACTTTTTATTTACGTAATCTTTATTATCTTGCAAACCTATCCAACAACACCTACAAAGTACTTCTAGTTACATACTTGTTCTAGGTAAAGCAAACGTCAAGCGTGCGTAGAGTTGTATCGGTGGTCGATGGAACTTGAGGGAATATTTGTTCTGCCTTTAGCTCCTCGTTGGGTTCGACACTCTTACTTATCGAAAACTGTTGCGATCCCCTATACTTTTGGGTTATCACGATGGCGGTGGCCTCCATCTCCGCCGAGTATGTCTTCATACGGGCAAGGGCCATCCGTGCACCCTCTACGCACGCCGACCTCTTCATCGCGTTGATGTGCGGCACCGCACCAAGGAACTGCTGCACCAAACTAAAATAAATGTTCAGCTTTGGCCTTTCGGGCCATAGATGATCCACAACAAACCTCATGGCGAGTCCGGAAAATCTATTCAGCCCGGCCCATTCGGCTAACCGATCAGTCAATGGAAGCGGACGCTCTGGAATTTTAAATTGTGACCAGAACAACTTTTCCACTTCGCGATCCTTGTGATCTCAGAAGTATTCGGCTGCATCGGTAGCACTCGCCGCTAAGTCCAGATATGCATCCCCAGAACTCCACAGCCGGTCCAAAGGGGCGCACTGAGGATCTCCAAACTTCATCCGCGGCATAAAGGGCTTCCCAGCCGTGATATCCCCGGCTTGACGCAGCTCCTCCTTCATCGCTCTCATTGTAGAGCGGGTGTCTTTGGTCGCCTTCATGGCCTTCTCCAGGTCTGTCCTCTTCGCTCGACCTTCCTTTTCAAGAAGCTCATAACGGTCAGCGGCGTTCTTCAATTCCACAGCTATCCTGGCTATTTCCTACTTGCTTTGGCAGTGAGCAGCTTGTTCGGCTTTCAGCTTCTCGATTGCCTTTAGGGCAGCTGCATCGCTTTTCCTGGCTTGTTCTTTGGCTCGGGCAAGTTCCGCCCAAAGATTCTCCACGGCCGCAGCTTCATATGCATTCACACACATGTTATAGATACTGGCATCATGCTCCTCTTCCCAAGTGTCACCGGAGGAATCACATACAATGTGCCTCGTCAAGCCGCTTGCTGACAAGTACGATGTTAGCGTCTGCCACGTCAAGATGCCGCTTTAGCTCGGCAAACTCATCAGTCCGGCTGGCCACCGGACCCTCCGCCACCTGCATATTAAGGCGACACGATTATTTCTGGGACTATGATCCTCTATGCGATGTCATCTTCGACAGCACCCAGAGTCTCAGGGGCTACTATCTACATAGGGCACATCTAAAAATGTGTGGTACTGTAAAAAATGTACATCATTTCGCGTACCTCAAAACCCCTCAGTAGACTCATAAAGGCTTCATGCAACCAGCTTTCGGCGGACCCTTTCAATCACCGTACCCATCAACCTGCGGTGCTCTTCTGAGATAGCCGCTTGCTCTTGCAGATCCCTCAGTACGTCCGACCGTACACTAGACGGTGCCGGACTCTTTCGATTCCCTCTTCAAGACCCGGATACTGAGGACTTCGGGTGGCCATAGGATTACCTTCTGGCCTGGCCGGATCAGGAGAAACCCTCCGCAATGACACCTCGGGGTCGCCCGCCTCATGAGGCGGTATGGCAGGGGGAGGCGTTTCGCTCTCCATCATCTCTGGAAGAAGATCCCCTGAAGACGAGCTCTGCTGAGAAGGGCTAAGATCTGAACTGCAAGATAAATGCTTCGGTTATTTTCCTCAGAAGTAAAGCGAGATATTTTCATTATTAAGTACCCTTTTACTTACATCTCGGTGGAGGGCTGATCCCCTTGAGGGAATAGTTCAGCCGGGGTATCCCCCAGGGCAGGACCCTCCGGCGAAGATTTCTTCCCCCGTTTGGAGATCATGGTCTCCGGGTCCTCAGAGGCGGTCCTCTTCCTTCCCTGGGGAGAGGAAGTTTCAGTTCCTCCTCCCCGGTTAACCTCCTTCGCGGAGGCCCTAGCCTCCTTGTCCCCCCCTTTATCTTCTCCTGAGGGCGCTTGATAAGGCGCAATCTCCAGCATCCTGGCTAGCACGGGATTTGGTGATGTCTCAGGGAGGGGGGCCGGACACCTGATCAACTTTGCCTTCGCTATCCAATCCTGGTGAAAGAGTGGCTTTTTTAGGGCGACGTTGCGATAAATAAGCGGATAGTGTGTTGGGATGCGGGGCTACTTACTTGGGTATCTGGGCGATTGCAGCTCAGACCTGCATCCTCAGTGATTTCCGGACACATTATCTGTGGTCCGAAGAACAATTTGTACATCTCCTCGGGCGTCATGCCAAGGAAGTGTTGAATAGCTCGCGGTCCTTCCGGGTTGAATTCCCACATGCGAAGGGGCCGGCGTTTGCAAGGCTAGACTCGATGAACTAGCATAACTTGCACTACCATAACCAGACTGAAATCTCTCTCCAAGAGATCTCGGATACGACTTTGCAGTATTGGCACGTCCTTGGCTGGACCCCAGCTCAGCCCCCTGCTGATACATGACATCAGTTGTGGTGGGGTCCTGAGCGAAAGGTGGGGGCAGCTACCAACTTGGCACTTCGGGGAGCTGTGATGTAGAACCACTCCTGCTGCCACAATCCGGACACATCTAGGAAGCTACCCTCAGGCCATGGAGCGTCAGCAATTTTTCTTATTAAAGCGCCTCCGCACGCTACGTGCTGCCCCTCGATCATCTTCGGCTTCACATCGAAGGTCTTGAGCCACAGGCCGAAGTGAGGGGTAATGTGGAGGAAGGCCTCACATACGACAATAAATGACGAAATGTGAAGAAGGGAATCTGGGGCTAGATCGTGAAAATCTAGCCCATAATAGAACATAAGACCCCTAACGAAGGGATCCAGAGCGAGGCCTAGTCCTCGTAGGCAGTGGGAGACGAACACGACACTCTCATTGGGTTCGGGAGTAGGGACGACCTGCCCTCGGGCGGGCAGCCGATGCGAAATTTCGGCGGTCAGATATTTGGCCTCTCTCAACTTCTTGATGTCCACCTCCGTGACGGAGGAAGGCATCCACTGACATTGAAGGTTGGATCCGGACATAGTTGAAGGTCTGAAGCACCTGACCTGAGTTTTGGGTGTTAGAACTCGAGGCGGGGGAAGGATTTGATTGAGCACGAGAGGGAAAAAAGAAAAAGCCTTGTCCCCTTTATAAAGAGGGTGAATATCAAGCGTCCTCCTCGTGGCCGTTTGGGACTTGCCTAAGATATAGGAGGCCTACCAATAGGCACGATTGGGTTACCCATGTTCGTATTGATGAGAATCCCGTAATAAAGGGGACACGACCTCTGCTTCGACAAGACGTTCCAAGGAAACCGCCTCGCGAAACACGCTCAGATTGGTTATGAAAAATGATTCGAATAAAGACCTGGCTGTGGTGTGATGTCACACTACGGGGTACGTCAGCAGATTAGATTTATGGAAATATTATTCTCTCTATGGTGGTATGTGGAACTTTTTTTGCAGAGCCGGACATGATCCTCGTGTTCAAAATCTTCTATGAAGTATTCGGAGGAGGAACCTGCCTTGCCATGCCGAAGACAATCTGCACGCCGGACTCATCGTCATTGAAGCCTGGTTCGGGGGCTATTGAGGGAGTCCTGGATTAGGGGGTATCCGGACAGCCGGACTATATCCTTTGGTCGGACTGTTGAACTATGAAGATACAAGATTGAAGACTTCGTCCCGAGTCCGGATGGGACTCTCCTTGGCGTGGAAGGCAAGCTTGGCAGTACGGACATGTAGATCTCCTTCCTTGTAACCGACTCTGTGTAACCCTAGCCCCCTTCGGTGTCTATATAAACCGGAGGGTTTAGTCCGTAGGACCAACAACAACAATCATACCATAGGCTAGTTTCTAAGGTTTAGCCTCTTCGATCTCATGGTAGATCAACTCTTGTAATACTCATATCATCAAGATCAATCAAGCAAGAGTAGGGTTTTACCTCCATCGAGAGGGCCCGAACCTGGGTCAAACCATCGTGTCCCCCGTCTCCTGTTACCATCCGCCAAGACGCACAGTTCGGGACCCCCTACCTGAGATCCACCGGTTCTGACACCGACAGCTTCCCTTTCTCATGGAAATGCTTGGTTCCTTTGAGAGGACTGGCTTACATATACACATGGTCTTCGATGCAGAAGTTTACTTCTTGACACCAGTGGTTGGTATAGTCCTTCCTTATTGACATGGCAGTCTCCAGATGTTCCTTGACCAGCTGAATGACTATTCTTCCGTCTTTGGGTAGACAAGTATGTCATCAGATAAAGATGACAACTGACTTGTCCAAATACTCCATGAAATCTATGGGGTACGCAAAACGGGCTAGGGAATTGGTGGTGGTCACGGTTGAATATTGGCCAAACTCTTCTCGTCCTAGGGCCAAATCCCAAGTCCATGATCCGACCATGTTGTGGCTTGGTAGGGTTTAAGGGTTTCAAGGATTCCAGTGTGTGGGTGAACATTTATCATCTTATCCTTAAGCACGATTCCTGAGACGTCAATAGTTTTATCTAGTACTCGAAACAAATCACCTTATACCATTATAAGCATTCTTTCGTATAGACCAACTCCAATCATCACTCGTGCTATCCATATCCTCATGGCTCCCGAGAGGAGGTCTAACAAAATCATATATGTCTATGATTCCCAAAATAATATGTATGGCTACCCCTAAAAATCCATGGGTAGAGCATACAAGCTTCCAAGCTCGACTTAAACATGGCAATCCAAGTGCTCAGCCTATTCCTCCAAGGTCCAAGATAGTACATCTCTATCCTAAGGAAACATGTCCTATGCCACTCCAAGATCTAGTTTTTGTAACGTCCCGGATTGAACATTCCATAATTGTAACTCCAACTCTTGCCATTACATAATTCCATGTTATACCCTCTGTGGTTGTGTTTTGTCCTCATTTTGCATTTTGTTCATGTCATGTATTTCATCTCATGTCATCATGTGCATCTCTTTAGCATTCGTGTTTGTCTCATGCATCCGGTCATTTTCCCCGTTGTCCGTTTCGAAATCCGACACTCACACATGCACCCATTGCACCTCTCAGATCTTGTTTCGTGAGCGGGAGAAAAACGATCTCGGAATGGGCCGATATTTGTCGAGTGGCCTTGGTACATCACCGGTAGGCCGCCTGTCAAATTTCGTTCCATTTGGAGGACGTTTGATTCCCCAATAGTTAACCGTGTAACCGCCAAAACCCCTCTCTCCTTGCATCCCAACACCCTCCACAACATCCCACTATCCCTTCTAAACCCCCCATGCTCTCTGTCGTTGGATCATCATCGTGTGGGTGAAAACTGCTCTGAAAAACTCCTCTCCCTCCCTCTAGCTACAAAACAGCCCCTTCCCCGAAATCCCGGCAAACCCTAGCACCACAGAAACCCTAACAACTCCCCCTCCAGATCCGCCGCCACCGGGTGCTACCTGTTGAGCATGCGTTGGTTTTCCCTTGAAGAGGAAAGGGTGATGCAGCAAAGTAGCATAAGTATTTCCCTCAGTTTTTGAGAACCAAGGTATTAATCCAGTAGGAGATAACACGCAAGTCACCTAGTACCTGCACAAACAATCAAGAACCTCGCAACCAACGCGATAAAGGGGTTGTCAATCCCTTCACGGTTACCTGCAAAAGTGAGATATGATAAAGATAGTAAGATAAATATTTTTGGTATTTTTGTTGTATAGATTGGAAAGTAAAGATTGCAAAATAGTAAACGAGATGCGATACCTCAAATTTGTCACACAACTGTTACCATACGTGCATGCTACGGGACTTGCAAACCTCAACACAAGTATTTCACAATTTCACAATTCCTCAACTAGCACGACTCTAATATAACCATCTTTATATCTCAAAAAAATTATCAAGTATTAAACTATTCAATGCACTCTATATGAAAGTTTTTATTATACCCATCTTGAATGCCCATCATATTAGGACTAATTTTATAACCAAAGCTAATTACCATGTTGTTCTAAAAGACTCTCAAAATAATGTAAGTGAAGCATGAGAGATCAATAATTTCTATAAAATAAACCCACCAACGTGCTCTAAAAAGATATAAGTGAAGCACTAGAGCAAAATTATCTGGCTCAGAAGATATAAGTGAAACACATAGAGTATTCTAATAAATTACGATTCATGTGTGTCACTCACAAAACGTGAGTACAACAAGGATGATTGTGGTAAACTAAAAAGCAAAGACTCAAATCATACAAGACGCTCCAAGCAAAACACATATCATGTGGTGAATACAAATATAGCCTCACGTAAAGTTGCTGATAGACGAGGACGAAAGAGGGGATGCCTTCCGGGGCATCCCCAAGCATAGGCTTTTGGTTGTCCTTGA
This sequence comes from Triticum aestivum, assembly GCF_018294505.1. Taxonomy (NCBI): domain Eukaryota; kingdom Viridiplantae; phylum Streptophyta; class Magnoliopsida; order Poales; family Poaceae; genus Triticum; species Triticum aestivum. The sequence goes on along the minus strand of NC_057806.1, from coordinate 183,286,851 downwards.
ATTTTACCTTGGGGTTCCTTGGGCATCCCAAAGCTTAGGCTCTTGCCACTCCTTGTTCCAAAATCCATCAAATCTTTACCCAAAAACTTGAAAACTTCACAACACAAAACTCAACAGAAAATCTCATGAGCTCCGTTAGTGTAAGAAAGCAAACCACCACTTTAATGTACTATAATTAACTCATTCTTTATTTATATTGGTGTTAAACCTACTGTATTCCAACGTCTCTATGGTTCATACCCCTCCGATACTAGCCATATATAGATTCATCGAAATAAGCAAACAACACAAGAAAAACAGAATCTGTCAAAATAGAACAGTCTATAGCAATCTGGAGGTTTCAAATACTTCTGTAACTCCAAAAATTCTGAAACATTAAGAATACCTAAATAATTTGTATATTGATCTACTGCAGTTGGAATTAGTATTTTATCGCTCACTGGTAAAAAAATGTAAATTATTTTTGTGAGCGCATACTTCCTGTTTTTCAGCAAGATCAAACAACAATCACCCAAGAAGATCCTAAAGGCTTTACTTGGCACAAACTCTAATTAAAACATAAAAACACAATCATAAAAGAGGCTAGATAAATTATTTATTACTAAACAGGAACAAAAAGTAAAGAACCAAAATAAAATAGGGTAGCCTCCCAACAAGCGCTATGTTTAACGCCCCTAGCTAGGCATAAAAGCAAGAATAGATCTAGGTATTTCCATGAAAATGATAAGGCAAATCGTGAAAACTCATCTCATACTCCCTATGTTCAGCAGCAAGTTTTCTTTGTGGCAAGAGAAAGTAATCAAAAGGGCTAAATTTAATGGGACAAAAGTCCCCAAGATCAAGCTCAGGAGGTATTGGTTCCTCCTTTGGCCCCTCATATTGCACAACCAATTCATCATTATAAGCATTCTTTTGGCAAAAAGTCATGAGCCTTTGTTTAAGGGAAAAACCTAACCCATTGTTCTAGATAGCAAAATTATCATTAAGTTCAGAGATCCTATCAACTAGAACATCGGTAGGAACCTTTTTTCTACTGTTTTCATTATAAGCAACATGATCTAAAGATCATAAGCGCATTATGTCTTCTTGATAAAAAAGGATTGCTTCTATGGGAGGACGGCCGACATCCACCCTATAATGCGCAAAAATTTTGTTGGCCTCTTTTATTATAAATATGAACTCATGTGCTAAGAAGATGGTAGCTCCTTGCTTAACAGAAGAATGCTCAATATTGGAAAATTCTAGAAAAATCCTCTGTATTGAAGGATGGATGTGGATAAATTGTCTTTCAAGTTCAACCACAAGAAAAGACATAGCATCTACAAGACTACTAGATTTATGAAGAATAGACCCGCCCATAGTGGGCAAAGCACCGGCGCAAGTAAAGAAATCTTGAATAACTCCTTTTCCAATAATATTACCACTACCAATCCAAAACTTTTTAGTGTGGACAATAGTAGGTTCTTCATGAGGATAATAAAAAGCATCAATGTTTTCCCCATCATTACTGCTATCCCTTTCAATGATAACCTCCCTAGTTCCATACATGATGGCAACAAAACGCACTAAGAATGAATAAACAAGAGGCAAGCAGAAAGATACGAATAGAAAAGGGCGAATAAAACGACAAAGGTGAAGTGGGGGAGAGGAAAACGAGAGGCAAATGGCAAATAATGTAATGCGAGGGAGAAGAGTTTATGATTCGTACTTGGTATGTCTTGACTTGAGCATAGATCTCCTTGGCAGTGGCGCCAGAAATCCTTCTTGCTACCTCTTGAGCATGTGTTGTCTTTCCCTTGAAGAGGAAAGGGTGATGCAGCAAAGTAGCGTAAGTATTTCCCTCAGTTTTTGAGAACCAATGTATCAATCCAGAAGGAGATAACACGCAAGTCACTTAGTACCTGCACAAACAATCAAGAACCTCGCAACCAACGCAATAAAGGGGTTGTCAATCCCTTCACGGTTACTTGCAAAAGTGAGATCTGATAAAGATAGTAAGATAAATATTTTTTGGTATTTTTGTTATATACATTGGAAAGTAAAGATTCCAAAATAGTAAACGAGATGTGATAATAAAAGAGATGCAATATAATAAGGAAGAGACCCGGGGGCCATAGGTTTCTCTAGTGGCTTCTCTCAAGATAACATGTATTATGGTGGGTGAACAAATTACTGTCGAGCAAGTGATAGAAGAGCGCATAATTATGAGAATATCTAGGCAATGATTATGAACATAGGCATCATGTCCGTGTTAAGTAGACGAAACGATTATGCATCTACTACTATTACTCCTCACATCGACCACTATCCAGCATGCATCTAGAGTATTAAGTTCATAAGAATAGAGTAATGCTTTAGGAAAGATGACATGATGTAGAGGGATAAAATCAAGCAATATGATATAAACCCCATCTTTTTATCCTTGATGGCAACAATATAATACGTGCCTTGCTTCCACTACTGTTACTAGGAATGGACACCGCAAGATTGAACCCAAAGCTAACCACTTCTCCCATTGCAAGAAAGATCAATCTAGTAGTCCAAACTAAACCGATAATTCGAAGAGACTTGCATAGATATCAAATCATGCATATGAGAATTTAGAGAAGAACCAAATATTATTCATAGATAAACTTGATCATAAATCCACAATTCATCGGATCTCGGCAAACACACCGCAAAAAGAATTACATCAAGTAGATCTCCAAGAACATCGAGGAAAACTTTGTATTGAGAACAAAAGAGAGAGAAGAAGCCATCTAGCTAATAAGTATGGACCCGAAGGTCTGTGGTAAACTACTCACACATCATCGGAGAGGCTATGGTGTTGATGTAGAAGCCCTTTGTGATCGAATCCCCCTCTGGCAAATCACCGGAAAAGGCCCCAGATGGGATCTCATAGGTACAGAAGGTTACGGCGGCGGAAAAGTGGTTTCGTGGCTCTCCCTGATGTTTTTAGGGTATAATAGTATATATATAGGTGAAAGAAGTATGTCAGTGGAGCTCCGTGGGGCCCACGAGGGTGGGGGCGCCCCTACCCCCCCCCCCCCCCGGGCGCGCCCTCCTATCTCGTGGAAGCTTCGCGGAGTTGCAGACTTCTACTCCAAGTCTCCTGGTTTGTGTTTGTTCCAAGAAAGATCCTCGCGAAGGTTTCATTCCGTTTGGATTCCGTTTGATATTCCTTTTCTATGAAACACAGAAATAGGTAAAAAATAGAAACTAGCACTGGGCCTCTGGTTAATACGTTAGTCCCAAAAAAATATAAAAGAGCATATTAAAGCCCATTAAACATCCAAAATAGATAATATAATAGCATGGAACAATAAAAAATTATAGATACGTTGGAGACGTATCACCGGGCCCCTTCACCGCCACGCGGCAAGCCACCAGTGGACGGGCGCGCCGCCCATGCCACTTCGCCGCTGGCCCACGGGGCCCTAGTCACGCCCGCACAGCCCGCAGCCTCCTCCTTCGCCCGCCCGCAGGCCCGCGCATCCCGTGCCACTGCCTCGCCTCCAAGCCGCCGTCCGCCGCCGCTGTCCAAGCTCGTCGTCGCCTTGCCTCCAAGCCGTCGGATCCCCGCCGTCGTCCAAGCCCGCGCCGCCTCGCTGGATCTTCGTCACAGGCGCCACCTCGCTTGCCTCGTCGCCGGGAGCGCCACCGCCTAGATCCGCCTCCTCCGACGCTCCGTCGGCCTCGCCGCCGTCGTCCATCGCCGACGCCATCACCTTGCCGCTCTGCGACCTGATCCGTTGCCGCCTCGGTTTGTGTGCCCCTAAACCCTAGATCTGAGGTTGCTATTTTCTTCTAAGTCCCGGTTTATCATCTTCATGTGTGCCACCTTGCCACGTCATAACTTCCTGCTCATAGCTCCATTTTGCGTGCATAATATGTTGAAATGTTCATCTCTGAGTGCTCTACATGGTGGTATAATTTGCTTGCATGTTACAGTCAATATTGATGCCCTGATCATCGTTGCAAAAGTGCTAGATGACATAATCTGCTGGAAACATTCATAACTCACTGATTTGTTATTTTCATAGCATTTTGTGTGTTTATCTTTTGAGCATCATGTTAACATATTTTAGGAGCATCTTCATAGCATCTTTACAGTGGTGTTATCCTTGTATTTTATGAGCCCTGTGGTGACTAGCACAAGCATGCAAAGTAGGGTACTTGTTGTTGCTGATTTAAGTGACTTATTGTTTTCTATGAAATCTGAACCTGCTACATTATGTTGCCATGTTAACTTGATGCTACAAGTGAATCCATGCATATTGTGTAGATGCTCAGTAAGGATATTTTGTAGATCTTATTATGCTCTATCCATCCATGCCCTTGTTTGCAATTATGTGGTACCGTAGCTTGTCATTACCATGCTCTCAATTTGCTAAATAATGTTGCTATAAGTCTGTTAACAGTAAGTTCATTTTTGCCATGTGAATAGCTAGTGATCTATGCATCCTATGAACATGTTCTTGCCATGATTAGCTGTATAATTATGTCTTCTTGTTGTTGGTTGCGTCTATATGCCTTGAAATGCTTTCTGGTGAGTTTCACAAGCTCGCAAACATGCCTACATGAATCTGTTTCTGCCATGCCATGTAATTCTACTATGTCTGAAATATGTTCATATCACTTGCCATGTTTGCGTTGATGCTATCATATTTTCTGTGGATTTTTGGAACAAGTTCAGTAAGGGAGTTTTGTTACTTGCATTTAGTAATAGCATGCCATGCTCAAGTTTGCCAGGATATGTTCCTGTAGCATATAGTTTACTAGGCATAAACATTGCAACCTGATGATGTTTCAGTCATGATCAGTGAATTTTCTGCTAAGTCTGTTAAGTTGTTGTCATTTGCATTTTTGCCATGCTGTTTGAGACTTGTTCTAGTGAGTTCTCGCAGTAAATCAGTGTTCATGATTTGTAGAGCTTCACTGCCATGTCTTTTTTTCGTGCTTGGGTGTTGTAGCATATTTAAACCTTGCATCTAAGTGGCCATGTTGCTGTGTTAAGAAGATTGCATTGTATCATGTTTTGCTCGTCATTTGCAAACAGTGCATCCGTTTCCGGTGATCTTGATATTGTTTTCAACCGAAATCTCTCAGTCTATCTAGTGGCATGCTTGGTTTGCCAAGTTAGTGCCACATTCATCTTTCCCCTTCCGGAGTACCCATATGCATTGCACATCATATCTTGCATTCCATGCCATGTCTTGTATCATATTGCTCGTACATTGCACCGTGATTGATTGTTGTTCTGTTGCTTGTGTTCTTGCTTTGGGTAGAGCCGAGAGACGAGTTCGTGTTCGAGGACCCTGTCGAGTATGTTCACGAGGAGCAAGGATTCGATACCTCTGAAAACATTGCAGACAAGATGATCATTACCCCCGATATCACTTCTATCTTTGCTTGCTAGTTATTCGTTCTATCGCTATATCGCGCTACCTACCACTTGTTTATCAAGCCTCCCATATTTCCATGTCAAGCCTCTAACCCAGCTTCCTAGCAAACCGATGTTTGGAGATGTTACTACTTTACTCAGTCCCTCTTATAGTGTTGCTAGTTGCAGGTGCAGTGTAGGTTGTTCCATGTTGGATCATGGATTTATTGGGATATCACAATACTCTTATTTAATTAATGCATGTATATACTTGGTAAAGGGTGGAAGGCTTCGTCTTTTTCTCGGTGTTTTGTTCCACTCTTGCCGCCTTAGTTTCCGTCATACCGGTGTTATGTTCCTTGATTTTTGTGTCCCTAACACGGTGAGGGTTTATGGGCCCCTCTTGACAGTTCGCTTTGAATAAAACTCTTCCAATAAGGCCCAACATTGGTTTTACCATTTGCCTAATAACAACTAAAATTTGCATAGGGAGTAACTAACCTGAGGATTCTTAATCAACACCCGGGACAATGCTCCTCATGAGTGTTAGTCCAACCTAGATCATTGTGCGGGGCCGCCCCAGGGCAACCTGGGTTATTTTGGCACCAGTACGCATCGCTCATCGGTCGTGGCCTGAGACGAGATACGCGCACCTACAATCAGGGTGTCGGCACGTCAGGAGGTCTTGTTGGTTTTGTTTTACCATTGTCAAAATGTCTTGTGCATCGGGATTCCGAGTCTGATTGGAGGGTCCTGCGATGGAGGATTGTCTCTGCGGATCATGAGCTTGTCATGGGCTAAGTTGGGACACCCCTGCAGGGTTTAATCTTTCAAGAGTTGTGCCTGCAGTTATGTGGAAGATGAGAGTTTTTAACCATGATGGTCTCTTTTCGACAAGGTTCGGGAAGAGAACATAGTTGGGTTATGATTAAACGTAAGTAGTTCAGGATCACTTTTTGATCACTTCTAGCTCTGCGTCCGTTGCGTAGTTTCTCATCCTACTCTTGTACTCGTATGTTAGCCACCATATTTTCTTAATGCTTGCTCCAATTCCACCATATACCCACACCTTACCTTTAAGCTTAAATAGTCTTGTTATCGCGGGTTTTGAGATTGCTAAGTCCTCGTGACTCACCGAATACTACAAACACGTTGCAGGTGCCAATGAGACCGATGTAGGTGATGCCACTGAGCTTAAGTGGGAGTTCGACAAAGACCTCGGCCGTTATTATGTTTCCTTTCCGGATGATCAGTAGTGGTGCCCAGTAGGGACGATCGGGATTTAGCTTGGGTGGTTGTCTTTTATTCATTTGATTTCGTCCGTAGTCGGACTTTGTGTTCATCTTGAAAGATTGTATAACTTGATGTTATTGTGTGACATTGTGGCGATTGTAAGATAAAGCTCGTATTCTATCTATTCGGTACATGATATGAGCAAATATACAACCACTCTTGCGGCCATACCAATATGCGCTTATGCCCCAAGTCGTGCCATGTATGGACTATAGTCGCATATTGGGCGTTACAGTTCCCTTCCTGTGAGTCAACTCCAACAATCCCATTAACTTCCATCATTCACTACACAATCCTTTAATTCTACAAACCCAATGTTTATGGTGTTCCACACGACCTTCGAATGTCCTATAATCACCAAATACTTGAAAGGGATGTCCTTACCATTGTCAGTCAACCAATTCCAATTATCGGGGTCAAGTAACCCCCAGGTCATACTTATATAGATCCCTAAATCAACTCCGACAATTAATCCAATATCCTAGTTTATCATCCATCGAGAAACATGGTATCTTGATCGAGATAATCAATCTAAATCCAATTTACTCCGAACCATGTAGACTTACTCAGCATATGTACCCACTAGGATCACCTTTAAATCCAAATCTCATGTCCAATGAGAATTCCAACATGTTTCCCCCAAGTCATTCTCGTAATGTCAACTATCTTCTATCAATATCCCCTGGCTAAGTCAAATCCTTATACCTCCCAGAATTTCAGCTTGCGATCATAAGTGCCCTACAAAATCCAATTTATTCAAGGGTGATGAAAGTTACGCTACTCTATTATCATGATCGCATGCACCAAGTTCATCTATCGACATGAAAACCTCATAATCCACCAAAGAGTCTTGGATAATTTCTCAAGGTCATCGATATAAACTCATCAAGTCAATTGTCATATATTCCTATATCCTCAAATTGGTCTTTCATATGGCATCATCAGTCCTTGTGCTATATTAGGATGACGATGTGCTTGCTCACTACGTCAACTAGTTCCATAATAAACCCAATGTTGTGCAAGGTTACTTAGGCTTAACTGGTTCTTTTGCAATTCTATGGGTTAAGCACATGGTTAAGGATTCAAGCTGGGGTATCTCATGAAGTCTCGAAGGGTCTGGGGATGGGTTTCTAATCTTGAGGGGTAAACATAACTCTACGGGGTTGCACTTGGTCGAGGATGCTATAGCAAAAGTCTTTAGTGCCAGTTGGTTGCCGAAGTAGAATCCTTGGTGTATCTTGTCTTGGCGTACCTTGTGCGGCAGCCGGCTGCTCCATTCATGTGCGCACATCATCTCGGCCGGCTGCTACTACGCACCCATGTCAGCGTGCCTCCGGGTCACGCGCGTGGCGACGGGCCTGGTTGCCACGCCCTCCACCTACGTGCTAGCTCGCCTAGACCGCCTCCCGCGTGTCATCCGTCGCCCTCGCCTCGCTCCTCCATGGCTTCGACAAGCTGGCCGGCTTCCCCAAGCTCGCACCAAGCTCTCCTCCCCTGTGCGCGCTGCCTCAGCCTCCTCTATCGCGCATCCGCCTCCGCGCCGGCTCACCGCACGTCGCTCGAGCCGGCCCCAACCATCTCCGCCTCCTCCATTCTCGTGTCCATCTGGCTGCTCTGCCTCTGCACCCAGACACCGAGTCCCGCTCCTCGCCGCCTGCTACTCCGCTGCCACACCTGGACGCCGAGTACCGCGCCTCGCTGCCTGCTGCTCTTCTCCCGCACCCGGACGCCGAGTCCCGCGCCTTGCCGCCTGCTGCTCCGCTCCCGGCACCCCACCAGCCAGGTACGCACACCCGCACGATGGCCTTGCCGACTCCCTGTTCCGTTTGTTCGTAAAGAAAAGAGGCTGGCTGCTCGGGCTAGAAAAGTCATGGGCCGAGTGCCCAGAAAAAAAAATGGAGAGAGAGGCCCGCTGCCCGAGAAAGAAAAGAAACAGAGAAAAGAAAAGTGTTAGTGGTCGGGTGCTGCAAAAAGAAAAAAAGTGTCGGGTTGCTAATGCCGGGCAGAGAGAAGAAAGAAAAAAGTACGTCCGGCTGTGTGGGCGGCCAAATGAGAAGAGAAGAAAAGACATCTGCCTGTGCGTCTGCCTGCTCCGCCACTCGGATGGTCAGCCACGCCCCCACTGCCGGTTGGGCAAGGCCGACTCGACCGCCTCCTGCTCCAACGCCTGGCCAGCAGGTGTCTAGCCCGGCCGCTTGTCCGCCTCGACGCCCGTTCGTAGGACATGACCGGTCGGGACCCCCTTCGAGCACCCAGAGGCTCGAAGGCTTCACCCAGCGGGTGCGCCGGCGTGCTCCATGAGCGCCAAGCCGCGCCGGCTGCCTTCGTCAACCCCCGTCTACATCAAAGTAATGCGAGCTCCTCACCCGCATATTTTTGCATCGCGCAAACATGGATAACCTCGAGTGATACTCAGGGGGCTATCTCCGGGTTTTATTACAGTTGCACCACTGTTTGCCCCGGCGCCAGCCAGAGTTTGCCCGGAGGCTAGTCGCTTGGCCTGAGACGTTTGTTCCCACAGACTGCTTAGTAACGTGCACGATACTGAAGGCTCACTCTTTGTCTCGGATATAGGCCGTAGAGCGGCTGTCCAGCTAGCAAGAGCAAACGCTGGAGGCCACCCACGCAAAAAACATCCGGGAAGAAAAATGGCCCGGGTGACCCGGCTGTTTGCTTTATGAGTATCTGCTCGGTCGAATCTGCTCCCACAGTCTGAGTATTGTACACTCCACTCCGCGGCCTACTCTCAGCGACAGACCGCAGCGTGGCTATCTGGCTAGTGAGAGTAGAAGCCAAAGAGCGGAAGGAACATGAAAAAGATTGATGGGGGCTTGGATGAAACCGAGTCGGCACCCGCCGCATAAAACTTGCAATGCTAAAAGCAAACATTTGATATATCTGCACGGACTAACTTTGTCTTTTGCATGATCATTTCCATGGGGAACCCCCCCCCTTGCTCGGAGGCTTGGAGGCTACACCCAGTGGGTGCACTAGCGCGCGCCCACTACAAGCAAGCCGTAACGGCTGCAGCCCATAGCCCGCTGTCATCGACAACATCAGTCGGCGGACGACGTGTCCGCGCCCGACAGCATCAGTCGGCAGACCCCGCGTCCACGCCCGACAGCATCAGTAGGAGGACCCCACGTCTGCGCCCGACAGCATCAGTTGGCGAACCCCGCATCCGTGCCCGACAGCTTCAGTTGGTGGACCCCACGACCGCGCCCGACAGCACCAGCCGGCGGACTCCGTGTCTGCGCCCGGCACCCTCGACGCTGCCGTCGGCTTCAACATTAACAACCAGACCCTTCGCCCAACTTTTCCAAGGTTGCCCCGATGCTCGGAGGCTACACCCAGCGGGTGCGCTTGCGCCCCCCCCCACTCGGAACATGCTGCTCCTGTTGCACCCCTGCCGCCGGCTGCAACCGGCCCCTCGACACCATCGTCTGCACCAACAACCGCGAAAATCCTCTGCCCAATTTTTTCAAGTTGCCTGGAGGCTCGGATGCTAAACCCAGCGGGTTCGCTTGCGTGCCCCTGCCAGAAGCAAGCCGCGCTGGCTACGGCCCGCAGCCATCCGTCATCAAGCATCTTATACATCAACACCCGCTAAAAAATCTCCGCCCAACTTTGCCAAGTTGCCCGGAGGCTCGAAGGCTACTGTCGGGGTAATTGAACATGCGTACCCCAAAGACGGTGAGACAATATTTCAAGACATTAGGGCTAGCAAAGCCCCTACGTCCGACTGCTCAGGCCGCAACAGACGGCCCCCTGTCCGACTGCCCTGGCTGGCTGGCCACCCGGCTGCCCGGCCTGCTCTCTGTCCGGCTGCTCCAGTCGGCTTGCTACGTGAGGTCAACTACGATGTCCAGTCGGACACAACACGGACGGACGGCTGTACCTGACACTATCGGCGAATAGCGGAGCACTATGCATGCGTCACCCCAAGCCATCATTTCTAGTGTCACTTGTCCTTGGGCACTATTTATGAAGTGACAGGAGACGAGCATGACATCCACCCATGCCCACTTGCCCCCATGCCACTACCTAGCTTAGGACGTAAGTTATCCCAAGCCTATATATATGGGCACATAGCCATCCATCCATCCAGGACATTCACGCATGCATGCTCAAGCACTGGCGGCCACAGGCCATGGCCATACTTGGCCACTAGAGCATGCCATGCACATGCATATACGAGATCAGACGCCCTTGGCACTGATCTCAGATATACTTCTAGGAGCACTCTGTACTGCAAGATGTACATCCCACATATATATTCAAACATGCAGGAGTAGGGGTATTATCTCTTCGGAGAGCCCCGATCCTGGGTAAACCACCGCGTGATACTCGCATACCCGTCCCCGGATATTCCACGACAGTCTTGCCCTCATGTCAAGCCACCTTGTGGCATCTGTCGACTCGCGGTATTCCCTGCCGACTGAAACCTGGGTAAGATTCGCAGGCGTATGCGGTCTCGCTCACTCCCGCCTTTAGAGTCCGACGACGTACTCTTGTCCCTCTCCATGATTAGCCACCCCCTGGCATGTATCGCTACATATCCCCGACACCGATACAACAATGACAGTGACAGAGTTACTCTATTAGCGATGTATATCATGATCTTGCAGATCCTATGATCATCATAGGCTAAGGTTGCATCATCCTGGGGGAATGTCGAAGGTGTCATCATCCTCTTGGTCTTCATGTCCTCATCCCTAGAGGATGTATCTTCTGTTGGTATCGTCTTGTTGTGGTGTCACCAATCTTGTGTTCAGAAGAGGTTAGTGAGTGTATGGCAAGGTGTCTTCCTTATGGATTATCCACGAGGATTATAAGGAATCCCATGGTCAGGGGCATGAGGGTGCTAGCGACCATTACAAGAGTTTTGAAGGGGAAGAGGCTGATAAGGAAAATATATCTTAGTTTTTGAAAAACTAAGAAGGGAACAGAAGTATAGATAGTTTTGAAAATTAGTAATAGTTTTGAAAATGGTTTTACCCTATCTAACGACCATGCTAACTAGGGCTTGCTACACTCAGGATGGCTCTAATACCAGCTCTGTGGGGACCCCGACTCATAAGTCGTGATCACCGAATGCACATGTAGAGTGATCCAGAGATCAATGCTCACTGAACATACAGAAGCTAAATAAAAAGAGTCGTGCATCCATACATACCGTCTTACAAGAATTATAACCATTATGGTCAATTATTGAGTATAACATCGCAGCGGAAATCTTTGTCGATAACTTGGACCCATGCCATCTTCCTTAACCCTACATGCATTTTGACTGGGAAGCGTCCTAGCTCGCAAGTTTGTCACCAAGGTGTTATTCATTACATCATGTTCTTTCATGCCTGGCCAATAAAATAACCAGTGACAAGCCAATGAGTACTTTGAATGTACTCGCAAGAAACCCATATTTTGGAACAAGTATGACAAGGCATGATATAGCACAAAATAGGAAATGTTTGTAGAAAGCTAATTTTTTAGTGCAATGTCATGTGCTACCTACTTGTGAGGCATGCATCATAAGAGTCCAGCTATCCATCTGAACAGTTTACAGATATCAACATAAACCTAGTTTAGATTATCTCCAACTTAGTTAACACGTTGAGTCATTTAACTTGACTCAACCAGCTCTCTTCACACACACACACACACACACACACACACCAGGTTTCGCAGACATTGGACATAGCCCAAGAGCGGTTACCCAACTGTCCTTGACCGTGGACATGGATATTCGAATAGTTTTACACTTTGCAGAGGTTGCACACTTTACCCACAAGATCTGAGAAGCTTTCGTGTCATCCACGATCCCGCAGTACCTCAAGTACTCGGGGGAAGCACCCGATCACTATCTTTCCCTAGGTGACACTAACATAGGGTCCACACATTGGTACACGGCCTTTGTGTATTAGCATCAAGATCTTGGGACTCTGCCCTTTTCATTATCACACATACATGCATGGACCAACGGTGTGTCCGGTGCCGTGTGAAAACAGTCATGGTCGCCTATCCAAGCATGACCCCGTCCCGAGAGTGACCTCATGTCACCCCCGTCACTAGTAATGTGGGCCTAGGTAATTAATAATGTCCTTTCCCATATAAGGGTAGAGTGGTTGCACATGTTTGGTTGGAGTAACGGTCGCAACTTAAACCAATCCGTTTTCGAAAACAACACACCCACTTGCCTCGGTACACCACTTCTTTATCAAGTGGTTACCTGATAACCCACAAGTATAGGGGATCGCAACAGTTTTCTAGGGTAGAGTATTCAACCCAAATTTATAGATTCTACACAAGGGGAGCTAAAGAATATTTGAAGGTATTAGCAGCTGAGTTGTCAATTCAACCACACATGGAGATTAATTATCTGTAGCAAAGTGATCAGTAACAAAGTAGTTTGATAGTTTTGATAGTGGTGACAGCAGCAATAGTAACAGTAACAGTGATAACGGCAGTAACTTAGTAGAAACAATAATGAAAATTCGCAGGCATTGGATCGGTGACTTGTGGGATGATATTCAGCATGTGATAGTTATAACCTAGGGTGATACGGCACTAGCTCCAGTTCATCGATATAATGTAGGCATGTATTCTGTAAGTAGTGATACGTGCTTTATTAAGAGAACTTGCATGACATCTTTTGTCCTACCCTCCCGTGGTAGCGGGGTCCATATTGGAAACTAAGGGATATTAAGGCCTCCTTTTAATAGAGAACCGGAACAAAGCATTAACAAAGTGAATACATGAACTCCTCAAACTATGGTCATCACCGAGAGTGGCCCCGATTGTTGTCACTCCGGGATTGCCGGATCATAACACATAGTAGGTGACTATAACTTGCAAGATTGGATCTAGAACATGGATATAATGATGAATTCATAAACGGTTCAGATCTGAAATCATGGCACCCAGGCCCAAAGTGACAAGCATTAAGCATAGCAAAGTCATAGCAACAACAATCTAAGAACATAGTGGATACTAGGGATCAAGCCCTAACAAAACTAACTCGATTACATGATGAATCTCATCCAACTCCTCACCGACCAGCGAGCTTACAAAGGAATTACTCACTCCCGGTGGGGAGCATCATGGAATTGGCGATGGAGAAGGGTTGGTGATGACGAAGAACGAAGATCCCCCTCTCCGGAGCCCCAAACGGACTCCAGATCTGCCCTCCCGAGGAAGAACAGGGCTTGGCAGCGGCTCCATCTCGTGGATCACGATAATTCTTTCTCTCTTATTTTTTCTCCAAAAATTGGAATTTATAGTGTCAGGGTTGAGGTCTGCGGGGCCACCAGGTGGGTACAACCCACCTGTGTGTCAGGAAAGGGGGGCGCACCCTGGTAGGTTGTGCCTACCTAGGGGCCTCTCTCGGGTAGGTCTTGGCTCCATAAATTCTTATGTATTATATAAAAATTCCTCGCAAAGTTTCGTTCCATTCCGAGAACTTTTATTTCGGCACAAAAACAACACCATGGTAGTTCTGCTGAAAATAGCGTCAGTCCAGGGTTAGTTTCATTCAAATCATGCAAATTAGAGTCCAAAACAAGAGGAAAAGCGTGAGAAAAAGTAGATACATTGGAGACGTATCATTACCTAACTCAACATCTCCCTCGGGCATTAGTGGCACCCAACGGGGTTTTTGAAAAGCCTTTAAAATACTTCTGTTCCCATCACCATGCATACACCCGTCCCATTTGCGTAGCAACTACTTTAGCATCCTACCTACTCCCACCCGCACAACCCTCATAGGAAGGTAGGGTCATGCACAATGCAAGTATCAACAAGTAAGTAACGGAGGCAACCCACCAAAGTGGTTACCACCTCATCATGATTCGGATGCAACAATAATAAGGTGCTATATGACATGCATAAAAACGGTTTCATGGACATGGTCTAGGGGATGCTTGCCTGGTTCTGCTAGGTCTTCAATCCTTCTGGTCCATCTCCAAGTATCCCGTCTACTTCGTCAACTAACGTTGGAAACAATCACAATAAGCATCACAACAAGGCAAGAACAAAAGTGCTCTAAAATATGAATTTGACTTTTCTAGGACATATCTGGTTATATGAAAAATAACCAGAGTGGTTTCATTGGGATTGGATCAGTGGATATTTCTGAACATTTCAATATGACGGAATCAATGGATTTATTGGATCTGCAAGTTGTCTATAGAATTCCTTTTTATAAAAATGAGTAAAAGTACCCATTAAATCAGGCATGATTTTAGAAACATTTAGAAATTGGTTTCACTAAATTTGGAGTTGAAATGAATATAATATGGATTTTTAAGTGGACTTATGTGGATAAATGACCTTTTTAAAGGATCTAGTGAAAACCATGAACAACAAAAATGTCCATTGTGGCTCATTAAATAGACCTTGCTTTATGGAGTCAGTAGAAATTTGAATCATCAAATATGGACACTATTTAAATTCTCCAGTGATTTTACTAGCTATCTAGAAAAGAAAAAGAAAAAGGGAAAGGGCTTTACCCTTATCTAGCACAGAGGGCGTAGTTTTGAAGTGGGCCGGCCCAACTGCACGGCCGTGTGCGGGCTGTCGGCGTAGGAGGTGTATTCATGCGAATACGCCTTCCCTGAGCGAAGGCGGCATCGGGCAGCTCCCGTCTCCACTTAAACGAGGTGGGGCCCTCCCATCATTGGCTCAGCCCGGCTGGCTGGCTGACCGATGGGGCTTGGCTATCGGGCTCATCCCCCACCTCCCGCTCAAATAGAGCAGAGGCAGGAGCGGCATCGACGGAGGCTGGCCGGTGCCGCAGGCCACCATTTTCGGTCATCTGGCAACCGACATGCTCAGGAAGGAGAGCTGCATCCGGCGGTGTGCGCCGTGCCCACATGGGCGAGCCGAGGAGGGCGGGGCCCTGAGCGAGGTAGACGGCGATGCCGGCTAGTCCAGTGAGCACAACACGGCCAAGGGGAGGAGAGGGAGAAGCACAGGAGGGGCCCGCGGTGATGTGGGAGGTGCTTTGGTGCGGTCTAGAGGGGAGGAGGGGTGGTGGGTGCGAATTTAGGCGGAGGCCGATGGCAGGGCTCTGGCCATGGGGAGCGACGGAGGGCTGGGGGGAAGAATGGGTTAGCCATGTGGTGTACGGAAGAGGGAGGGAGCAAATGGAGCAGAGAGGAGGGCCTAGGACGGCCTAAAGTAGCCAACCCGTGGCTCACCGTGGACACGATGCTTGGGTGGCCGCAACAATAGCTTGGGCAGCCAGGAAAGAGGGCGAGGGGTTGTCTGTAGCATTCGTGGGGGTGGAGTAGGTCGCTAGGGAGAGAGAGGGGTGAGGCAGCAGGGCTCTGGTGCTCGCTCGTGCGAGGCCATGCATTGGCCGAGCTGGGCAGCGTCGGGCACGCGCGGCTGGGTGAGAGAGAGGAGGGGACAGGAGGCTCCCGACAAGGTAGCATGTCACGGACGTCAAGGCGCCTTGACGGGCTCAAGGGGGAGGCGCGAGGTGGTCGAGGGACGCGGCGTCACCGCTCGGGTGCTCTGCCACATGCTCCAGAGCATGCAAATGGCCGGCATCCGCGGCTTTCGCTCTCACCTGCACGTCCACTTGTATCCAATGGCTGCAGGAAGAATAAACAAGGGGGTAGGCCTTGGATGTTCTGTGACCTGCCAGGAGTGAGAGAGAGGTGAGAACATGGGAGAAAGGTTGTTGTCCAGAGAGGGAAAATGGGGTTTCAAGCCCCTTAATCATTGAGCTCTGGTTGGGAGGGAGTTAGTGGAGATAGAGGGTGACTAGATGAAGCTCTAGTAAAAAGTAGAGCTCAACGAGAATAGTGTAAGTAGTCAAAATGGTGATTTTGGAAAAAATGACATAAGGTGTTTGATGCAATTTTGGGCAAGAAAATGAAGTCCAATTGACATGAGAATTAACAGGATCAAATTTCATATAGTATTGAGGTTGATCACCAAGTTTGAGCTCATTTGAATAAAGTTGCCAATGTAACTTTGGTAAACCCTAGGAATCAACAGAAATGGGTTTTCCAAGATTTAGTCCTGCAAATCTATTATCCTCGATGCACCACTTGGTGTAGTGTCTTAACTTGAGGATTTGAGCATGTCCAAAAATTATTGAGATGAAAAGGAGAAAGTTCACAATGTAGAGTTTTTCAAATTTGGATCTGGCCATAGAGGGTTTTGGGGCACTTTTGTGTACCAAAATTATTTGGATGGGTGTGAAACATGGCAAGATCATCACATTACGCATGTGTGACATGCTATAATTTTCCTGGATTTATTTGAAAATATTTATATATTCTTATTGAAATATTTCAAATACTTGAAATGAGCAGAAATGGTTTTGGAGGGTTCTATCCAATATTTTGAACATTACCATGTGTTAAAACTCATATATATGGACAATATATGTCCACTGAGTTTCCCTAAATTTTCTGAGATATTTGTGAAACATTAAAATAAGTTTAACCTATTAAAGATCATTTATGTCCTTAAGAAAAAGCCTTTGGATAAAATAGTAAAATAACTTTTGAAAATAATAATTTTGTGGTTTTGGGGAGTCCTATATCTAATAGGAGTCAAATATAATTTTTGAAAGATTTTTCACACACTTAATTAAGTACTTGTAGTTCAAGTCTCAATTCAGGGGGTTTTGAACCTAGAAAATACTTTTTAGCCAAATTATTTTTGTAAGAAAATTTTATTCTGTCCTATACACATGGCATGACCATTGGGCAAAAGTTTTGGGTCAAGGAGAAGGGGTACAGGAGTTGGAGGATTTATTTTATTTTTAGAGCACTTGCAAACAACACACAAAAGTCAAATCAAGCGAAGTTCAAAACACTCAAAAGTTTTTGTCAAACCATATTTGTCATCATTATTAGATTAAGTGTTGTGGCAAGAAAATCAGGGTGTGAAACTGTCCTTTTCCACAAAAGGATTGGGATACCTTGTCGCATATTATTTGTCGTTACCGTTACTTGCTCGTCAAATTATCTTGCTATCAAACTACTCGTTACTTATAATTTCAGTTCTTGCAGAGAATACCTTACTGAAAACCACTTGTCATTTCCTTTTGCTCCTCGTTGAGTTCGACACTCTTACATATCGAAAGGATTACGATTGATCCCCTATACTTTTGGGTCATCAAGGCTTTTTTCTGGCATCGTTGCCGGGGAGTGAAGCTCTTGGTATGTGGAAATTGGTAAGGAAAATTATTACTATGTGCTAAAATTTATTGTCACTTGTTACTACGGAGAACAATCCTTTGAGGGGCTTGTTCGGGGTATCTTCACCTCAACCGTAACCACAGTTAGTTGCCCTCATCCTACTGCACCTACTGAAAATATTGGCTACGAAATTCCTTCGGGTATGATAGAACAACTGCTAGCTAATCCTTATGCAGGAGATGGAACCGAACATCCTGATATGCATTTGATATATGTAGATGAAATTTGTGGATTATTTAAGCTTGCAGGTTTACTCGGAGATCAAGCTAAGAAGAAGTTTTTCCCTTTATCTTTGAAGGGAAAAGCATTGGCATGGTATAAGATATGCGATGATATTAGATCTTGGAATTGGAATAGATTTAAATTGGAATTTCACCAAAAAAATTATCTATGCATCTAGTTCATCGTGATCGGAATTACATATATAATTTTTTTCATCGTGAAGGAGAAAGTATTGCTCTAGCTTGGGGAAGTCTTAAGTCAATGTTATATTCATGGCCCAATATGAGCTCTCAAGAGAAATTATTGTTCAGAATTTTTATGCTCGGCTTTATCGTGATGATCAATCCATGCTTGATACTTCATGTACTGGTTCTTTTATGAAGAAGACTGTTGAATTCAGGTGGGATCTTATAGAAAGAATTAAACGCAACTCTGAAGATTGGGAACTCGACGAAGGTAAAGAGTCAGGTATTAAACTTGAGTTTGATTGGGTTAAATCTTTTATGAATACCGATGCTTTTCAAAAGTTTAGCACTAAATATGGACTTGACTTAGAGATAGTAGCTTCTTTTTGTGAATTATTTGCTACTCATATTGATCTCCCTAAGGCGAAGTGAATATGATCCACCTATCAAAGAACAAATTAAAGAACCGGTAATAGCAAAAGATGAAACTATTATTTATAATGTTGATCCAGTTGTACCTACTACTTACATTGAGAAACCACCTTTCCCTGTTAGGATAAAGGAACATGCTAACATTTCAACCGTGGTCAATAAAAGTAATATTAGAGCACCTAAACCTATTGAACAAATCAAAGTAGAACCTAGTGTTTCTATGGTTAAAGATTTCCTGGTAGAAAATATTGATGGGCATGTTATTTACTTCCATGATGAAGCTGCTAGAATTGCTAAACCAGATGAAAATGATAAACATAGATCTGTTGTCTCAGTCAAAATATGAGATCACTTTTATCATGGTTTATGTGACTTAGGTGCTAGCGTGAGTGCTATTCCTTTTACCTTATATCAAGAAATTATGAATGATGTAGCACCTATTGTAATCGAAAACATAGATGTTATAATTAAACTTGCTAATAGAGACACCATCGCACCATTTGGGATTGTTAGAGATGTTGAAGTCTTGTGTGGGAAAATAAAATATCCTAGTGATTTTCTTGTTCTTGGTTCCCCACAAGATGACTTTTGTACCATTATCTTTGGTATACCTTTCTTGAACACCGTTAATGCTAAAATAGATTGTGAGAGACAAACCATCAGTGTTAGTTTTGGTGACGAATCTGATGAGTTTAATTTTTCTAAGTTTAGTAGAAAACATCATAAGAAACAATTACCTAGTAAGGATGAAATAATTGGTCATGATTCTGTTGTCGTGCCTCCTAATGATCCACTAGAAATATATTTGCTAGACCATGAAAATGATATGCATATGCATGAAAGAAATGAGATAGATAAAATTTTCTTTGAACCACGACCTCTACTTAACACAATTTGCCTATTGAAACTCTAGAGGCCCTCCTCCGCCTAAAGGTGATCCTGTGTTTGAATTAAAACAATTGCCAGACACTTTGAAATATGCTTATCTTGATGAGAAAAAGATGTATCATGTTATTATTAGTGCTAACCTTTCAGAACACGAAGAAGAAAGATTATTGAAAATTCTAAAGAAGTACCGAGCTGCCATTGGATATACTCTTGATGATCTTAAGGGCATTAGTCCCACTCTCTATCAGCACAAGATTAATATGGAATCTGATGCTAAAACCGTCATTGATCATCACTGACGTTTAAATCCTAAGATGAAAGAAGTGGTAAGGACTGAAATATTAAATCTTCTAGAACCAGGTATAATCTATCCTATAGCTAATAGTCGATGGGTAAGTCCCGTTCATTGTGTCCCAAAGAAGGGATGTATTACTGTTTTTCCTAATGATAAGAATGAACTCATTCCACAAAGAATTGTTACTGGCTATAGAATGGTAATTGATTTTAGAAAAAGAAATAAAGCAACTAGAAAAGATCATTACCTTTTGCCTTTTATTAATCAAATGTTAGAAAGACTGTCTAAGCACACACACTTTTGCTTTCTTGACGGATACTCTGGTTTTTCTCAAATACCTGTTTCATAACCTGATCAAGAGAAAACCACCTTTACTTGCCCTTTTGGAACTTATGCTTATAGATGTATGCCTTTTGGTTTATGCAATGCACCTGCTACCTTTCAAAGATGTATGACTGTTATATTCTCTGATTTTTGTGAAAATATTGTTGAGGTTTTCATGAATGATTTTTCTGTTTATGGATCTTCTTTCAATGATTCATTAAGAAACCTTGATCAAGTTTTGCAGAGTTGTGAGCAGACCAATCTTGTCTTGAATTGGGAGAAGTGCCACTTTATGGTTAATGAAAGTATTGTCTTGGGGCATAAAATTTCTGAACGAGGTATTGAGGTGGATAAAGATAAAGTCGATGAAATTGAGAAAATGCCATGTCCTAGAAGGTATTTGTAGTTTTGTCGGTCATGCTGGTTTCTGAAGGTGATTTATTAAAGACTTCTCTAAAATTTCTAGGCCTCTTACAAATCCTTTAGAAAAAGTGTCACATCCTAGTTAGCCATGCATTAGAGTGTTGCATCATGTTTACTCTTTCATCAGAAACCTGAAATGGGGATGACAGAACCCCCAGTCCCCTCTGAAAACAATTAGCGTTTACTAAAAACTTTTTCAATGAACCTGAAATGCCCTTCTAAAATGCCCATCATTTTTGTCTTGGTTCAGAACCTCTGCCAAAAGTGGTGCACATTTTCCTAGGCCATCTTAGGGTTTTTGAATTAAATCATAATTATTTGAATTTGGGCATTTAGAATTATATAAAATATTTAAATGCTCAAATATCCCCAAACTAAAATGTTTCAGGTTGGAAATAATCCAACTATGGACCAGGAGTAGTTTGGTGATTTTAGGAGTAGCCTAAGTATTTTATTTAATTCAACAAAGTTGCAGAAGTATTAAAAAAAACAGAAAACAGAAGAAATGGAAAAGGCTTACCTGTCGCCCAGCACCCGGCCCACCTGCCGGCCCAGCCCAGCACCACGCTAGCGAGCTGCTTGCCGGCCAGGCAGGCAGGCAGGTGCTCGACGGCGAGCACCGCATGGGTGCCACGCACCTGCTCGCCGCCTCGCCGCCTCCCTCGCCCGGCTAACGCCGTGAATCGGCCTCCCTCTCTCCCCCGAACCTCCCAGACACCCCCTCTCCTCTCCAGCTCCTCTCCCTCGCTCTCCCACGCCATGGCCGACGCCATCGCCGCCACCCCCTCGCCGTAGCCACGCCCTCCGTCAACCCCACGCCGTGCCGCCGTGTCCAGGAGCTCCGCCGCCGTCCACTTCATCGAGCTAGCCGAGCCCCGTGTGCTCGTGCGGCCCGAGACCACCGCACCGACCTCACCCGAGCTCGCCGTCGCCGGAGATCCCCTTCAACGCCGTCGCCGCCTCAGCTCGTCCCTGACCCCGCCGGTGGCCTCTACGGGAGCGCTGTGAGCCTAGCTACCCCTCCGACCCTCCCTCTCTCTTTCCCGAGCCATGTAGCCACCGCACGAAGATCACACGCACGCACCGCCGCGGATCTCGTCACCGACGTGCTCCCGGCCATCCTCCGGCCAACCCGCGGTGTCCAACGCACTCACCACGCTGCGTTAGGCCCAACCGTGCACGTCCCGCACCTCCCCGCACACCCTAGCGTCAAGTTCGTCTTCGGCCGAACCCCGGTGGCCGCCAAAGTCGTCGCCGGCGCCAACTCCGGCCACCCCGACCCCAACGGACTCCACCAAGAGCTGCGGCTCGACCTCAGCTCCTCTCCGGTGGCCTCCGCGGCTCGTTTGGTTGCCGGAACGGCAAAAATCACTTCCGCCGCCGCGTCGGGCTCGCCGGCGGCTAAACGCCGGTGCAGCCGACCCGAGTTTGACCACGGGTGGGCCCTGGTTGACTCCCCTGAGTCAATGACAGGTGGGGCCCAGCCCTGTTAATTAAACAGGTTTAGTTTTAATTAAACTTTAATTAATTTAATCACCCTGACATGCGGGACCCACTGTCAGGTTTGACCCGGACGTGTTCCGTTGACCTGCTGACGTCACACTGACGTCAGGCTGACGCAATAATTGATTTTCTGGAATTATTCTAATATAGGAAATTCCAGAATATAATTTAAACTTCAAAAATTCATAACTTTTATTCTGTAACTCCAAATCAGACAAATTATATATGAAAAATGATCAGAAAAATCCAATCTATCCATCTGTACTATTTTCATGCATGACTAAACAAGTTAACTTGATGTTTAATGCAGAACAAGGAAAAACACTTTAAAGGGCCATGTTTGAGTTTGAAATTTGAATCTTTGATTCAAATTGGTTCAAACCCTTCTGGTCTTAGTTGCATTAGCCCAACACACTCATATTGCTATGTTTCATGCATGCATCATATTGTTGCACATTGTTTGGTAATGGTTGTATATCGGTGTTCTTTGCGGCAGGATCTGCCCCCGAGGAGTACCGTGATTACCCTAACGAAGAACCGTATCAGTGCATCGAACCATCAGGCAAGCAACCAACCATTTGATCATATCGATACAATCCCATGTTCTCGCTCCTGCTCTCTTTTACTGCATTAAGACAACGCGTTTCAAACTGCTGTGTGCTACGGTAGTTGAACCCACTTCCTCTGCATGACCTGTCATTGCCACAGTAACTAGATGAAACCCACTAGCATGTGTAGGAGTTGATTGAGCCATATGTATGTGTTGTTCCTACCTTGCTATGCCTGCTATGCTTAGAGTCGTGTCAGGTCTGGTTCATCTGGGTGATGGGCTAGAGTGAAATGATTATGTCGGTAATGAGAGTGGTGTGGTGAACACGATTTGGTAAAGGTATCGATGAGAGGCCATGTAGGAGTACATGGTGGGTTGTTTCATTGAAGCCGACCTTAAGCACTGAGATCTGTATGTGTGATTTAAGAATCAGCTACTACCATGCATTGGGCCCGAAACCAATGGACCCTCTCGGCTTCTTATTCACCCTAGTTCTCCGTCCAGGAGTTGCAAGTAGTTTCTGGTGTTTGTAGCCTACTGGAGGCCGTGGACAGCGCTGACCGTAGGGGTGGGCTGTGATGCGGTAGGTACGTGGCCGGTGTACCGAATACCCGTTAGGTATCTCGGGAACCCTGTTCACATCGTTCGGGGTCGTATGGGAAACCTCGGCCGGACTCCCTGCGGATGGAACCTGGATAGGCGATAAACCTGCACTGGAGGCTTAGGTGATTAGGTAGGTCATGGCCGACACCCACGTTGGGCTTCCGCTTGAAGGTTGCCGAGTACATGTCGTGTAAACGACGGTAAGAGGTGAGAGCGTGTATGAAGAAGTACACCCCTGCAGGGTTATCATGATCTATTCGAATAGCCGCGTCCGCGGTAAAGGACTACTTGGTTGCCTATACAGTTCATAGACAAGTAAATGGAAACTACTAAAAGCCTCAAGATAAGTGTGAGTGCCGAGGATGGCTCTTCCGTAGGAAGACGGAGGTGGATCCTGGGTAGTGTATTGAAGTGGTGAGTAGTGGACTCGTGTACGCAAAACCGTTTCAAATTGGAGTCTCGTAGGTTAGCCTAGCCAAGAGTCAAAGCTGGCTTGCTGCAACAACTCCACCAACCCTTCTTGATAATATGCATGTATGTAGGATCTGATGTAAGTCTTGCTGAGTACCTTTGTACTCATGTTGCTATAATTTACATTTTTACAGAAGACGCTGCAACCCCTTCTGATGGGTTCTACGTAGACGTTGACATCAATGAGTAGGCTAAAGGCCCAGGTGGTGATCCTGAGCTTGTGAAGGACCACGTAGTATAGCTAGGCTTTCCAAGCCTCTTTTATTTTACTAGTTGTCTGTACTCAGACAAGTTACTTCCGCTGCTGGTTTGTATGACTGTATGACTTGAATGCTGGGTCGTGTGACCCGTACCTTTGTGTATGTTATGTATGGCTCTCTGAGCCTTAAATAAAGTACTTGTGTCATAGAGTCATGTTGTGATGCCTTGTTGTATTTGCACATATCGAGCATATTGTGTGTATGATTGAAATGCTTGGTATGTGTGGGATCTGACTATCTAGTTGTTTATCTTTAGTAGCCTCTCTTACCGGGAAATGTCTCCTAGTGTTACCGCTGAGCCATGGTAGCTTGCTACTGCTCTGGAACACTTAGGCTGGCCGGCATGTGTCCTTCTTCGTTCCGGTGTCTGTCCCTTCGGGGAAATGTCACGCATTGAGTACCGGAGTCCTGTTAGCCCGCTACAGCCCAGTTTACCGGAGTCCTGCTAGCCCAGTGCTACAGCCCGGACCCACTTGCTGTTGACCGACACGTTCGAAGCTGGGTCATGAATGCCTGTCCCTGTAAGTCTGTGCCACTTTGGGTTTACGACTAGTCATGTCAGTCCGGGCTCCTTATCATATGGATGCTAGCGACACTATCATATACGTGAGCCAAGAGGCGCAAACGGTCCTGGGCAAAGGTAAGGCGACACCCGTGGGGATACCGTGCGTGAGGCCGCAAAGTGATATGAGGTGTTACAGGCTAGATCGATGTGACATCGAGTCGGGGTCCTGACAACGTTGGTTTCAGAGCCGGACTGCCTGTAGGTTCTCCAAGCCAAACTGGTCGATGTTGAGTCTAGAAATTCTTCAGTTATATGTAGGGGAATTGTTTGTGGGTTGGAACGTAAGGCTCTTTTTACTCCTTTATCTTATGACATTCTGATCTGAGTCAGTCTATTCTTCCACCGGGGGTTAAGGAATTAGGATCTATTCTCTCTATCAGGATCACGTGTTTCTAATCAGTAGTACCTTATAAGTTTGATGGATACAAGCCTAGTTCAATTCTACTACCACATTATGTTGCTAGGATGGACTCAGAACTTGATATGATGATGTTGAGTGTGTATGTAATCCTTTGTCAAATATCTCAAAATCCTTCTTGAGCATTTACAACTGTTATGCTGCCGAAATTCTGCTAGAAATTCTAATGCCTTTGCATTACGATTGTGTTTTCGGATGGCCACTCGCGACCTCAATCAAGTGGTTCGCCTGACTTGATGCCTAGATGTACCCGGCCATACTGCCATGTTGGTCAGGGTAATGACTGAGGCTGGATACCGTTGGTATCCTGAGTACACGGTCGAAGAGCAATTCCGAGACTTTAATCAAAGCCAGTATCTCTGCACTGTCAGGATATTTCCATCTTATCCTGGGTCCACCGAGCCCCTTCACTGCTCCTATGGACTCGGGGTTGCTATTGAGATGGCTGTGCAGGACGCCGCCTACTCTATGATGACCATCATGCGAGTCAGATCTGGTATATTTCGGGACTCTGATTTCCGGTATATGCCAGGATCACTTCCGGGAGCACAAGGGTATCTCCAGGCTATCTATGCTGACCCCACTCAGGAGGATTCACGGACTCGCACCACTGCTGAGATGCTCGAGGATAAGGACCGTGAAATCGGGCCTTGAGGTTAGAGCTCTTCAATACCCGTGCTGACCACTGGGCCACATTGACTCGGTTTGCACCGGCGGTGCAAGATGGATATTCGGATATGCGCGATCTCTATCCTGTGAGATCTGCTCTGCCAGACATGATGGGTTGGCGTGATGTAGGAGGCATCACCCCACCTCGCGGTCCCCGCAGGCCACCGTCTGTTGGTCCAAGACCTCATCCTAGTCCCTATGGTCCACAAGCTCCGCGAGATCGTCTGTTTCCGGATGATCATGTTGAGCTTCCAGGCTATGGAGGTGATTTCTACGAGAACTACTACGGATCGGTCTAAGTTAGTGGTAGTATCACTAGTTCGCACTAGCTGTGTCGTCTATCGTTCCGCGTGACTCGTGGGATATGACCTAGTTTGTACCCTTTCCGGAGGTGTAGAAAAATAATGTATAGGAGCTTGGGATGCCTCCGATGAGATGTAATCCTCTTTTCACCGTAATAGTACTTTGTTTGGTCTTGTACTAAACCCTGTATGGTGTGTATGACGATGGAATAAAGAAGCAGTTTCTGTATCTACCATGTCATACGGATGATCATCTTGCATTTCGAGTTATTCCTTACATTTTGTATCCTATGTCAGAATTTTATCATTCTGACTAAATCATTGTCTTGTTTACCTAGGATGGTCAACACGCGCACTAACCCTGCTCCTCAAGAGCAGGCCGAAGGCAGTGAAGTCAGGGATGCAAATCTGCCTCATCCTCCTTCCCTAGCCGAGGTTATGATGGAAGCTGAGAGAAACAAGCGGGAGACCAACCGTTTGTTGGAGCGTATTGAACAGAACACAACACACCATCAGAGGACTAACGTGGTGTCACTCAGTGATTTTATCAAAATTACATCCACCCACGTTCCACCACTCCATCGAGCCTCTCGACGCTGATGACTAGCTTCGCAGTATCTCTCACAAGCTGCGTTCCGCGCTAGTAGCTGAGGCTGACAAGGTCACCTTTGCTGCATATCATCTTGAAGGCCCTGCCAGTCTATGGTGGGAGAATTATGGAGCTATGCGCCCAGCGGGCCATGTCACTACTTGGGCTGAATTCAGTGAGGCTTTCCGTGAACATCACATTCCGGAGGGTCTCATGGACCGTAAACGTGAGGAATTTTGCAATTTCACCCAAGGCCGACTCTCTGTGGATGCTTACAGCAGGGAGTTTGGTAACCTCGCACGATATGCAACTGAGGAAGTTTCTACTGATGCCAAGAAGCAAGCAAGGTTCCGTAAGGGACTTAGTCCTGAGCTTCGCCGCGACCTCCGTCTGCATGAGTGCACATCTTTTCAGAAGCTTGTTAACAAGGCCATCAGTGCTGAAACTGGTCAGACTGATTATGACGCAACACGCAAGCATGGCCGTTACATGGGTTCCTCATCCGGTGCTGGTCCTCAGAAGCGCCGCGTGTGGGTGCCCAACACCGCCCTGGCACCCAGGTTCACACTGAGGCCATCTTTCCAGGCGCCTCGCCCTGTTCAACAGTCTGCTCCAGCCAAGCCCTATGGGGGTCCAACCAACAATGCTCCTCCACGTACCAGTTCCGTGACTTGTTTCAAGTGTGGGGAATCTGGCCACTATATGCGTGAGTGTCCCCAGACCAACCCCAACCAATCTGCTAAAGCTGTTGGCCGTGGCAAGCCGACAGGGAAAGTGTTCCACGCCAAGCCGGCCACCGCTACACGTGGCCATGTCAACTGTATCTCTGCCGAAGAAGCTCAAGAGGATCCCAACGTCGTTCTCGGTACACTCCTTGTTAATTGCCACCCGGCATCTGTTCTTTTCGATACAGGAGCCTCTCATTCATTTATATCCGAGAACTATGCTCGTTTGCATAACACCGCATTCTGTGACATGCCATCCACTATGGAAATTTCTACTCCCGGTTCTAGATGGCAGACCTCCAGGGTAAGTTATGGAAATGAAATCCAAGTCGACAGACTTGTTTTCCTTGCATCTTTGATAGCTCTCAAATTTTCAGATATTAATATCATTTTGGGTATGGACTGGATGTCAGCTCATCATGCCAACATTGATTGCTTCTCTAGGACTGTTCAACTCACTCATCCTTCGGGGAAGATAGTCAATGTCTTGACCCGATTAGCCAAGCGACAATTATATTCTCTTAACGCCAGCCCTTTGCCAGACCTTGAGGACGTTCCGGTAGTCCGTGACTTCCCGGATGTCTTCCCAGAGGAATTGCCAGGTGTTCCACCTGACAGGGATGTTGAGTTCGTAATAGACCTCATTCCAGGAACCGTTCCGATTGCTAGAAGACCCTATAAGATGGCACCACTAGAACTAGCCGAGCTTAAGAAACAACTCGATGAGTCCTTGAAAAAGGGTTTCATCCGACCTAGTTCATCTCGTGGGCTTGCCCCGTCCTCTTCGTCAAGAAGAAGGATGGTACGGACCGGATGGTTGTAGATTATCGACCTGTCAATTTGGTCACAATCAAGAACAAATATCCGCTCCCTAGGATCAACGACCTGTACGATCAGCTCGCTGGATCCTCAGTCTTCTCCAAGATGGATTTGAGGTTGGGCTACCATCAAATCAAAATCAGAAACGGGGACATTCCTAAAACGGCCTTTGTTACTCGTTATGGCCAATACGAGTACACCGTCATGTCCTTCGGTTTAACCAACGCTCCAGCCACCTTTTCTCGGTTAATGAACTCAATCTTCATGGAGTATTTGGATAAATTCGTCGTAGTTTATCTCGATGATATACTCATCTACTCCAAGAACGAGGAGGAACATGCCGAACATCTAAGGCTAGTGTTGAAGAAACTTCGAGAGCATCGCCTTTATGCCAAATTTTCTAAATGTGAATTTTGGTTGTCAGAAGTGACCTATCTGGGTCATGTAATATCTGGTAAAGGTATTGCTGTTAACCCTGAGCGAGTTCAAGCCGTCCTTAATTGGACTCCACCTGAATCGGTCAAGCAAGGTTCGGAGTTTTCTGGGCTTAGCGAGCTATTGTCGTCGCTTTGTCGAAAACTTCTCCAAAGTTGCCAAACCTCTAACCGAACTCCTCAAGAAAGATAAGAAGTTCGAATGGACTCCACAATGTGAGCACAGCTTTCAGGAACTGAAAAGACGCCTGACTTCTGCTCCCGTACTGGTACCGCCAGACTTCTCCAAGGACTTTGTTATCTACTGCGACGCCTCGCGACAAGGACTAGGTTGCATTCTCATGCAAGATCGACACGTAATTGCCTACGCTTCACGGCAATTGCACCCACATGAGGAGAATTATCCTACTCATGATCTAGAGCTTGCAGCCGTAGTCTATGCACTTAAGACCTGGCGACATTACCTCCTCGGTAACCGTTGCGAAATATTCACTGATCACCAAAGTCTGAAGTACATTTTCACCCAACCGGATTTGAATCTCAGGCAAAGACGTTGGGTTGAGTTGATCACAGATTTCGACTTAGGAATAACTTACACCCCAGGGAAAGCCAACGTCATGGCTGATGCGCTAAGTCGTAAATCTTATTGTAACAACCTAATGCTACAACAAAGTCAACCGCTTCTCCATGAGGAATTTCGGAAGCTTAACCTTCACATTGTTCCTCAAGGTTTTCTTTCCACCTTGGTGGCAAAACCTACCCTTACGGATCAGATCATCAAAGCACAGAAGGTAGATCCGGGAATTTCCCGCATCAAGAGAAACATCAAGAAAGGAATTGTGAATTGTTTCTCCATTACTGATCAAGGGGTCGTATACTTCGGGAATCGACTAGTGGTTCCCAAGGTGCGAAACCTGAGGCGATTGATCCTTAAGGAGGCTCATGAATCTCCTCTCACCATTCATCCCGGTAGTACTAAGATGTATCAGGACCTACGCCAGAGGTTCTGGTGGACTAGGATGAAGAGAGAAATTGCTCAGTATATTGCTAATTGCGACGTCTGTCGTCGTATAAAAGCAGAGCATCAACGGCCTGCTGGCACCCTTCAACCCTTAGCTATCCCTGAATGGAAATGGGATAAAATTGGTATGGATTTCATTACCGGTTTTCCCAGGACCAAGAGAGGGAATAATGCTATCTTTGTCGTTGTCGATCGTCTTTCCAAAGTAGCCCATTTCCTACCTGTTCGTGAGAGTATAACCGCTAGTCAATTGGCAGACTTATACATCTCCCGAATAGTGTCTCTCCATGGTGTTCCTTTGGAAATTAATTCGGATCGAGGAAGTCTTTTCACCTCTCGATTTTGGGAAAGTTTCCAAAATGCTATGGGAACCCGTCTCTCCTTTAGCACCGCTTTCCACCCTCAGTCGAGTGGTCAAGTGGAACGCGTCAACCAGATTCTAGAAGACATGCTTCGAGCCTCTGTTATCTCATTCGGAATAGATTGGGAGAAGTGCCTTCCATTTGCCGAATTCGCTTACAACAACAGCTATCAATCTAGCTTGGGTAAAGCCCCTTTTGAAGTTCTCTATGGACGACGGTGTCGAACACCCCTTAACTGGTCAGAGACCGGGGAAAGACAATTCTTTGGCCCGGATATGATTCAGGAAGCAGAAGAGCAAGTTCGCATCGTTCGTGAAAAGTTGAAAACAGCCCAATCCCGTCAGAAGAGTCAATATGACCGAAAACATAAGGCTATGACTTTCGAGATTGACGAGAAGGCTTACCTTCAGGTTACCCCTCTGAAGGGAACCCATCGTTTCGGTATCAAAGGCAAATTGGCTCCTCGTTACATTGGACCTTTTCGCATTCTCGCCAAACGAGGAGAAGTTGCCTACCAGTTGGAACTACCTCCGCACCTCTCCAGAGTCCACGATGTCATCCACGTTTCTCAACTTAGGCGTTTCTTCTCGGATCCTACCCGTGGAGTGGACCACGAAACGCTTGATCTCCAAGATAATCTTACATATCGAGAGTACCCCATTCGTATCCTCGATCAGGCCGAGCGTACCACTCGACGTCATAATATCAAGTTTCTCAAAGTACAATGGTCGCACCATTCTGAGGATGAAGCAACTTGGGAAAGGGAGGATCGTCTTCGACTTGAGTATCCCGCCTTCTTTCCGGAGGAACCCAAATCTCGGGACGAGATTCTTTTGAGTGGGGGTGAGTTGTCACATCCTAGTTAGCCATGCATTAGAGTGTTGCATCATGTTTACTCTTTCATCGGAAACCTAAAATGGGGATGACAGAACCCCCAGTCCCCTCTGAAAACAATTAGGGTTTACTAAAAACTTTTTCAATGAACCTGAAATGCCCTTCTAAAATGTCCATCATTTTTGTCTTGGTTCAGAACCTCTGCCAAAAGTGGTGCACATTTTCCTAGGCCATCTTAGGGTTTTTGAATTAAATCATAAATATTTGAATTTGGGCATTTAGAATTATATAAAATATTTAAATGCTCAAATATCCCCAAACTAAAATGTTTCATGTTGGAAATAATCCAACTATGGACCAGGAGTAGTTTGGTGATTTTAGGAGTAGCCTAAGTATTTTATTTAATTCAACAAAGTTGCAGAAGTATTAAAAAAAACAGAAAACAGAAGAAATGGAAAAGGCTTACCTGTCGCCCAGCACCCGGCCCACCTGGCGGCCCAGCCCAGCACCGCGCCAGCGAGCTGCTTGCCGGCCAGGCAGGCAGGCAGGTGCTCGACGGCGAGCACCGCATGGGTGCCACGCACCTGCTCGCCGCCTCGCCGCCTCCCTCGCCCGGCTAACGCCGTGAATCGGCCTCCCTCTCTCCCCCGAACCTCCCAGACACCCCCTCTCCTCTCCAGCTCCTCTCCCTCGCTCTCCCACGCCATGGCCGACGCCATCGCCGCCACCCCCTCGCCGTAGCCACGCCCTCCGTCAACCCCACGCCGTGCCGCCGTGTCCAGGAGCTCCGCCGCCGTCCACTTCATCGAGCTAGCCGAGCCCCGTGTGCTCGTGCGGCCCGAGACCACCGCACCGACCTCGCCCGAGCTCGCCGTCGCCCGAGATCCCCTTCAACGCCGTCGCCGCCTCAGCTCATCCCCGACCCCGCCGGTGGCCTCTACGGGAGCGCTGTGAGCCTAGCTACCCCTCCGACCCTCCCTCTCTCTTTCCCGAGCCGTGTAGCCACCGCACGAAGATCACACGCACGCACCGCCGCGGATCTCGTCGCCGACGTGCTCCCGGCCATCCTCCGGCCAACCCGCGGTGTCCAACGCACTCACCACGCTGCGTTAGGCCCAACCGTGCACGTCTCGCACCTCCCCGCACACCCTAGCGTCAAGTTCGTCTTCGGCCGAACCCCGGTGGCCGCCAAAGTCGTCGCCGGCGCCAACTCCGGCCACGCCGACCCCAACGGACTCCACCAAGAGCTGCGGCTCGACCTCAGCTCCTCTCCGGTGGCCTCCGCGGCTCGTTTGGTTGCCGGAACGGCAAAAATCACTTCCGCCGCCGCGTCGGGCTCGCCGGTGGCTAAACGCCGGTGCAGCCGACCCGGGTTTGACCACGGGTGGGCCCTGGTTGACTCCCCTGAGTCAATGACAGGTGGGGCCCAGCCCTGTTAATTAAACAGGTTTAGTTTTAATTAAACTTTAATTAATTTAATCACCCTGACATGCGGGACCCACTGTCAGGTTTGACCCGGACGTGTTCCGTTGACTTGCTGACGTCACACTGACATCAGGCTGACGAAATAATTGATTTTCTGGAATTATTCTAATATAGGAAATTCCAGAATATAATTTAAACTTCAAAAAATCATAACTTTTATTCTGTAACTCCAAATCAGACAAATTATATATGAAAAATGATCAAAAAAATCCAATCTATCCATCTGTACTATTTTCATGCATGACTAAACAAGTTAACTTGATGTTTAATGCAGAACAAGGAAAAACACTTTAAAGGGCCATGTTTGAGTTTGAAATTTGAATCTTTGATTCCAAATTGGTTCAAACCCTTCTGGTCTTAGTTGCATTAGCCCAACACACTCATATTGCTATGTTTCATGCATGCATCATATTGTTGCACATTGTTTGGTGATGGTTGTATATCGGTGTTCTTGCGGCAGGATCTGCCCCGAGGAGTACCGTGATTACCCTAACGAAGAACCGTATCAGTGCATCGAACCATCAGGCAAGCAACCAACCATTTGATCATATCGATACAATCCCATGTTCTCGCTCCTGCTCTCTTTTACTGCATTAAGACAACGCGTTTCAAACTGCTGTGTGCTACGGTAGTTGAACCCACTTCCTCTGCATGACCTGTCATTGCCACAGTAACTAGATGAAACCCACTAGCATGTGTAGGAGTTGATTGAGCCATATGTATGTGTTGTTCCTACCTTGCTATGCCTGCTATGCTTAGAGTCGTGTCAGGTCTGGTTCATCTGGGTGATGGGCTAGAGTGAAATGATTATGTCGGTAATGAGAGTGGTGTGGTGAACACGATTTGGTAAAGGTATCGATGAGAGGCCATGTAGGAGTACATGGTGGGTTGTTTCATTGAAGCCGACCTTAAGCACTGAGATCTGTATGTGTGATTTAAGAATCAGCTACTACCATGCATTGGGCCCGAAACCAATGGACCCTCTCGGCTTCTTATTCACCCTAGTTCTCCGTCCAGGAGTTGCAAGTAGTTTCTGGTGTTTGTAGCCTACTGGAGGCCGTGGACAGCGCTGACCGTAGGGGTGGGCTGTGATGCGGTAGGTACGTGGCCGGGTGTACCGAATACACCGTTAGGTATCTCGGGAACCCTGTTCACATCGTTCGGGGCCGTATGGGAAACCTCGGCCGGACTCCCTGCGGATGGAACCTGGATAGGCGATAAACCTGGACTGGAGGCTTAGGTGATTAGGTAGGTCGTGGCCGACACCCACGTTGGGCTTCTGCTTGAAGGTTGCCGAGTACATGTCGTGTAAACGACGGTAAGAGGTGAGAGCGTGTATGAAGAAGTACACCCCTGCAGGGTTATCATGATCTATTCGAATAGCCGCGTCCGCGGTAAAGGACTACTTGGTTGCCTATACAGTTCATAGACAAGTAAATGGAAACTATTAAAAGCCTCAGGATAAGTGTGAGTGCCGAGGATGGCTCTTCCGTAGGAAGACGGAGGTGGATCCTGGGTAGTGTATTGAAGTGGTGAGTAGTGGACTCGTGTACGCAAAACCATTTCAAATTGGAGTCTCGTAGGTTAGCCTAGCCAAGGGTCAAAGCTGGCTTGCTGCAACAACTCCACCAACCCTTCTTGATAGTATGCATGTATGTAGAATCTGATGTAAGTCTTGCTGAGTACCTTTGTACTCATGTTGCTATAATTTACATTTTTACAGAAGACGCTGCAACCCCTTCTGATGGGTTCTACGTAGACGTTGACATCAATGAGTAGGCTAAAGGCCCAGGTGGTGATCCTGAGCTTGTGAAGGACCACGTAGCATAGCTAGGCTTTCCAAGCCTCTTTTATTTTACTAGTTGTCTGTACTCAGACAAGTTACTTCCGCTGCTGGTTTGTATGACTGTATGACTTGAATGCTGGGTCGTGAGACCCGTACCTTTGTGTATGTTATGTATGGCTCTCTGAGCCTTAAATAAAGTACTTGTGTCGTAGAGTCATGTTGTGATGCCTTGTTGTATTTGCACATATCGAGCATATTGTGTGTATGATTGAAATGCTTGGTATGTGTGGGATCTGACTATCTAGTTGTTTATCTTTAGTAGCCTCTCTTACCGGGAAATGTCTCCTAGTGTTACCGCTGAGCCATGGTAGCTTGCTACTGCTCTGGAACACTTAGGCTGGCCGGCATGTGTCCTTCTTCGTTCCGGTGTCTGTCCCTTCGGGGAAATGTCACGCATTGAGTACCGGAGTCCTGTTAGCCCGCTACAGCCCGGTTTACCGGAGTCCTGCTAGCCCAGTGCTACAACCCGGACCCACTTGCTGTTGACCGACACGTTCGAAGCTGGGTCATGAATGCCTGTCCCTGTAAGTCTGTGCCACTTTGGGTTTACGACTAGTCATGTCAGCCCGGGCTCCTTATCATATGGATGCTAGCGACACTATCATATACGTGAGCCAAGAGGCGCAAACGGTCCCGGGCAAAGGTAAGGCGACACCCGTGGGGATACCGTGCGTGAGGCCGCAAAGTGATATGAGGTGTTACAGGCTAGATCGATGTGACATCGAGTCGGGTTCCTGACAAAAAGGATGTTCCATTTGTCGTTGATGATGATTGTGTAGAAGCTTTTGAAACACTTAAGAAAGCCATAATTTCTGCACCTATTGTTCAACCACCTGATTGGAACTTGCCTTTTGAAATTATGTGTGATGATAGAGATTATGCTATTGGTCCTGTTTTACGACAAAGAGTTGATAAGAAATTAAATATTATTCATTATGCTAGTATAACTCTAGACAGTGCCCAAAGAAATTATACTACTGAAAAAGATTTTTTGGCAGTTGTATTTGCTTGTGATAAATTCAGATCTTATATTGTTGATTCTAAAGTTATTGTTCACACTGACCATGCTACTATTAAATATCTTCTTGAAAAGAAAGATACTAAACCTAGACTCATTAGGTGGGTTCTCCTGTTACAAGAATTTTATTTACATATTACTGATAGGAAAGGAGTTAAGAACCTCGTGGCCGATAATTTTTCTAGGTTAGAGAATATTCTTGATGAGCCACAACCTATTAATGATTGTTTTCCTGATGAGCAACTAGCTGCAATAAATGTTTCTCATAACACTGCATGGTTTGTTGACTATGCTCATTATATTGTTGCTATATACCACCTAGCTTCACTTACCAACAAAAGAAAAAATTACTCTATGATTTAAGACATTACTTTTGGGATGACCCACACCTTTACAAAGAAGGAGTCGATGGTATTATCAGACGTTGTGTACCTGAGCATGAACAGGGACAAATCCTATAGAAATGTCACTCTGAAGCTTATGGAGGGCATCATGCGGGAGACAGAAGTGCTCACAAGGTATTGGAATCTGGTTTTTATTGGCCTACTCTCTTCAAGGATGCATGTAAGTTAGTTTTATATTATTATGAATGTCAAAGAATTGGTAATATTGGTAAGCGCCATGAAATGCCTATGAATTATTCTCTTGCTATTGTACCATTTGATGTTTTGGGTTTTGATTACATGGGACCTTTTGCTTCCTCTAATAGGTATACACATATTTTGGTTGCTCTTGATTATGTTACTAAGTGGGTAGAAGCTATTCCAACTAGTAGTGCTGATCACAACACCTCTATTAAAATGCTTAAGGAAGTTATTTTCCCAAGGTTTGGAGTCCCTAGATATTTAATGACTGATGGTGGTTTACACTTTATTCATGGTGCTTCCCGTAAAATTCTTGCTAAGTATGATGTTAACCATAGAATTGCATCTCCCTATCATCCTCAATCTAGTGGTGAAGTTGAACTTAGCAATAGAGAAATAAAATTAATTTTACAAAAAACTGACAATAGGTCCCGAAAGAATTGGTCTAAGAAATTAGATGATGCACTTTGGGATTACCGAATAGCATATAAAAATCCTATCACTCTTGCTCATCGGTCCTAAACAAATGGTTTTTAACCCCTTTCCAAGACGGCATTTGGAACCGTCGCCAAGTGAGTGTGTGCGATAGGGTGTCCTTCCCACACGACCCAGAAATCATCGGGGATAGGCCCTCCTGGGACCCAGGTCGGGGCCGTGTGCCATCGGGTGAGGCATCGAAACCCAATCAATTCCGTAGGTATGTACATCCCACACGGTAATCCGAGAAAGTCATTTCCGTGGGTATGTACATCCCACACGGTGAATCCCAGAAAAACATTTTTGTTCATATGTATATCACACATAGTCAATCCAAGGAATTCATCCGTTCTTATGTACATCCCACACAGTCAATCCAGGGAAAATGTTTCCATTCGTATGTACATCCCACACAATTTTAAGTATATGCTCATGTGTGAAAGGTGTAACTATCACACACGCTCTGCCTTGGTTAACTATTTGCTTTCATTAACTACGTCACACAAGATTTGATGTAGAAAACTGTGTGGCATTGGGCTATCCATCACAAGCGCTTTTATTGCCAGAACCGTTTGCAAAGTTCCATGACTGTCTGTTCTCTTTTTATTTTTGCTTGTAATTTATTATTCTAATTGTAAATTTTGAAATATGAAACGTGCAATTCTAATTCTCGGCACAATGGTTCAACAATGAATCTATAAATAAAGTTGCCAGTACAATATTTTCAGTAATTACAAGATTAGGCAGCAATTAACTATGATGAACCACAATATTTAAAGGCGGTAAAGGTGAAGAGACATGTGTAAATCATTTTGACTGCCGACGGTGTTGAAGAAGCGGAATGCCCATAATGTGCCTTCTTGCATGCCATAGGCACGGACCACTTTTGTCCAACCCCTTGTGATGATCGCCCACCCATCCTTCACCGCCTTCAGGAAGACTTCTAGAGCATTATCATGGTAGCATGAATTATATACTTTAACCATAGTTGCCTCCACTCCGGTCATGTAGTTTGCAAGGTAATCATCAGTAAATAGCTTCGGAAACCACTGAAAAGAGAAAAATATCAGATACTGAGGTCTAATAGTGTAACTTTTTGTGGGTAGGGGAAAAAGGCAACACATTACTTACCATCCTAAAGTTCACTATTGTCTTCGACAAAGTGTAAATAAAGAGCTTAATTCCAATCACCCGTTTCTCTCGCCTAACAATCTTTCTTAGTTTCCTCACTTAACGCTTGTTCATCAATATCTCATTGCCCCATACACAAAAGGGATCGAAGCATGGATCAGTACCGCTCATATATGTACCTACAAGCAACCAGTAAATGTTAGAAGCTAAACTAAGATTGCACAAATAATGTAAAATACAACCACCTATGTTCCTAACTACAAGTACTTTTTTTAGATTTCAATATGAACTATATACGGATGTATATAGAATTATAGATATAGTTTAGATTATAATCTAGATTGACATATTTTGCTCCTTATGTAGTCTATATTGGAATCTCTAAAATACTTATATTTAGGAATAGATGGTGTATAAGAAATGGGATGCAGCTAACCTCGATGGCAAACAACAGCATCGCCCATTGTAGCCCTGTGTATGTACATGGAAAGCCAATGTTAACTACAACAGGGTTAAGATTCACCAAAAATAGCAAATGGTAATAAAACGGCAGCATCTATAGTGATATCTTCATTTCGAAAGAGTAGCACGGTAGCAAAATGGATGGATTAAAAAATGGATACAACTGTTAATTGCAACAGGCTTAACAACATCCTAATTCATGTTTTGTAAGTTTGTAGCCATTGAAATAAAACTCTTCAAAATGGATACAACTGTTAATTGCAACAGGCTTAATGGCCATTGAAACTGGTATTAATAAAAATGCAATTGGCAGAGTTAAACAACATAGGGTAGGTGCTGCCAGAGCAGATAATGGCCCAGTTGTCTATAAGAAGGTAGGGAAATTAGCTAAAACATGTTAGCATGTTTACTACAACATGCTTAATACATCGACAGTACAAAACATAACCATTAACTGCAACTAGTATTGGTAAGATTGAACTGGTGGGCACATACTTGGTAAGTCCTGAGAGGTAGTTGCTGGGGCACTTCATCTTGGCCAGAGCCCGCCCAAAGTCAGTGGCGGCGGAGGTGATATTGAAGGAAATATGCCCTAGAGGCAATAATAAAGTTATTATTTATTTCCTTATATCATGATAAATGTTTATTATTCATGCTAGAATTGTATTAACCGGAAACATAATACATGTGTGAATACATAGACAAACAAAGTGTCACTAGTATGCCTCTACTTGACTAGCTCGTTAATCAAAGATGGTTATGTTTCCTAACCATGAACAATGAGTTGTTAGTTGATTAACGGGATCACATCATTAAGTGAATGATCTGATTGACATGACCCATTCCATTAGCTTAGCACCCGATCGTTTAGTATGTTGCTATTGCTTTCTTCATGACTTATACATGTTCCTATGACTATGAGATTATGCAACTCCCGTTTGCCAGAGGAACACTTTGTGTGCTACCAAACGTCACAAGGTAACTGGGTGATTATAAAGGAGCTCTATAGGTGTCTCCAAAGGTACATGTTGGGTTGGCGTATTTCGAGATTAGGATTTGTCACTCCGATTGTCGGAGAGGTATCTCTGGGCCCTCTCGGTAATGCACATCACTTAAGCCTTGCAAGCATTGCAACTAAATGAGTTAGTTGCGGGATGATGTATTACAGAACAAGAAAAGAGACTTGCCGGTGACGAGATTGAACTAGGTATTGGAATACCGACGATCGAATCTCGGGCAAGTAACATACCAATGACAAAGGGAACAATGTATGTTGTTGTGCGGTCTGACCGATAAAGATCTTCGTAGAATATGTAGGAGCCAATATGAGCATCCATGTTCCTCTATTGGTTATTGACCAGAGACGTGTCTCGGTCATGTCTACATTGTTCTCGAACCCGTAGGGTCCGCACGCTTAAGGTTACGATGACAGTTTCATTATGAGTTTATGCATTTTGATGTACCGAAGTTTGTTCGGAGTCCCGGATGTGATCACGGACATAACGAGGAGTCTCGAAATGGCCGAGACATAAAGATTGATATATTGGAAGCCTATGTTTGGATATCGGAAGTGTTCCAGGTGAAATCGGGATTTTACGGGAGTACCGGGAGGTTACCGGAACCCCCCGGGAGCTATATGGGCCATAGTGGGCCTTAGTGGAAAAGAGAAGGGGCAGCCCAAAGTGGGCCGCGCGCCCCTCCCCTCCCTTGGTCCGAATAGGACAAGGAAAGGGGGCCGGCCACCCTCTCTCTTTTCCCCCTCCGCGAATCCTATTACAAATAGGATTGGGGGGGGGATCCTACTCCCAGAGGGAGTAGGACTCTCCTGGCGCGCCTCTCCTAGGCCGGCCGCACCCCCCCCTTTAGTCCTTTATATACGGAGGCTGGGGCACCCCATAAACACACAAGTTGATCCACGTGATCTTATTCTTAGCCATGTGCGGCGCCCCCAGCCACCATAGTCCTCGATAATATTGTAGCGGTGCATAGGCGAAGCCCTGCGGCAGTAGTACATCAAGATCGTCACCACGCCGTCGTGCTGACGGAACTCTTCCCCGACACTTTGCTGGATCGGAGTCCGGGGATCGTCATCGAGCTGAACGTGTGCTAGAACTCGGAGGTGCCGTAGTTTCGGTGCTTGATCGGTCGGGCCGTGGAGACGTACGACTACATCAACCAAACGCTTCTGTTGTCGATCTACCAGGTACATAGATCACACTCTCCCCTCGTTGCTATGCATCACCATGATCTTGCATGTGCGTTGGAATTTTTTTGAAATTACTATGTTCCCCAACAGTGGCATCCAAGCCTAGGTTTTATATGTTGATGTTATATGCACGAGTAGAACACAAGTGAGTTGTGGGTGATATAAGTCATACTGCTTACCAGCATGTCATACTTTGGTTCGGCGGTATTGTTGGACGAAGCGGCCCGGACCGACATTACGCGTACGCTTACGCGAGACCGGTTCTCCCGATGTGCTTTGCACATAGGTGGCTTGCGGGTGACAGTTTCTCCAACTTTAGTTGAATCGAGTGTGGCTACGCCCGGTCCATGCGAAGGTTAAAACAACACCAACTTGACAAACTATCGTTGTTGTTTTGGTGCGTAGGTAAGATTGGTTCTTGCTTAAGCCCATAGCAGCCACGTAAAACTTGCAACAACAAAGTAGAGGACGTCTAACTTGTTTTTGCAGGGCATGTTGTGATGTGATATGGTCAAGACATGATGCTGAATTTTATTGTATGAGATGATCATGTTTTGTAACCAAGTTATCGGCAACTGGCAGGAGCCATATGGTTGTCGCTTTATTGTATGCAATGCAACCGCGCTGTAATGCTTTACTTTGTCACTAAACTCTAGCGATAGTCGTGGAAGCACAAGCTTGGCGAGACGACAACGATGCTACGATGGAGATCAAGGTGTCGCGCCGGTGATGATGGTGATCATGACGGTGCTTCGGAGATGGAGATCACAAGCACAAGATGATGATGGCCATATCATATCACTTATATTGATTGCATGTGATGTTTATCTTTTATGCATCTTATCTTGCTTTGATTGACGGTAGCATTATAAGATGATCTCTCACTAATTATCAAGAAGTGTTCTCCCTGAGTATGCACTGTTGCGAAAGTTCTTCGTGCTGAGACACCACGTGATGATCGGGTGTGATAGGCTCTATGTTCAAATACAACGGGTGCAAAACAGTTGCACACGCGGAATACTCAGGTTATACTTGATGAGCCAAGCATATACAGATATGGCCTCGGAGCACGGAGACCGAAAGGTCGAGCGTGAATCATATAGTAGATATGATCAACATAGTGATGTTCACCAATGAAACTACTCCATCTCACGTGATGATCGGACATGGTTTAGTTGATTTGGATCACGTAATCACTTAGAGGATTAGATGGATGTCTATCTAAGTGGGAGTTCTTTAAGTAAATTAACTGAACTTAAATTTATCATGAAACTTAGTACCTGATAGTATCTTGCTTGTTTATGATTGATTGTAGATAGATGGCTCGTGTTGTTGTTTCGTTGAATTTTAATGCGTTCCTTGAGAAAGCAAAGTTGAAAGATGATGGTAGCAATTACACGGACTGGGTCCGTAACTTGAGGTTTATCCTCATTGTTGCACAGAAGAATTATGTCCTTGATGCACCGCTAGGTGACGGACCTATTGCAGGAGCAGATGCAGACGTTATGAACGTTTGGCTAGCTCAATATGATGACTACTTGATAGTTTAGTGCACCATGCTTAATGGCTTAGAATCGGGACTTCAAAGACGTTTTGAACGTCATGGAGCATATGAGATGTTCCAGGAGTTGAAGTTAATATTTCAAGCAAATACCCGAGTTGAGAGATATGAAGTCTCCAACAAGTTCTATAGCTAAAAGATGGAGGAGAATCGCTCAACTAGTGAGCATGTGCTCAGATTGTCTGAGTACTACAATCGCTTGAATCAAGTGGGAGTTAATCTTCCAGATAAGATAGTGATTGACAGAATTCTCTAGTCACCATCACCAAGTTAGTAGAACTTCATGATGAACTATGATATGCAAGGGATAATGGAAACGATTCCCAAGCTCTTCGTAATGCGGAAATTGACGAAGGTAGAAATCGAGAAAAACATCAAGTGTTGATGGTAGACAAGACCACTAGTTTCAAGAAAAGGGCAGAGGGAAGAAGGGGAACTCCAAGAAGAACAGCAAGCAAGTTGCTGCTCAAGTGAAGAAGCCCAAGTCTGGTCCTAAGCCTGAGACTAAGTGTTTCTACTGCAAAGGGACTGGTCACTGAAGCGGAACTACCCCAAGTGATTGGCAGATAAGAAGGATGGCAAAGTGAACATAAGTATATTTGATATACATTGTTATTGATGTGTACTTTACTAGTGTTTATAGCAACCCCTCAGTATTTGATACTAGTTCAGTTGCTAAGATTAGTAACTCGAACGGGAGTTGCAGAATAAACAGAGACTAGTTAAGGGTGAAGTACGATTGTGTGGAAGTGTTCGAGATTGATTGATCA
The DNA here is from genome assembly GCF_018294505.1 of Triticum aestivum. Lineage (NCBI taxonomy): Eukaryota > Viridiplantae > Streptophyta > Magnoliopsida > Poales > Poaceae > Triticum > Triticum aestivum. The sequence continues at coordinate 183,244,522 of NC_057806.1, read as the reverse complement.
TCATCGCACCCTCTATACTTTCGGATTAGTGTTGAACCTGAATAAGTGTTATTTGGTGTTTGCGTTGAGCATGAATATGATTGATCATGTTTATTGTAATACGTTATTCATTTAAGTAAGAGAATAAATTGTTGTTCTGTTTAATGAATAAAACCTTATATGGTTACACACCCAATGAAAATAGTTCGTTGGACTCGATCGTATGATACACATAATCATAATATTGAAACAAAAGATGCAAATTAATAATGATAGTGCAACTTATTTGGGCACTTGCCGTTTAGGTCATTTGGTGTAAAGCGCATGAAGAAACTCCATGCTAATGGGTTTTTGGAATCACTTGATTATGAATCAGTTGATGCTTGTGAACCATGCCTCATGGGCAAGATGACTAAAACACCGTTCTCCGGAACTATGGAGCGAGCAACTGACTTATTGGAAATAATACATACTGATGTATGAGATCCGATGAGTGTTAAGGCTCGCGGCGGGTATCATTATTTTCTGACCTTCACATATGATTTGAGCAGATATGGGTATATCTACTTAATGAAACACAAGTCTGAAATATTTGAAAAGTTCAAAGAATTTCAGAGTGAAGTGGAGAATCATCGTAACAAGAAAATAAAAGTTTCTACGATATGATCGCAGAGGTAAAATATTTGAGTTACGAGTTTGGCCTTCAGTTAAAATAATGTGAAATAGTTTTACTACTCACGCCACCTGGAACACAACAGCATAATGGTGTGTCCGAACATTATAACCGTACTTTATTAGATATGGTGCGATCTATGATGTCTCTTTTCGATATACCACTATCGTTTTGGGGTTATGCATTAAAGACAGCTGCATTCACGTTTAAAAGGGCACCATCTAAGTCCGTTGAGACGACACAATCTGAACTGTGGTTTGGCAAGAAACCAAAGTTGTCGTTTCTTAAAGTTTGGGATTGTGATGCTTATATGAAAAAGTTTCATCCTGATAAGCTCAAACCCAAATCGGAGAAATATGTCTTCATAGGATACCCAAAGGAGACTATTGGGTACACCTTGTATCACAAATCCGAAGGCAAGACTTTTGTTGCTAAATTCGGAGTTTTTCTAGAGAAGGAGTTTCTCTCGAAAGAAGTGAGTGGGAGGAAAGTAGAACTTGACGAGGTAACTGTACCTGTTCCCTTATTGGAAAGTAGTACATCACAGAAAACTGTTTCTGTGACACCTACACCAGTTAGTGAGGAAGCTAATGATGATGATCATGAAACTTCAGAACAAGATACTACCGAACCTCGTAGATCAACCAGAGTAACATCCGCACCAGAGTGGTATGGTAATCCCGTTCTGGAAGTCATGCTACTAGATCATGATGAACCTACGAACTATGAAGAAGCGATGGTGAGCCCAGATTCCGCAAAGTGGCTTGAAGCCATGAAATCTGAGATGGGATCCATGTATGAGAACAAAGTATGGACTTCGGTTGACTTGCCCGATGATCGGCAAGCAATTGAAAATAAATGGATCTTCAAGAAGAAGACTGACGCTGACGATAATACTACTGTCTACAAAGCTCGACTTGTCGCAAAAGGTTTTTGGCAAGTTCAAGGGATTGACTACGATGAGACTTTCTCACCCGTAGCGATGCTTAAGTCTGTCCGAATCATGTTAGCAATTGCTGCATTTTATGATTATGAAATTTGGCAGATGGATGTCAAAACTGCATTCCTGAATGGATTTCTAGAAGAAGAGTTGTATATGATGCAACCAGAAGGTTTTGTCGATCCAAAGGGAGCTAACAAAGTGTGCAAGCTCCAGCGATCCATTTATGGACTGGTGCAAGCCTCTCGGAGTTGGAACAAATGTTTTGACAGTGTGATCAAAGCATTTGGTTTTATACAGACTTTTGGAGAAGCCTGTATTTACAAGAAAGTGAGTGGGAGCTCTGTAGCATTTCTGATATTATATGTGGATGACATATTACTAATTGGAAATGATGTAGAATTTCTGGATAGCATAAAGGGATACTTGAATAAGAGTTTTTCCATGAAAGACCTCGGTGAAGCTGCTTACATATTAGGCATTAAGATCTATAGAGATAGATCAAGACGCTTAATTGGACTTTCACAAACCACATACCTTGACAAGTTTTGAAGAAGTTCAAAATGGATCAAGCAAAGAAAGGGTTCTTGCCTGTGTTACAAGGTGTGAAGTTGAGTAAGACTCAATGCCCGACCACTGCAGAAGATAGAGAGAATATGAAAGATGTTCCCTATGCTTCAGCCATAGGCTCTATCATGTATGCGATGTTGTGTACCAGACCTGATGTGTGCCTTGCTATAAGTCTAGCAGGGAGGTACCAAAGTAATCCAGGAGTGGATCACTGGACAGCGGTCAAGAACATCCTGAAATACCTGAAAAGGACTAAGGATATGTTTCTCATATATGGAGGTGACAAAGAGCTCATCGTAAAAGGTTACGTTGATGCAAGCTTTGACACTGATCCGGACGATTCTAAATCGCAAACCGGATACGTGTTTACATTAAACGGTGGAGCTGTCAGTTGGTGCAGTTCTAAACAAAGCGTTGTAGCGGGATCTACATGTGAAGCGGAGTACATAGCTGCTTCGGAAGCAGCAAATGAAGGAGTCTGGATGAAGGAGTTCATATCCGATCTAGGTGTCATACCTAGTGCATCGGGTCCAATGAAAATCTTTTGTGACAATACTGGTGCAATTGCCTTGGCAAAGGAATCCAGATTTCACAAGAGAACCAAGCACATCAAGAGACGCTTCAATTCCATCCGGGATCTAGTCCAGGTGGGAGACATAGAGATTTGCAAGATACATACGGATCTGAATGTTGCAGACCCGTTGACTAAGCCTCTTCCACGAGCAAAACATGATCAGCACCAAGGCTCCATGGGTGTTAGAATCATTACTGTGTAATCTAGATTATTGACTCTAGTGCAAGTGGGAGACTGAAGGAAATATGCCCTAGAGGCAATAATAAAGTTATTATTTATTTCCTTATATCATGATAAATGTTTATTATTCATGCTAGAATTGTATTAACCGGAAACATAATACATGTGTGAATACATAGACAAACAAAGTGTCACTAGTATGCCTCTACTTGACTAGCTCGTTAATCAAAGATGGTTATGTTTCCTAACCATGAACAATGAGTTGTTAGTTGATTAACGGGATCACATCATTAAGTGAATGATCTGATTGACATGACCCATTCCATTAGCTTAGCACCCGATCGTTTAGTATGTTGCTATTGCTTTCTTCATGACTTATACATGTTCCTATGACTATGAGATTATGCAACTCCTGTTTGCCGGAGGAACACTTTGTGTGCTACCAAACGTCACAACGTAACTGGGTGATTATAAAGGAGCTCTATAGGTGTCTCCAAAGGTACATGTTGGGTTGGCGTATTTCGAGATTAGGATTTGTCACTCCGATTGTCGGAGAGGTATCTCTGGGCCCTCTCGGTAATGCACATCACTTAAGCCTTGCAAGAATTGCAACTAAATGAGTTAGTTGCGGGATGATGTATTACAGAACGAGAAAAGAGACTTGCCGGTGACGAGACTGAACTAGGTATTGGAATACCAACGATCGAATCTCGGGCAAGTAACATACCGATGACAAAGGGAACAACGTATGTTGTTGTGCGGTCTGACCGATAAAGATCTTCATAGAATATGTAGGAGCCAATATGAGCATCCAGGTTCCGCTATTGGTTATTGACCGGAGACGTGTCTCGGTCATGTCTACATTGTTCTCGAACCCGTAGGGTCCGCACGCTTAAGGTTACGATGACAGTTTCATTATGAGTTTATGCATTTTGATGTACCGAAGTTTGTTCGGAGTCCCGGATGTGATCATGGACATAACGAGGAGTCTTGAAATGGTCGAGACATAAAGATTGATATATTGGAAGCCTATGTTTGGATATCGGAAGTGTTCCGGGTGAAATCGGGATTTTACCGGAGTACCGGGAGGTTACCGGAACCCCCCGGGAGCTATATGGGCCATAGTGGGCCTTAGTGGAAAAGAGAAGGGGCAGCCCAAAGTAGGCCGCGCGCCCCTCCCCTCCCTTGGTCCGAATAGGACAAGGAGAGGGGGCCGGCCACCCTCTCTCTTTTCCCCCTCCGTGAATCCTATTCCAACTAGGATTGGGGGGGGGGGAATCCTACTCCCAGAGGCAGTAGGACTCTCCTGGCGCGCCTCTCCTAGGCCGGCCGCACCCTGCCCTTTAGTCCTTTATATACGGAGGCTGGGGCACCCCAGAAACACACAAGTTGATCCACGTGATCTTATTCTTAGCCGTGTGCGGCGCCCCCAGCCACCATAGTCCTCGATAATATTGTAGCGGTGCTTAGGCGAAGCCCTGCGGCAGTAGTACATCAAGATCGTCACCACGCCGTCGTGCTGACGGAACTCTTCCCCGACAGTTTGCTGGATCGGAGTCCGGGGATCGTCATCGAGCTGAACGTGTGCTAGAACTCAGAGGTGTCGTAGTTTCGGTGCTTGATCGGTCGGGCCGTGGAGACGTACGACTACATCAACCAAACGCTTCTGTTGTCGATCTACTAGGTACGTAGATCACACTCTCCCCTCGTTGCTATGCATCACCATGATCTTGCGTGTGCGTAGGAATTTTTTTGAAATTACTACGTTCCCCAACAGATATGTTCCTCCGGGTCGAAGCGTGGATCAGTGCCAATGACATGTGTACCTACAGGCAACCAGTAAATTGTATAAGTTAAACTGCAATTGCACAAATGATGTGAAATACTGTAAGACATGGGATGCAGCTAACCTCGACGGCAAACAACAGCATCGGCCGTTATGACCCTGCCTAAGTACATGCACAAGCATGTTAAGTACAACAGGGTCAGCATCCACCAAAAATATCAAATGGGCAGCATCTCTAGTATATGTTCATTGCAGAGAGTACCATGGTAGCAAATGGGCAGATTAAAAAATGGATACAACTGTTAATTGCAACAGGCTTAACAACATCCTAAGACATGTTTTGTAAGTTTGTAGCCATTGAAATACAACTGTTTAAAAATGGATTCAACTGTTAATTGCCACAAGCTTAATAGACATTGAAATCGGCACTGATAAAAATGCAATTGACATAGTTAAACGTCACAAGGCAGGTGCTGCCAGAGTAGAGAATGGCCCAAATGTCTATAAAAAGGTAGGGAAAGTAGCAAAAACATGTTAGGAATGTTTACTAGAACATTCTTAATACATCGACCGTACAGAACATAGCCATTAATTGCAATTGGTATTGGTAAGAATGAACTGGAGAGTACATACTTGGTAAGTCCTGAGAGGTAGTTGCTGGGCACTTCATCTTGGCTAGAGCTCGCCCAAAGTCAGCGACAGCGGAGGCGAGCTGTTCTTCCAGGTCGAAGCATGGATCAGTGCCACTGACATGTGTACCAACAGGCAACCAGTAAATGGTAGAAGCTATACTGAAGTTGCACAAATTATATGAAATACTATAAGGCATGGGATGCAGCTCACCTCGGCGACAAACAAAAGCATCGGCCATTATGACCCTGTGTAAGTACCTGTAATGGCATGTTAAGGTCAACAGGGTTAGCATCCACTAGAAATAGCAAATTGTAGGATCGAAAGTATGTCTAGAGGGGGGGTGATTAGACTACTTGACCAAATAAAACTTAACCTTTTCCCAATTTTAGTTCTTGGCAGATTTTAGCTATTTTAGGACAAGTCAAGCAATCATCACACAATTCAAGCAAGCATGCAAAGAGTATATTGGCAGCGGAAAGTAAAGCATGCAACTTGCAAGAATGTAAAGGGAAGGGTTTGGAGAATTCAAACGCAATTGGAGACACGGATGATTTTCCCGTGGTTCGGATAGGTGGTGCTATCCTACATCCACGTTGATGGAGACTTCAACCCACAAAGGGTAACGGTTGCGAGAGTCCACACAGGGCTCCACCCACAAAGGGTAATGGTTGCGCGAGTCCACACAGGGCTCCACCCACGAAGGGTCCACGAAGAAGCAACCACCCACAAAGGGTCCACGAAGAAGCAACCTTGTCTATCCCACCATGGCCATCGCCCACACAGGACTTGCCTCACTAGCGGTAGATCTTCACGAAGTAGGCGATCTCCTTGCCCTTACAAACTCCTTGGTTCAACTCCACAATCTTGTCGGAGGCTCCCAAGTGACACCTAGCCAATCTAGGAGACACCACTCTCCAAGAAGTAACAAATGGTGTGTAGGTAATGAACTCCTTGCTCTTGTGCTTCAAATGATAGTCTCCCCAACACTCAACTCTCTCTCATAGGATTTGGATTTTGTGGAAAGAAGATTTGAGTGGAAAGCAACTTGGAGAGGCTAGAGATCAAGATTCATATGGTAGGAATGGAATATCTTGGTCTCAACACATGAGTAGGTGGTTCTCTCTCAGAACATATGAGTTGGAATGGTGTATGTGTTCTGATGGCTCTCTCTTCGAATGAAGAGGAGGTGGAGGGGTATATATAGCCTCCACACAAAATCCAACCGTTACACACAGTTTTCCAATCTCGGTGGGACCGAATCAACAAACTCGGTCGGACCGAAAATGTAAACCTAGTGACCGTTAGAGATTTTCGGTGGGACTGACATGCAACTCGGTAGGACCGATATGGTTAGGGTTTGGGCATAACGTAATCTCGGTGAGACCGATTACACAAACTCGGTGAGACCGAATTTGGTAATTAGCTAACCAGAGAGTTGGTCAGGCAAACTCGGTGGGACCGATTTGCTCTTTCGGTGAGACCGAAAAGTTACAAAGGGGAAACACTGAATTTACATTGCAATCTCGGTGGGACCGATTCGCTCTTTCGGTGAGACCGAAAAGTTACGAAAGGGAAACAGAGAGTTTGCAATCCCATCTCGGTGAGACCGAGATCCCTATCGGTAGAACCGAATTGCTAGGGTTTGGCAGTGGCTTATGACAAGTGAAACTCGGTGGCGCCGGATAGGAAGAATCGGTAGGACCGAGTTTGGCTTAGGGTTTAGGTCATATGTGGATATGGGAAAGTAGTTGAGGGTTTTGGAGCATATCACTAAGCACATGAAGCAAGAGGCTCATTAAGCAACACCTCATCCCTCCTTGATAGTATTGGCTTTTCCTAAAGACTCAATGTGATCTTGGATCACTAAAATATAAAATGAAGAGTCTTGAGCTTTTGAGCTTGAGCCAATCCTTTGTCCTTAGCATTTTGAGGGTTCCACTTTCACATCCATGCCATGCCAATCATTGAGCTTTCCTGAAATAATCATCTTGGAATAGCATTAGCTCAATGAGCTATATGTTGTTATGAATTACCAAAACCACCTAGGGATAGTTGCACTTTCAATCTCCCCCTTTTTGGTAATTGATGACAACATATAGATCAAAGCTTCGACAAATGATAATAAGCATGAAATATATCGTCGCTTTGAGAAGTATGTGATAAGTAAGAGCTCCCCCTAAATTTGTGCATATTTAAAATTTGCTTTGGACTGCAAATGCACAAGGAGTTAGAGTCATGGGTTACTCTTCCATGTCACATACATCTTGGTGGAGCGCTTAAAATGATAAGAATGAAATACATGCACTCATCACCAAGAATAGTGAATGATCACATAAGATAGATAAGATAATAACATTAATCAAACATTAAGTGTAGCTTATGATCAAACACATGATCATCAATGTCTCACGAGCATAGTATCTCAAGCACTCAAAAGCAAACAAGTTCGAAAAACCACCAAATAAAGCAAGAGAGAAAAGCAACACTCTCTCTCTCGAAGCCTATGATCTATACATTTTTCTCCCCCTTTGGCAACAAGTTACCAAAAAGTTCCTAGAAAATGCATAGTGCTAGATCGACGCTCAGGCTTGATCTTCAGGTGGTGGTGGAGTCCGGATCACTCCAAGGACGAAGGCTTCTGTAGATGCTGAAGTAGACGCTGGAGTTGGAGCTGAAGTAGACGCTGGAGCAGGTTGGGCTGGTGCTACGGCTGGAGCTGAGGCAGTTGCTCTTGTGTCAGGAACTGGCACTGCAGACGACCTCGGACCTCGTGGCACTCTGGCAAAGGCATCAGTGGTTGTCTTCCCTTTCCTCTCCTGCATATCGTCTTGAAGCTGCTCCACTGCAGTCTGAATTTCTGTCACCTTGACATCCAAGTCATAGAACTTTTGTTCCATGATTCTCTCTAGGCTTGCCTGGTTTTGAGTTAGGGTGGCTAGTCCTTTCTCAATCCGCAGGGTGGATGCAATCAGGTAACCAAGCTGCTCTTGTTTGGTTTTCAAGAAATACTCAGATGCCTCCTCTTGAGTTGGCATCTTGGCAGCTTTCTCCTTCCTTGCCTTCTCCTTCTTTGCTTGTGCTTGAACTGATGATGGCTCATTCTCAGTCATTACAACTTGATTGTCCTCAAAATCTGGACGGATGGGCAGGTGTTCCTTGTCCAATAAATATATGCCCGTGCCCATCTTGGAGTTGATGAGCTCCTGAATTTGAGGTGCATAACCACAGCTCCTCTTCTGATCTGCTGCAGTCCTCTTGATAGTCTCTACTATGAGGCTCATGACCTTGAACTTCTGTGGCACATCAAATACATGTAGCAAGTTGATTGCATGGCCTCTGATCATCTTGTGATCTCCAGACTTGGGCAATAAGGTGTGCCTCAATATCCAATTGATGGTTGGCAGCCCTGACAGAAGATAATGCACTGAGCCAAATTTGAAAGTGTCAAGAGCTTCATTGGGAATTTCCTTGTACATGTTGGACATTGAGTTATGATCCATTTTCTTCTTGGCATAGATATCCAAGTCATCTGCTTGCTCCTCTGGGGCATTGATCAACTTTGCCCATTCCTCAACAGTTGATTGGTACCTCGTACCCTCAGACATCCATGTGATCCTCCCATCTGGATAAAAGTGTGCCGTGGAGTAGAATTGCATGATGAGCTCCTCGTTCCACTTTGTGAGCTTCTGCCCAACAAAGTCAGCAACTCCACAAGCACTAAAGCTGTCATACACTCCAGGGTAGTGTTCCTCATTTTCCTTCATGTACTCCCAATCGACCCATCTCATGTCACAGACTATTGGCTTCTTGTCTAGCAGCACTGTCTCATAAAAATCTTGCTGCTCCTTGGTGTGAAACCTGTAATCCACAGCAGTCCTTCTCCTTGAAGCATACGGATCTGCTTCTCTCCACTTCCTCAGCCCTGAGTCTCTCCTGAGCTTCATATCCTCAGCCACAGGATGAGCATCGTTGTGGTCTGGGATCTTGGGCTTGAGCTTTCTCAGAATTTGCTCTTCATCCTCTTCTTCAGCAACAGTCTCAGGCACTGGGGCCTTGTTCTTCTCAGCTGCAGGAATGCTCCTTGTATTCCTCTTTGGTGCAGACTTGGGCTTGGAGGCAGCTTTGGGTGCTTCTTTGGGCTTAGATGCAGCAGCCCCTGTCCTGATAGCATCACCCATAAGCTTAGGTGCTTTAGGTGCTGGTGCAGCAACCTCTTCTTCCTCTTCCTCTTCCATAATGGAAGCCTTTCCAAGCACTCTGGCTACGGTCTTCTTGACCCTTTCCTTCCTCTTCTTGCCTTCTGCAGCAACTGGCTCTTTGGGTGCAGGCTTTTCAGTTGAAGCTCTAGCCTTTGACATAGGCTGCCTGCCTGCTGGCCTTTTGATCTTTAGACCTGGCTTTGTGCCTTGAGCTGGCTCAACTCTCTTTGATGTGGCCTCTTCTTCTGCCACATAATCTTCATCTTCAGAATCAGAAGTTCTCTTCTTCCTTTGTCTAGTGGCAGCTTTTGGCAGATTGCTTGGGGTACTTCTGCTGCCATCATCTGAAGAGCTGGAGGGGCTAGTGCCCTCACTCATCTGCACTTGCTCTTCTGACATGTTTTGGCTATCACTCTGATCAGACATGCTGCAAACTCTGACTGCTGACCCTGTGAATAGTTTATAGATGAGGTAGAATGGATGAGCATCACAAAATGCAGAGATTTTTGCAAAAGAATGATCCAAAAACTTAGTTTTAGTTTCCCACTGAAATCATCTCGGATCTACCGATTTTCAAACTCGGTGATACCGAAGCAGTTGTGGAACCTAAACTAGTGAACTCGGTTGGACCGAGTCACAGTTCGGTGGCACCGAGACTGCTAGGGTTTCACAGAATTCCAAAATCGGTCACACCGATAAGTAATTCTCGGTCAGACCGAGTCTCACTTGTGCAATGGCATAAGCCAAATCGGTGGGACCGAGTTTTTCAACTCGGTGGGTCCGAGATGGTTTCGGCGGAAACCTAACCCTAAAATTTTCGAATCAAACCTAATCTACGAGCGTATTGACTGGATAGGAGTGTTTCAATCGTGGCAAGAATCATGATGATCACAATGTGCTAAGAATCGGATTGGGGAATAGCACAAAGATCGAGTCCATACCCTAGTTCGGCGGAGACTCGCTACGGCGGCAACGGCGGGGCAGAATTCCCGTTGACGGCGACGGAGACCAGCGACTGGAGGCGGCTGGCGGCGAGGAGACGATCCGGAGACCACGTTGGCAGAGCAGGCTATCGCGCGGGCGAAGGGGTTCGGAGAAATTTCCAAATTTTGCCCGTGACTATATATAGCCCGACCCTGTCGGTGTGACCGAGTGGAACAACTCGGTGGCACCGAGATTCATAACTGCAAGCAGTTACTGAAACTCGGTGTGACCGAAAGGTTCAAATCGGTTGCACCGAGATCGAAAACCTAGATCAACTTAGTGATCTCGGTAGGACCGAAAGTGGGGTATCGGTCAGACCGAGAATCATAAAGAGGTTTTGGAAGTTTAAGTCTATGACGAATCGGGGACTCCGAGCGCTCCTCACACAGAGTGGTTCGAATCTGACTTGATCAAATTTTGTGATGCAGCATGAATAGAGTTTGAGACGAGAAAAGCATAGATAGCTAGAGGAGGTTCTTAGGCATTCTTGTCCATCCACTTGGCAAAAGAAAATAAAACCAAACAATCAAAACAACAAGTGGATGTCCTCGAATGAGTAAAATATGCAACCAGCATGCTCACACAATAAGATGGCAAATGAAATATGTGACAAGGCATGCACAACCAATTCTAGCATCTATCAAGCAATTTGCGATGACTAGGTCATCTATATATGAGTATATTGACTTAGGAGTCAAGTGAGAACACTTGATCATAGGTCATACTCATCGTTTAAGCTCAAGTGGGGTTACCACTTTTACATAAAGCATTGTTGTGTTCACATCTTTAGAGTTGCTTTAGCTCAAGTCTTAGAGTAAAGCTCCCCCTAGATGTGATACCCCCCTAAGAGGGATGAACTAACCTTGGGTTTTGTCGATGATGACTTCATGTAGATGTTGAAGATGTGGATGCTCAATGTTGATGTAGATCACTTGGAGCTATCCATTTGAGTGAATTGCACTTTCAATACCTACATGGGTTAGTCCCACAAGGAACAAACAAGGATATCCATAGACATAGAGTGATGCACACACAAGATGATGTCCATGAAAACTTTTAGGTTACCTTGTCCCTTGTCTTACCAACATGAGGGTTTGTGACTCCTTGAACTAGTGCAAGATGTGGAAGTTGATTGCACTTGTTCTTGCCAAAATGATAAGAGTGAAGTATGTTGGCGGAGTCACCCTCAAGGACTCTCTAGTTCTTCTTCTTTTGGATCCACATCATCTTGATGGGAATCCTTGGAGTTGTAGTCGTACTTGATGAAGTGGAACTTGAAGTAGTCTTGGGAATCCACTTGACTAAGGTCTTAGGAGCTTCTTCAAATGCGTCAATTTCCTCTTGAAGCTTGTCCTTGCCTTTTTGCTTGTAGTCTTGTGGTGGAAGATCATCTTGAGCTTGTGTCCCCTTGAAAGAAGTATCATACTTCTCTTGTTGAGGAACAAACTTTGTCTTGGGGTATTGATCTTCTTCCCACTCAACTCCATTGGCATTGAACTTTCGTTCAAAACCAACACCTTGATTCTTCCGGTGCATTCCTTGCTTGCGCACAATTTCCTCGAATTGCTTACTCCCGGCAAGGCTTTTGTACACTCCTTTCTCTATAATTCCCTTCAATAAGCTATTTTCTTGCTCAAGTGTAACTTGGCTAAGAGAATCATTAGTGGAATCAAGAGAACTACTAGAAGCAACAATATTGGATTTAGCATGATCATTGTTACTACTAGAGGAAGAATCTTTCTTGTTCTTGTTACTAGACTTGACTTGAGGCATGTAAGTGGATAAGAGTAAACGCTTGGCAATGTGAGAAGAACTTTTCTTGCGGAGATCATCATTGATTGCTTTTAAGAACTCATGCTCTTGCTCAAGATTGAGCTTTTCAAAGCGTAATTTCTCATGAGCTCTTAAAAGTTCTCGATGATCTTCGAAGATAGTTTCATGGGCTAACTTAAGAGTGTTTAGTTCTTTAGTTAGGGCCTCAATCTTCTCCTTATCATTGTCATTCGTTTTATCTTGATTAGCATGTTTAATTGACGTTTCATCATAGTATTCATCACTAGAGTTGTCAACAAGCAAATCATCACCTAACAAGTCATCTTCATCACTATTGAAATCAACATACTCGGGGTGTGTTACCTTAGGACCTTTGGCCATGAAGCATCTTCCAATTCCTTCATTTGGTGAGTCAAATATGTCGTAGGAGTTGGTTGACACAAGTGCTAGACCGGCAACACCTTCATCTTGAGTATCTTCGGAGTCGGAGTGATAACTTCTCTCGGAGTGGCTGTCGGAGTCGGAGCCGGATACCCATTCACCAACATGAGCTTGATGTCTTCGTCTTGTGTAGCTCCTTGATGATTTTTCCTTTCTTTCCGAATCCTTGCTTCTCCGTGAGTATCTTCGTTCATAACGATCATCTCTACTCCTTCTCTCTCTTGGTGGTGATTCTTTGCTTCTTCTTTTTGGAGAATCTTCTCTTCTCTTGTAGGGAGCCGTACACTCATTGGAATAGTGTCCGGGTCTTCCACAACTGTAGCAGTTTCGCTCTCGACTAGAAGATCTTTTGTCATTGTAGGACCTTGACTTGAAGCTTCTATCTTTGCTTCTACTCTTGTAGAACTTGTTGAAGTTCTTCACCATTAAGCTCAATTCTTCATTGAAGTCTTGTTTCTCACTTGATGATGTAGGGGCTTCACATGAGGCTTTATAGGCACCACTTGATTTGTTGTGAAGTTCCTCTTTATCCTTAAGTGACATCTCATGAGCAACAATTCTTCCAATCACCTCCGTTGGCTTGAGATCTTTGTAATTGGGCATCATTTGGATCAATGTGCACACGGTATCATATTTTCCATCCAAGGCTCTTAGAATCTTCTTGATGATGAATCTATCGGTCATCTCTTCACTTCCTAAGCCGGCAATCTCATTTGTGATGAGAGCAAGCCTAGAGTACATTTCAGCGACACCTTCACCATCCTTCATCTTGAACTTGTCAAGTTGGCTTTGAAGCACATCCAACTTGGATTCCTTGACGGAGTCGGTACCTTCGTGCATATCAATCAAAGTGTCCCAAATTTCCTTCGCATTCTCAAGACGGCTGATTTTGTTGAATTCTTCGGGGCACAATCCGTTGAAGAGAATATCACAAGCTTGAGCATTGTATTGCAACATCTTCAACTCATCCGCGGTAGCTTCACGGTTTGGTTCTCTCCCATCAAAGAAGTCACCTTGCAAACCAACACACACAATAGCCCAAACGGCGGGGTTATGTCCAAGAATATGCATTTTCATTTTATGCTTCCAACTAGCAAAATTAGTACCATCAAAGTAGGGACCTCTACGGTGATAATTTCCCTCGCTAGACGCCATACTCTCCTAGGTTGTGAAACCAAGGCTATGACCACCAAAAGCTATGGAGATCAAAGCAAATGGAGACCAAAGCTCTGATACCACTTGTAGGATCGAAAGTATGTCTAGAGGGGGGTGATTAGACTACTTGACCAAATAAAACTTAACCTTTTCCCAATTTTAGTTCTTGGCAGATTTTAGCTATTTTAGGACAAGTCAAGCAATCATCACACAATTCAAGCAAGCATGCAAAGAGTATATTGGCAGCGGAAAGTAAAGCATGCAACTTGCAAGAATGTAAAGGGAAGGGTTTGGAGAATTCAAACGCAATTGGAGACACGGATGTTTTTCCCGTGGTTCGGATAGGTGGTGCTATCCTACATCCACGTTGATGGAGACTTCAACCCACAAAGGGTAACGGTTGCGAGAGTCCACACAGGGCTCCACCCACAAAGGGTAACGGTTGCGCGAGTCCACACAGGGCTCCACCCACGAAGGGTCCACGAAGAAGCAACCACCCACAAAGGGTCCACGAAGAAGCAACCTTGTCTATCCCACCATGGCCATCGCCCACACAGGACTTGCCTCACTAGCGGTAGATCTTCACGAAGTAGGCGATCTCCTTGCCCTTACAAACTCCTTGGTTCAACTCCACAATCTTGTCGGAGGCTCCCAAGTGACACCTAGCCAATCTAGGAGACACCACTCTCCAAGAAGTAACAAATGGTGTGTAGGTAATGAACTCCTTGCTCTTGTGCTTCAAATGATAGTCTCCCCAACACTCAACTCTCTCTCATAGGATTTGGATTTTGTGGAAAGAAGATTTGAGTGGAAAGCAACTTGGAGAGGCTAGAGATCAAGATTCATATGGTAGGAATGGAATATCTTGGTCTCAACACATGAGTAGGTGGTTCTCTCTCAGAACATATGAGTTGGAATGGTGTATGTGTTCTGATGGCTCTCTCTTCGAATGAAGAGGAGGTGGAGGGGTATATATAGCCTCCACACAAAATCCAACCGTTACACACAGTTTTCCAATCTCGGTGGGACCGAATCAACAAACTCGGTCGGACCGAAAATGTAAACCTAGTGACCGTTAGAGATTTTCGGTGGGACTGACATGCAACTCGGTAGGACCGATATGGTTAGGGTTTGGGCATAACGTAATCTCGGTGAGACCGATTACACAAACTCGGTGAGACCGAATTTGGTAATTAGCTAACCAGAGAGTTGGTCAGGCAAACTCGGTGGGACCGATTTGCTCTTTCGGTGAGACCGAAAAGTTACAAAGGGGAAACACTGAATTTACATTGCAATCTCGGTGGGACCGATTCGCTCTTTCGGTGAGACCGAAAAGTTACGAAAGGGAAACAGAGAGTTTGCAATCCCATCTCGGTGAGACCGAGATCCCTATCGGTAGAACCGAATTGCTAGGGTTTGGCAGTGGCTTATGACAAGTGAAACTCGGTGGCGCCGGATAGGAAGAATCGGTAGGACCGAGTTTGGCTTAGGGTTTAGGTCATATGTGGATATGGGAAAGTAGTTGAGGGTTTTGGAGCATATCACTAAGCACATGAAGCAAGAGGCTCATGAAGCAACACCTCATCCCTCCTTGATAGTATTGGCTTTTCCTAAAGACTCAATGTGATCTTGGATCACTAAAATATAAAATGAAGAGTCTTGAGCTTTTGAGCTTGAGCCAATCCTTTGTCCTTAGCATTTTGAGGGTTCCACTTTCACATCCATGCCATGCCAATCATTGAGCTTTCCTGAAATAATCATCTTGGAATAGCATTAGCTCAATGAGCTATATGTTGTTATGAATTACCAAAACCACCTAGGGATAGTTGCACTTTCACAAATGGGCAGCATCTCTAGTGATATCCTGAGTCATGTATTGTAAATATGTTGCTGGTATTGGTGAAATTGAGCTGGACATGGCAATATTTGAACAACACATAGTGTGCAGTACTAAAATAAACAAGGCACAAACATGATTAATACATCAACCATACAAATCATAGTCGTTGCAAGTGGTATTGGTAAGATTTAGCTGGTCAGATCTTACCTGTTAAGTCCTGGTGAGTAGTCGCTGGGGGACTTCATCTGGGCTAGACCTGCACCATGTCGGCGGCGGCGGCGGAGGTGAGGTGTTCCTCCGGGTCAACACGCACAGCGGCCATCGCGCCATGGACTACCATCAGCTCCTGGCGGGGGGGATTTGGAGGCGTGAGGATGTTTTGTAGGCGCCATTTAAGCAATCAGGCTGGGGACGTGATAGAGATTGGTGGGTTACCTGACTCGATCCGAGCAGAACATAGTTGTGGTTGAAATTGTGGTTGCGGCGGCGGCAGTTTGAGATACCGGTAGGGGGAGGTGTGAGCAAGGGGGGATACTGAGGGGAAGGGGATGTGGGAGGAGGAATAAATTCTGAAATCACGCGCCTAATGAAATTTCGGTGCGAAACTTGAAACTTGGGCGGGGGAAACACACAACACAGACGAAGCGCGTAAAATACTCGTGTGCGAGAAAAAAGAAAGTTGGCAGATCCCGTCTCCATAAAAGTGTACACGTGTACTTGATTTTTTCAGTCAATGGTACGCCTGGTTTATTAGGAAACATCACACAGGTAACTGGCTTATGGGTCATTAACACCAAAAACGCAGACGGGTACGGCATAGAAACTGTGTGTTTTGTGATCTTCTAATGATTAATGCAAAAAATGCACACGGGCACACATGCTAATCAATGCTCAAAGCCCTGAAAGGAGGCTCTTACCGACATTGTACGTTAATACTACAAACTTAAAGTACTATTGTTAATTTGCTCTAATACTACAAACTTAAACTACTTCTCACATGCTGCCATCATGGCTTGCTGGCTAGACGCCAGTGTTCTCCTTCCCGGCCTTGTAGGCGGCAACCAACCGTGCTTCGATCTCCGCCAAGCTCTCCTCACCATGGTGTGCGGCCTCTTTTTTCTTGTGGCGGCAGGACTCTCTTTTCATGACTGCTTTATGCCTTTTCCACTCCTTCTGTGCAGCTTTGGCCACCTCTAGATCCACCACCCATTTGGCCATGGCAGCCTCAAATTCCGCCCATGTAACTGTCTGGCCGCCGGCGGCGATGGACTCGGCGCGGCGAGATGCCATCGCTTCCTTACCATGTGTGCGGTCGCGGGCGGCGAGGAACGCGGCGCAGCGGGATGCCATCGCTTCCTTACCAGTTATTGTGCACCGCGGTGCCATGGACGACGCCTGGAGAGAGCTCTGGGACGGAGGGACCGGGCAGCCGTATAGTGTTGTGGTATTCAAGAGCTTAACAACAAACAACAACAGCAATTTGGCTTCCCTTACAATTTTTCTCGTTCATTATCACACACGATTCATCTCCGTCGCTTCCAGAAACAGTGTGCGCTGAGCCTATTGTGTGTTGCGTTATGATTGGCCAGAACCCCAGCCACGCGGATCGCGCGTGCACACCGTAGGATGCGCCGTGATCGAACGTCAATCCATGTCCCTCACATCACACCCATGCACCTATAGCTGGATTGGATTTATATGAGCTAAATGCCTAGAAAATGCACATAATCCCCTAAATATGGTAAATGAGCCTGGAAAAATGCCAAATTTGAACGAGGTGATTTGTAGGGTGTATGTTCGTCGTAGAAAAAAACTGCAGGGCAAGGAACGAAGAAAATTTGGATTCCCCTTCAATCTTGGGGTTTTCCCTCTCGAAAGCATGTAACTTCCTCGATGATGGTTCGACTTATGAAGGGCATGCATGACGACATAAGCCAAACCTTCTCAAATTTTTACTAGGTCATGGTGAGGTCATACCATGGCACATGCCAGGCGTCATGTTTTTTAAACATTTATTTCATTTTTTCTATAGTTGAAAACCTGAGAAACAAATATTTGTGGTTGACTATTGCCACACATTTCATTGAAATATCTGTCCATTCCTTTTAAAAGGCATGAGAATTTACTAAATGCCACGAGCATGGTTTTCTAGGCCGTTCTTGTGGACCCTTTCATCCATCGATTGTTTGAACTTGAATTATGTGCATTAATGCCTAGGAAATGCACATAATCCCCTAAATATGGCAAATGAACCTGGAAAAGTGCCAAATTTGAACACGGTGATTTGCAGGTTGTATGTTCATCGTAGAAAAAACTCGTGGACAAAGGACAAAGGGAATTTGGACCCCCCCTTCAATCTTGGTGATTTCCCCCTCGAAACCATGAAACTTCCTCGATGATGGTTCGATTTATGAAAGGCGCGCATCACTACATAAGGAAAACATTGTACAATTTTTACCACGGCATGGTGAGGCCATACCATGGCACCATGCCAGGCGTCATGTTTTCCAACCATGTGTTTCATTTTTTGTATAGTTGTTAACCGAGTAAATGACGCCTTTATGGTTGACTATTGCCACACATTTCCCTAAAATATCTACCCATTCCTTGTGAAAGGCATGAGAATGTACTAAATAACATGAGCATGGTTTTGCAGACCATTATTGTGCACCTTTTCATGAGCCAATTGTTCGAATTTGAATTATGTGCATAATTAATGCCTATAAAATGCACATAATCCCCTAAATATGGTAAATGAGTTCGGAAAAATGTCAAATTTGAACACGTTGCATTTGAGGCGGTATGTTGATCGTTGGAAAAAATTTGAATGACAAATTAGGACGGAAATTTGTATTCCCCTTCAATCTTGCGGATTTCCCTCTCGAAAGCATGGAACTTCCTCGGTGATGGTTCGATTTATGAAGGGCGTCCATGACGACACCTAAGCCAAACCTTCTCAAATTTTTACCATGGCATGGTGAGATCATACCATGGCACCATGCCAGGCGTCATATTTTTTAAGCATTTATTTCATTTTTTCTATAGTTGGAAACCCAACAAACAAACATTTGTGGTTGACTATTGCCACACATTTCACCGAAATATCTATCCATTATTCCTTGTAAAAGGAATGAGAATTTACTAAATGGCACGAGCATGCATGGTTTTCCAGGCTATTCTTGTGGACCCTTTCATGCACCGATTGTTTGAACTTGAATTACGTGCATTAATGCCTTGTAAATGTACATAATTCACTAAATATGGCAAATGAACCCAGAAAAGTGCCAAATTTGAACACAACGATTTGCAGGTTGTATGTTCATCATAGAAAAAACTCGTGGACAAAGGAAAAAGTAAATTTGGATCCCCCTCCAATCTTGGTGATTTCCCCCTCGAGTCCATGAAACTTCCTTGGTGATGGTTCGTTTTATGAAAGGCGTGCATGACGACATTTTTACCAGGGCACGGTGAGCTCATACCATGGCACCACACCAGGCGTCATGTTTTTTCAAGCATGTATTTCATTTTTGTATATTTGTTAACCTAGTAAACGACGCGTTTATGGTTGACTATTGCCAAACATTTCCTTGAAATATCTGCCCATTCCTTGTAAAAGGCATGATAATGTACTAAATATCACGAGCATGGTTTTCCAGACCGGTCTTGTGCACCTTTTCATGCACCGATTGTTCGAATTTGAATTATGTGCATAATTAATGCCTAGAAAATGCACATAATCCCCTAAATATGGTGAATGAGTTCGGAAAAAATGTCAAATTTGAACATGTTGCATTTGAGGCGGTATGTTGACCGTTGGAAAAACTGAATGACAAACTAGGACGAAAATTTGGATTCCCCTTCAATCTTGGTGATTTACCTCTCGAAAGCATTGAACTTCCTCGGTGATGGTTCGATTTATTAAGGGCGTGCATGATGACATAAATCAAACCTTCTTAGCTTTTAACCAGGGCACGGTGAGGCCATACCATGGCACCGTGCCAGCCGTCATGTTTTTCAAGCAAATGACGCGTCTGTGGTTGACTATTGCCACACATTCCATTGAAATCTCTGCCCATTCATTGTAAAAGGTTTGAGAAATTACTAAATACCATGAGTATGGTTTTTCCTGACCATTCTTGTGCACCCTTTCATGCACCAATTGTTTGAATTTGAATTACATGTGCTAATGCCTACAAAATGCACATAATCCCCTAAATATTGTAAATGAACCCGGAAAAGTGTCAAATTTGAACACGGTGTATAGTAGGGTTTATGTTCATCGTAGAAAAAAACTCATGGATGAAGGACAAAGGAAATTTGGATTCCCATGCAATCTCGGTGATTTACTATCGCACACGATTCGTCTCCGTCGCCTGTGTGAACCGTGTGTGTTCACTCACACATGCAAAAGGAAAAAGAAAACCCTCGCCAACTTTGTCCCGACTCACTCACCGTGGACTCCTCCGCAACTCTGCACCCTAAGCTCGACGGTTGTTGGCGGTGGGCGTAGGTCGCGTTCCAAACGGCACCGGATTTCGCCTCCATCTGGTCGACCGGGGTTTTCTGTGGGATTGGGCCAGGGATTTTTCTCATGGAGAAGGTAATCAACTTAATTAGAAAAATATTCACTCACCTCTTATCGCAGTCCGTCTGTCGCTGTTAATCAACCGGCGGAAATGGCCATGGCATCATTTTTGTTCTTGCTGATTTGTGGGTGTTCATTCTTGTGTCCACAACACGAGCACAAAGAGGTTATTTGATATTAGCTCACTAGATAAATGGAGAACCCAAGCTTATGAAAATGCTAAGTTATTTAAGGAAAAGGTTAAAAGATGGCATGATAAAATAATCCAAAATCGTGAGTTTAAAGTTCAAGAATATGTTCTTTTGTACAACTCTCGTTTCAGTTTCTTTGCAGGAAAACTTCTCTCCAAATGGGAAGGACCTTATGTTATCAAGGAGGTTTATCGATCTCGAGCTATCAACATAAATAATGTCGAAGGTACCTACCTGAGGGTTGTCAATGGGCCAAGAATAAAACATTATATCTCAGGTACACCCATTAATGTTGAAAGAAATATCATCCAAACTATGACACCAAAAAAGAGGAGGTACGTGATACGGTAAGTAAACGGACTCCAAAAAATCCGCAAATTTTTTTTTGTTGGTTTTGGAATATATTAAAAAATAGGAAAATAAGAAACAACCAGGAAGGAAACCCTGGTAGGCACAAGACACTAGGGTGTGCCAGGCTTGTCAGAGGCGCCCAGGTGGGTTGTGTCCACCTCGCGTACCTTCTTGACTTTGGTTTACTCCCGTTTTCTTGTTTCCCGAGATAAAAAATCTTTATATACCCCCGAACCCATTGACCACCTATCACGGAGAAATTTTTTGTTTTCTTTTCTTGTTGTTTTTTGACAGATCTAGATCACAATGGCAACTTTAAGCTCGTCCAAGGACAAGTTCTTTGAGAATGTCATCAACCCATATTTGTGGGAGGTGATGCAGCACCCTCAAGCCATCGAGATGCGTGAGGTGGTGCTCCACATCTATGACGTCCGGGTCCCAAAGGGACTGGAACCATGGATGCCAGGCTCGAAGCTATGAAGCAAGGGGATGGTGGAACGTGGACTCAATGCCAATCACCTCATGGTTGCAGACTACACCCGTGATCTCAAGGTGGATGGAAAATCCATGCAGGATATCGTCTTCACCTTCAAAGAGCAAATCAACTTTCTGCAAAGCCAAATGTATGATCTCCAAAACCAAGTCTTAGAATATGAGGCAAGGTTTAAAGGCATGAGTTTGGCTGCCAGTTGCAGGACCTGCGAGACTCACTCCTCCTCTTATGATGGTGAGCCTTTGCCATGGAAACCTGAAGACAAGATCGCTACTACATCATCACCACCACCACCTTGTTCACCACCAAAGGAGACTTGAGTATCGGGTATGGGCACTCCCCTTGGCTTGTGCCAAGCTTGGGGGAGGTGCCCCAGTATCGTATCACCACCACTATCTTTTGCGTTTATCTATTTTAGTTTGATCCTTAGTTATCTTTTGATTTAGTTGAATAAAATTTTAGTTCGGTCTTTTCTTTTCAAGTGCTTGCTTAGTGATCTATCCTTGTAACCACGTGCGAGATATATAATAAAGTTTAGTTTGAGTTTTGCTTTCTTTATTTTTATGTTTAATAAAAGATAGGAAAATAAATGAAAAAGATCATATGCTAATCTTATGGTAAGTAATGACATCACATAAGGAAGAGTGTAAATAGTAAAATATATTGGAGATTGACAAACATAGTATTTGTTGGGGATATTACTATTATGTGTAAACCAGCCATGAGGGGCCGGGTTATGTCCACTAGGAGTTAGTCATGTTTGAAGCCCATAAAGACAAGAGGTATGGCGCTTTACAGAGGAGATCTAACATGAAGGCCCAAGGGCGGGTTAGAGCCCATAGACATAAGCCGCCATATGATATGTAACTTATTCTGTAAGGCAAGGAAAGGTAGAAACCGAGCCGGGCACGTTTATGAGCCGGCCTCAGGATTCTGTAAACCGCCGGGCGTCAACCTGTGTATATAAAGGGATGACCAGGCGGCGGTTTAGGGACAAGAAACAATAACTCGAGATCCAGGCAAAGCGGATTCGCTCCCTGGTCATCAAAACCCTAGCAATTCCATCACAACTGGAGTAGGATTTTACCTTCATCGTAAGGGGCCGAACCAGTATAATTCCTTGCGTCCCTTGTCCGCTTTAACCCCTTTAAGCTAACCCATCGCAATGGCTCCACAACTAAGTCCTTCCACTTGGACATCTGCCGTGACAAAACCATGACAGTTGGCGCCCACCGTGGGGCTATCGCACGATGGTTTCGAGTTCTTGAAAGGCAGCTTCGAAGGACTCAAGGTATACACTATGGGCCTGAGTCGTCGCGGCAAGCTCTACATCAATGACGCAGGCTGGGGCCCCGAGGCCGGTTCGATCAAGTACGGATACCGGGTCCCCTTTGGCAGAATACACGTGTTCATTGGCAGGATCGGCGAACCGGGCCCTCAGCCAGACATCTGCACCGACATCATCGAGATGCCTCAGCGTGGAATACCTACCCGCGTTCAGCCTACCATGAAGTGTGCCTTCGTGGGAGTCATCCACGGAGCGGAATCTGAGGATAGATCGGTATCTGGTGGCGAAACCGTCGTCTACTTTGATCACGAGTCTTCAACCGGAGAGACCGAGTCGCTATATCAGCTGCATGATGGCCGGATTAGTGGTCGTTCCTATGGAGATAGTATTCCGGACCTCCATGATCCGCCGAGCCGAGTTGCGATCTTCATGGCCGGTACACAAATCGGTGCAGCATTCTTCTACCACCGCAGTGGTGATTTCCGGTTCAGTGGCAGCAACACCAGCTGGGGCAGGAGGCCTCGCGCCAGCGCTGGTTCAGGTTTTGTCCGATTTATTTGACACTTTGCCGATGTTGATGGCGGCTGAGGTCAATGCGGCGAATCAGGATCAGCATAACGCGGAGATTGCAAAGCTGAAGGACCAGATAGCTCAAGCTAAGGTAGATCTGGTAGCGGAGAACACCAGGATGGCCGTAGAGTGGGCCGAGTTAGAGGCACAGGCTTATAGGCTTATGCTGGATGAAAGCGCATCAGAGGACGTCATCAAGAGAAGGTACCGGTCTCACCTACCTCCGATTTATGAGGGAAGGAACCTCTTCAACATGCCAGGGGCTGGAACTAGCAACCAGCCAGCGGTAAACCGGGTGGAGGCGCCTGGAACGGGGGCGTCGGTTCAGCCGCGCACGACGGATCCGCCTCGTTAGAACAATGTCCCATCACATCATGTATCAATGCCTTCGGGTCATTACTCTAATCCATTGGATAACATCATCGCCGCCGCTTCACGATTGGCAGCTCTCCCGATCGAGGGCGAGTCTCCAGTAGCAGTTGAAACACGACGGGCTAGAGAGCTCCTTCAAATGGCTTTGACCCAACAGCTGGCTTATTCGCATAGTCGTGAGAGGATTCATTCCACCCCCCGCCTAAGTCGAAGCTACAATAGGCATATTGATGAACCGGGCATATCAAGCAGTGCACGAAACCGTAACCTGCCGCAAGGGCATAACCCGGCGGGTGGTGGTGCTAATGCCCAGGATGTGGTGGATCACGGTCGGTCATGTCGAGAAGCCGAGTTAGCAGCGAAGTATGCGGCTCGTTAGTTTACTTCAGTTCATCCAACTACTTCGGGGGAGCGAGGCATGGTTTTCAGTTCTTTGGGGGTGTCGTGTCTTACCCCATCCCTACGTAACATGCGGCTGCCCATGGACTTCAAGGGTCCTCGTAAGGTGCCTAATTACACTGCCGATTTACCCCCTGAGTCATGGGTTGAGAGCTATGAGATGGCGATGGAGATGCTGGACATGGATGATGCGACATGTGCTAAGTACTTCACCATGATGTTGGAAGGAACATCTCACACCTGGTTAAAAAGTTTACCAATTAACTCCATTGGGTCATGGGCCGAGTTAAAAAGTCGGTTTATCCAGAATTTCAGAGATACGTGCAAACATCCCATGTCCATTGTGGACTTAGCCGCCTGTGTTCAAGAGGAAGGGGAGTCTACATCCCATTGGGCGAAGCAGGTATCAACTGTTCTGCATTCATCAGACCACATCAATGCTGACATAGCAATTTGAACATTAGAAGGCAACTACCGGTTTATGCCTTTGAAGTTAAAGTTGGGAAGGCTCAAGCATCACTACAATGACATGTCCACGCTTATGGCAGCTCTGGTTAAGTATGCAGATTCAGATAGTACCAAGGACCCTGAGTCTGAGGATGAAAAGACGGGGAAGGGAAAGAAGAATGGTAGTGCCAAGGGGCAGCAGCATAACCCGGCGGGCCATGGAAACAACGTTAAGCGCAAGGCAGATAACAGCTTGGATTTTGTGGCTAACACCAACACCCAGGATAATGGTCAACACCGTAAGGGTAAACCTCCCCAGCGGGGTAGAGTTTCAGGTCCCAATATTGAACGCCTGTTAAATGAGCCTTGCCCAAAGCATGGGTCACGAGAGAGGCCAGCAATGCACCTTTGGAAGGATTGTTTCATCATGCAGGAGTTTAAAAATTCAAGTTCTTTCTAATACGACCAGGGACCGGACGGCGGTTCAGGAGGCGGGTCTCATGGGCCGGGTTATGGCGGAGGCAACTCCGGTTCAGGATTCCAAGGTAACCAAACCGGACATGGCAATCAGGGCAACCAGGGACGTTATAATCATCAGGGGAGTCAGTAGCAGCAACAATCAGGTTATCAGAGTAATCTGAAGTAGTTGAATAGTGGGCAGTACCATGTCTTCACCACTAGTTTGTGTAAGCGTGATCAGAAGCTTCATAAAGGGTAGTAAACTCTGTTGAACCGGTAGTGCCTTGTTATCTGCTGGTCTGAACAACCCATTGTGTGGAGTCGAGAGGATCATCCACCCCTGGTTGATAATCCGGGTCACCTGGCATTAGTGGTGGCACCTCAGGTTGGGGGGTACACGTTCACAAGGTACTCATGGATGAGGGAGGAGTATCAATACCCTTTATTATGAAACCTTCTGTCGCATGGGGTTAACAAATAAGAATCTTAAACCGTCGAACACCGTCTTTCATGGTGTGGTGCCTAGTAAATCAGCGTACCCAGTTGGTAAGATAGCCCTAGAGGTTGCTTTTGGAGATGATCATGATTCAAGATCTGAAACATTGACTTTTCAAGTGGTGAAAATCAAGAGCCCATATCATGCCCTGTTTGGACGGCTGGCTTATGCTAAGTTCATGGCAAGGCCCTGTTATGTTTATCAGCAGCTTCAGATGCCAGGTCATAAGGGGACCATCATAGTGCACGAGAGCCAAAAGATTGCTTTGGAACGTGAAGAAGGTGATGCGGCCTATGCTGAGTCGGTTTGTGCAAAAGAGGAGTTGAAGTTTTACAAAGACAATGTTGATCCGACAGATATTACTTCTCTAAAAAAACCAACTACAGAGCATGATCCGGCTTTGATGTTTAAGTCGGCCGAGGAGACTAAGCTGCTTTACTTTGTTCTTGGCGATTCATCTAGGCAGTTTAGTATATGCGCTAACCTGGATCCGAAATAGGAAGGCGCGCTGATCGAGTTCATCTGTGAGAACTGGGACATCTTTAAATGGAAACCTTCTGACATGCCAGGTGTACCGAGGGAACTCGCTGAGCACACTCTTAATATAGATCCTAAGTTTAAACCGGTCAGGCAGTTTCTCCGCCGCTTCAATGAAGAAAGGCGCAAGGCTATTGGT
This sequence comes from Triticum aestivum, assembly GCF_018294505.1. NCBI lineage: Eukaryota > Viridiplantae > Streptophyta > Magnoliopsida > Poales > Poaceae > Triticum > Triticum aestivum. Next base: position 183,218,468 of record NC_057806.1, on the reverse strand, counting down.
GAGGAGGTAGCCCGGCTTTTGGCAGTAGAGTTTATTGTGGAGGTCTTTCACCCTGAGTGGCTAGCTAATCCGGTGCTGGTACTTAAGAAGAATGACACTTGGCGTATGTGTGTGGACTACACGGATTTGAACAAAGCTTGTCCAGCTGATCCCTTTGCTCTCCCTTGTATTGATCAAATCATTGATGCTATGGCGGGTTGTGACCATTTGTGTTTTCTAGACACTTATTATGGGTATCATCAGATCAAAATGGCAGTTAAGAATCAGGAGAAGACATCTTTCATAACTCCCTTTGGAGCCTTCTGCTATGTATCTATGCCTTTTGGGCTCAAGAGTGCCCGGACGACTTATCAACGTTGTGTACAGAATTGTCTTCATAAACAGATTGGGCGCAATATTCATGCTTATGTGGATGATATTGTGGTGAAGTCCAGAAAGGAGGAAACATTGATAGATGACCTGAAGGAGACTTTTGATAACCTCCGGGTTTATAAGATGTTGATTAATCCGGCTAAATGTGTCTTTGGCGTACCAGCAGGCAAGCTCTTGGGTTTCCTTGTGTCTAATAGAGGCATTGAAGCTAATCCAGAGAAGATTACAACTATTACGTCTCTGGCTAAACCGGCGTGTATTAACAATGTGCAGTGGCTGGCGGGTCGTATTGCAGCATTGAGCCGGTTTATCAACCACTTCGGAGAAAAGGCAATCCCTCTGTATCAGATGATGAAGAAGATAGACCATTTCGTCTGGAGTGATGCTGCCAATGAAGCCTTTGAAAGCTTAAAGCGGCAGTTAGCTGAACCGCCTATCCTTGCTGCTCCGGTTGATAAAGAGCCCTTACTGTTATATGTGGCCGCTAATGCCCGGGCTATTAGTGTTGCTATTGTGGTGGAACGCAAGGAGGCTGGAAAGAAATATCCGGTTCAACGGCCGGTTTATTATATCAGTGAGGTGCTTATTGAGTCCAAGCAGAGGTACCCACATTGGCAGAAGCTGGTGTATGGAGTTTTCATGGCAAGCCGGAAGCTCAAGCACTATTTTCAGGGTCATCCTATCACTTTGGTCAGTTCTTCCCCCTTGGGGGATATCATCCAAAATAGAGAAGCAACTGGCCGGATTGCCAAATGTGCTATTGGGCTTGGACCTCACGGGTTAAAATATACGCCTCGCACAGCAACCAAGTCCCAAGCACTTGTGGACTTCATCAATGACTGGACAGAGTTGCAGGCACCGGAGGAAAAGCTAGATAACACTTATTGGACTATTCATTTTGATAGGTCCAGACAATTGGAGGGCTCGGGGGCTGGAGTCATATTAACTTCCCCACGAGGTGATAAGTTTTGTTATGTTCTCCGTTTAATGTTCCCTTGCACTAACAATGCAGCTGAATATGAGGCCTTGCTCCATGGTCTTCAGATGGCTAAGGATATGAATTTAAGCCGAGTTAAGTGCTTTGGTGACTCGGACCTAGTAGCTCAACAGGTGTCTGGCACTTGGGATTCCAAGGATCCACTCATGGCGGCGTATCGACGAGAGGTGGACATAGTGGCTGGTCATTTCATGGGTTATCAGGTTGACCATATAGACCTGCGAAAGAATGAAGGGCAGACTCTTTAAGTCGCTTAGGCTCTCAATGTAAACCGATACCGCCCAATGCCTTTCTGGATATGCTACATAATCCGTCGGTCAAGATACCTTTGGAGGAGGATTTGGCGGTTCCTGACCCGGAGGCTCAATTGGTGGCGGCTCTTCATGTTATCCTGGATTGGACAGTCCCATACCTGGTGTACATGAACCGGAACGAGTTACCGGAGGATCATACTTTGGCCCGGCAGATAATCCGGCGATCCAAATCAATGACCATTATCAATGGGGAGTTGCATCATTGCAGCGTAACAGGGGCATTTCAGCATTGTGTGTCTCCTCAGGAAGGCTATGAGATTTTGCGTCAGATCCACGAAGGAGATTGTGGTCACCACGCCGGTTCAAAATCCTTGGTAGCTAAGGCCTTTCGGCACGGCTTCTATTGGTTAATGGCTCATGCTGACGCTGAGGATTTAGTAAAGCGGTGTGATGGTTGTCAGAAGTTTGCACGCCGCGCTCATGTTCCGACTCAAGAATTAAGGATGATTCCAATCACTTGGCTATTTGCATCTTGGGGGCTGGATATGGTTGAACCCTTTAAGAGGTCCAAGGATAAGAAGACCCACCTTTTGGTGGCGGTTGATAAGTTCACCAAGTGGGTGGAGGAAGAGCCAGTCAGTAAGTGCGATGCAGCTATGGCGGTTCAATTCATAAAAACGGTGATATTCCATTTTGGTTTTCCACACAGCATCATTACCGATAATGGTACTAATCTGTCCAAAGGTGCTATGGAAGAATTTTGTCAACGTGAGCACATCCGGCTTGACGTGTCATCAGTGGCTCACCCCCAATCTAATGGTCAAGCAGAAAGAGCCAATCAAGAGATTTTGAGAGGCATCAAGCCCCGGCTTATGGTTCCTTTAAAGCAAGCGTCAGGTTGTTGGGTGGACGAGTTACCTTCCGTGTTATGGAGTATCAACACCACACCGAACAGATCTACGGGTTGCACGCCTTTCTTCATGGTTTACGGAGCAGAGGCAGTTCTCCCTAGTGACATCCACCATGATGCTCCCCGTGTGGCGGCTTATGTTGAAGCTGATAATGAGAAAGCACGTCAGGATTCACTAGACCTGTTAGATGAGGAGCGTGATCTCATAGCAGCACGTTCGGCGATTTACCAACAAGATCTGCGTCATTATCACAGCCGTCGGGTTAAAACCAGAACTTTTCAAGAAGGCGATCTAGTGCTCCGGCTCATCCAGGATCAGACTGATATGCACAAGTTATCCCAACCTTGTGAAGGACCATTTGTGGTTAGCAAAAATCTGCATAACGGATCATACTACCTTATCGATGTTCGAGAGCACAAAGACTCACGTAAATCGGAGGAGGAGACCCAACGTGCGTGGAATATAGCTCATCTTCGGCCATCGGTGAAGCTTTGGCAGAAGTCTTATTTCTACGTGAAGAACGTCGCCCAGCAAGGCGACTACGTCAACCTACCGGCTTACATAGCCGGCCCGCCGGCTGGGAGGCAGCCTTCGTGGAGCTACCGGGCCAGGTCGCTATCTTAGGCCAGGAATGCAGTCGTCTCCCGGCTTCGGGTGATGATCCAGTCGGAGGGCCTGACCGGAGCCGACTTGGTGTCCGCCTTCGTGGAGCACCGGGTTCTTCCGCTCCAAGGCCGGCCTCACATGATCTGCCAAATGGGCGGCCGCTTCGACCCGTGCCGGCTGAGCACCAGGGAGATGCCTCACATAGAGGTGTCTTACATGGTGAATTATATCTCCAACTGCAAGCTCGCCGAGGATTGGCGATACGGCAAGGAGCCGTATTCCCGCGCCAACCCTCTGCCTGCCGTAAGTTCTTTCTTCTTTTCTTCCTTTTTTGTAGCTGGCCTCATGATAGCCGACTCTTTGATCAATTGGTTTGCCTTTTGCAGAACCCTCTTCTCCCGCCGACAGCCGGGGCCGCGGGGGTAGAGCGCCAGCTCCTCCCCGACCGCACGGTGGACGACACCGACGATCCGGACCTGGGAGCGGCCACCATGGAAGACGCCATCGTGGGGGAAAGCAACGAGGCCGGAGGCGCGGGACTCGGGGCTAGCTTCGAGGACTGGCCGGATGACGACGAGGTCGAAGTCGCCCCGCACCGCCAGCCGGCGCCCGATCATCAGGGCATGGGCTCTTCTGCCATGCCGGCTGCCCGTGGCGGCGCGCAGAAGCGTCGGGCCGCGTCGACCTTCTTTGGCAGCCGGCCGAAAAAATCCAAGGCCTGCATGGCAGCGACCAAGCGGGATGAGGCGGCCGCGAAGGCGGCCCGCTTCCGCAAGGTGGTGAAGCAGCCACAGGCGATCTCTGCGTAAGTCGTCGAATGTTTTCCGTATATATTTTTGTCTTCTTCGTCCGAAACTCTTCTAATCCTTTCTTTTCTTGCCGGACAGGGCGCCGCTTTCTCTCGAGCGAGGTCCTGGCAGCTCCGTAGTCGGGCCGACTGGAGGGTCTTCAAGCTCCCGCCGCGTGGATCCCCGTGTCGACCTTAAGGAGGCCACGGAGCGGAACACGCGGGAGGCACGGGAGGAGCGGGAGGCGGCGGAGCGAAGGACCGCCCAGGCGATGAAGGAGCAGGCCGACGCGGCGGCCAAGGCCCGGGCGAAGGCAGCAGCCGCGGAGACGGAGGCGGAGGCCTCGAACAACTGGCCTCCGCTGCTCGTTGTTCCCCTCCGTGCCGTGGCCCCCGACGTTCACGTGCCCCCGTCAGAGGAGGTCGACCAAGGCCTGCCGGTGATGGAGAGGCGCGAGGACCCCGTGATCTTCGTGGAGGGGGCGTCGCAGACGGCGCCGACTGGAGCGGGCCAACGCAGCCAATCAACTGCGGCGCTAGAGCAGCCGTCCAGGGGCGAGCCGGCGGCAGGGGCCGGCCTCGAGGTACAGCCGGCATTGCGCCGGCGCGCAGGGGGTGGCGCCTCCGCGCCAGAACCGCACCGAGCAGCGGGCGCCAGCCAGACGGCGGAGGCCCTGGAGACGGCCAGCGTTAGCACGTCCGAGTAGACTCCCAGCGGGGGGATGGGCGAGCTGAACGCGGCGGCCCAGGAGGTCCGGAACCGGCTTCAAGCTCAGGCCGCCTCGCTGCAGCGATACACTCAAGAGTTTCTCTCGACGCGGGCCGTCATCCGGGTGAGTCTTCTGTCCTTGGTTATTTTGCTCTTTCGATTTCTTCCGTGGGGGCGCGTCAGTGCACCCACTGGGTGTAGTCCCCGAGTTCTGAGCCGGCTGCTGCGCAGGCGGCTTGGAACTTACTAGGCTCTGACAACTTAACTTATCCTTGCTTCCTGTATAATCTTTCAGGAGTATCACAACCTCCGTGCAGCCGCCTTCAACTCCCAGGCTCAGGAGCTGGGCAGGAGAACCGACGACCTGACCAGCAGCCGGAGTGCGTATTTGTTTCGTTCATCTCCTGTGGGGGCGTGTCAGCACACCCACTGGGTGTAGTCCCCGAGATTCGGGCCGACTGCTGAGCAGCCGAGTCGGATCTTCCTTGACGACTTCACCTTATTAATTTCCTTTGTCTTCATGCTTGGAGGAGCCAATGCCGACTTGAGGGAGCAGCTCAGCGAGGCGCAGGCCGCCCTTCGCGCCAAGGAAACTGAGTACGACGCCTTGATCCTGGAGCGTGACCGCCTGGCCAAGAAGCTGTCTGACCAGGAGGAGAGCCACAAGGCGGCCCTGAAGAAGGCGCAGGATAACGAAGCCGCCCTGAAGGCCGAGTTCGAGACCGAAGCGGCAGGCTGGGCTGAGACCAGGCAAGCGCTGAATGAAGGCTTCGGCTATATTTAGGATTTGATCGACGGTAAGCCGCCTTCCTCGCTCCTTGCATGCCCCTTGCCGCCTGATTCGTGTTCTGACCTGTGCTGCTTTTTATTCTCTGTGCAGACTACTTTCCCGGCTACTCCGTCTTCGCTACCCAAACCATCGAGGCCCATCGCGAAGCGCGCCGTCAGGCGGGGGCCGACATCGCGCTGGACGCGAGTCGGATGCTTGAGGAGCAACTCTTGGCGGTCCAAGCGCGGCTGCAGCCGGCTCACCGTATGCTCCGCCGCCTCCAGCGCGCCGGGGCGCAGGTGTTGGCCGCCCTCTGGCCAAGCGAGACGATTCCCCGCACCCCGAGTCAGAGAGCCAACTAGCTGGAGGTGGCGGTTGGCCGCTTCGAGGCCTGGAAGGTGTCGGCAGCCCGGCTTGGAGCTGGGCGGGCGCTGGAGTTCGTCCGAGCCTGGTATCCGGGGCTGAACCTGGACCAGCTGCGCACCTGGCGGCTGGAGTCCGACGAAGAGTTGGAGGAGGTGCGGCCGGCTATCGCTCAGCGCGCTTCAACGATCGCCGAGTGTACTGACATCAGCGACTTTGCTCCTGAGATCAATGACGACGGCGTTGCCCAGCCGGAGGAGTGGTTCGGGCTGGACCCGGCAGCGGGTGAAGACTCGGCAGAGGAGATCGCCTCCAGCGACGAAGGCGAAGACGACGAAGGAGAGGAGGGCGAAGACGTTGAGCCGGCCGGCGAAGCGGCCAGCCAGCCTCAGCCTGATCGTGCCTCCAGCAACGAGGCACGTGCTAGCGCGCCCTCTGCGGGAGGCGGTGATCATGCCGAGGTTCGCCAGCCGGCCACTCCTCCAGTCAGCACTGCCGTCTCCACCGACCTGCCCGACTCGCCAATCGCTCCCTTGGCTTAGTCTGCCGTCCTTGTTTTTTCCTGCTTGTTGCCTTTTGAACAACTTTATCAAACTTGCGCAGTTCCACCCACTAGGGGTGTATTCAAACTATGTCGAATGCTGGCCTTTTGAAGGTCTTTTATGTAAATATGATTGTGTGCATGTTTGGCTTCCATTTACGTATGCTTTTTATCCTTAGGCTGTTTCCTTTGCCGCCTTCCCCTTCTAGGAAAGCAAGTACTCAAGCTTTCTTAGATTGGAGCGAGGTGAATGGAAGCCGGCCGGCCGGCTACTCTGGTAGCTGGTCGGCGGTGGGAGAAAAACCGGCTTTTGTTATATTAGTCCGTTAGTCCCTAGCCGTTTTTCGTGTGGGCACCCGTTCCTGCCCTTAACTCTTGCCAGCCGGACAGCCGGTTCTTCGAACTGCGACTTTTGGCAAGAGGAGGCTTGGGAGCCGGCACACTACTTGTCTGACTGCGGGTAGGACTTCTAATATAACTCCAGGCGGCCAGTCCCCGGGCCGACTAGTCGAACCCGGTGCCGGACGGAAAAAAGTGAATGCAATGACAAGGCCATAAGCATGATACTTTTCATTCATAGACAAAAGATGGCAGTCCCCGAGCTCTCCTCGGGGGGCCTATTGTCTCATACTTAGTACAAAAGTTAGCGTGATACATACTGCATTTCAACTGTAAAACCTTCGGAGGAGGTTGGCGTTCCATGGTCGTTCCGACTCCTTGCCGGAGTCGTCTCTCTTTCGTGCCTTCGGCTTCTGCACGTCGATCAGGTAGTAGGAGTCATTGCCTAAGGCTCTGCTGATGACGAAGGGGCCCTCCCAAGGGGCCGAGAGCTTGTGCTGGCCGGCTGTTCGCTGGATCAGCCGGAGCACAAGATCGCCCTCTTGGAAGGATCTTGGCTTGACCTTTCGGCTGTGGTAGCGGTGCAGGCCCTGTTGATAGATGGCGGACCGGCTGAGGGCTAACAGCCAGCCTTCCTCCAGCAGGTCGACGCCGTCTTCTCGTGCTTCCTTGGCCTCGGCTTCCGTGTACATGGTTACCCGAGGCGAGTCGAACTCGGTGTCAGTTGGGATGACCGCCTCGGCACCATATACGAGGAAGAAAGTAGTGAAGCCGGTTGACTTGTTTGGTGTAGTGCGCGGACTCCAGAGGACAACCGACAGCTCATCGAGCCAACAGCCGGCTGAACGCTCCAGTGGAACAATCAGTCGGGGCTTGATGCCGGAAAGGATGAGGCCGTTGGCTCACTCGACCTGGCCGTTTGACTGCGGGTGGGCGACGGACACTGGGTCCAACCGGATGCCTTGCGTTGCGTAGAAACGTGCCAAGGCTCCCTTGGCGAAATTCGTGCCATTGTCGGTGATGATGCTGTGTGGCATGCCGTACCGAGTTGTTATATCTGCGATAAATGTCACGGCAGTCGGCCCATTCAGCTTCTTGATCGGCTTTGCCTCAATCCATTTGGTGAATTTGTCCACGGCGACAAGCAGATGTGTCATGCCGCTGCGCGCCGTCTTGAATGGTCCCACCATGTCCAGTCCCCAAACGGCGAAGGGCCAAGTGAGGGGAATGGTCTTGAGTGCTGAAGCCGGCATGTGTTGCTTCGAGCTGAAGAGTTGGCACCCTTTGCAATGTTTAACTAACTCCTTGGTGTCATCCAAAGCAGTCGGCCAAAAGAAACCATGGCGGAAGGCTTTGGCGACGAGTGATCTTGAGGCCGCATGGTGGCCGCATTCTCCTTGGTGGATGTCTCTGAGGATTGCAATGCCCTTCTCTTGCTCAACGCATCGCTAGAGGACTCCAGTGACACTGCGCTTGATGAGTTCTCTGTTGACGATTGTGTATGCTCCGGCTCGGTGTTGGACTTGTCTTGCCTCTACTTCGTCAGCCAGCAGATCTTGGTTTATTAGGAAGTTGAGGATGGATTGAGCCCATGACGAAGCTGTGACTTCTTCTATTGCCAAAACGGCCGCTGCGACCAGGGCGGGCGGGCTGGGCGGTGAAATGCTGGAGTCGGCCGCCGCCTGTTGTGTTGGTGTAGTCTCCGGGCCGACTACCGCAGTCCCCGATCCGGGTGAGGCAGTCCCCGGGTCGGGCGTAACTACGGAAGTACCCGAGCCGCTTGCTGATACCCCCTGGCCGACTATCGAAGTCCCCAGGTCACTTGCTTGGTTCTTCGAGCCGGCTGCGTTGTGGTCAGGAGGCATGAAGATAGAATCGGACTCTGGAGACGGCTTGATAGACGGCTTGAGGAGGCATTGTAGAGAGACACCGGTTGGTATTGCTTGCCGAGTGGAGCCTATTCGAGCCAGGGCATCAGCTGGCTCGTTGTCGGCTCGTGGTACGTGGAGGAACTCGCATCCTTCAAAATACCCACTAATCTGCTGAACGAGGAAGCGGTAGCTTGCCATATTTGCGTCCTTGGCATCCCAGTCGCCGGATGATTGCTGGACCACCAAGTCCGAGTCGCCATAACATAGGATCCGGCGAATGCCGAGTTCTTTGGCAAGCCGGAGCCCGTGTATGAGTGCCTCGTACTCGGCCACATTGTTAGAGGCGGCAAAGTGAATTTGCAGCGTGTATCTGAGCTTGTCGCCTTTGGGAGAGGTGAGGATGATGCCGGCTCCCAAGCGGTGCGCATCTTGGACCCATCGAAGTGCATGCGCCAATGAGTGGAGTCGGGAGCCAGCGGTAGGTACTGGGTCTCGGCCCAGTCGACGAGGAAGTCGGCCAATGCTTGGGACTTGATGGCGGTGTGAGGCTGGTAGAAGATCGTATAGGGGGCCAGCTCGATGGCCCATTTCGCCACCCGGCCGGATGCATCCCGGCTGCCTATGATCTCGGCCAGCGGGGCGGTGCATACAACCGTGATGGGATGCTCTTGGAAGTAGGGCTTCAGCTTCTTGGCGGCGAAGTACACGCTGTAGCACATCTTCTGGTAGTGCGGGTAGTTCTGCTTCGAGGTAGACAGCACCTCGCTCAAATAGTACACCGGCCTCTGGACCGGCTGGGCTCGGCCTTCTTCTGGGCGTTGGACTATGATGACGGTGCTGACCACCCGGCTGGTTGCGGCAATGTAGAGGAGCATGGGCTCTTTCTCAGTCGGCGCCGCCAGGATAGGCGGCGTGGCCAGCATCTTCTTCAGCTCGTGAAAAGCTTGATCGGCTTGGTCATTCCACTCGAAGTGGTTGGTCTTCTTCATGAGGCGGTAGAGGGGAAGAGCTTTCTCTCCGAGCCGGCTGATGAAGCGGTTCAGGGAGGCCAAGCATCCGGTAAACTTCTGGACGTCTCGACGTTTGGTGGGAATCACCATTCTCTCAATGGCCTTGATCTTTACTGGGTTGCATTCGATGCCGCGTTCGGAGACCAGGAAGCCTAGGAGCTGGCTGGCTGGTACTCCGAACACGCATTTCTCGGGGTTAAGCTTGATTTGGAACCGGCGTAGGTTCTCAAATGTTTCCTTGAGGTCTTTCAGCAAGGTGCCGCGCTTCTTCGTCTTCACCACAATGTCGTCTACGTAGACGTGGGCATTTCTGCCGAGTTGCTTGAGGAGGCATTTCTGCATGCAACGCTGAAAAGTGGCACCGGCATTTCTCAAGCCGAATGTCATAGTCAGGTAGCAGAAGGCTCCGAATGGCGTGATGAAGGCGGTCTTCAGGCGGTCTGCGAGATCTAACTTTATCTGGTGATATCCTGAGTAAGCATCCAAGAAACTCAACAGCTTGCATCCGGCCTGGAGTCTATCACTTGGTCAATCCTTGGCAGGGCAAAGGGATCTTTGGGGCAGGCCTTATTGAGGCTCATGTAGTCTATACACATGCACCACTTGTTGTTCTTCTTTAGCACGAGGACCGGGTTGGCGAGCCACTCTGGAAAGAAAACTTCCATAGTGAAGCCGGCTGCCAGAAGCCGGGCTATCTCCTCTCCCACAATCCTACGTTTCTCCTCCGACAGTCGGCGGAGGGGTTGTTTGACTGGCTTTGCGTCTTCTCGGACGTGTAGTTTGTGCTCGGTGAATTCCTTCGGAACGCCCGGCATTTCCTTGGGGGACCATGCAAAGATGTCCCGATTCTCACGGAGGAAATCGGCGAGCTCGCCTTCCTATTTGCTGTTTAGGTTTGCCCCAATGACGGCAAACCTCTCTGGGTGCTCGGGGTCAAGCGGTATCTTCTTCGTCTCCTTGGCCGGCTGGAAAGATCCTTGAGCATCATGCTCCTTGGGATCGGGGGACAAGGCCAACTACTTGCCGGCCATGGCCACGACTCGGTCCAACATCTTCTTTTCTTCGGCAATCACAAGGGACTCGGCCAGCCGACTGCTGGCTGCTGCGCACTCAGAGGACTTCTTGTAATCGCCGGCTATGGTGATGACACCTTTGGTGCTCGGTATCTTCATCTTGAGGTATGCATAGTGGGGAACTGCCATGAACTTGGCCAAGGCAGGTCGGCCAAGAAATACATGGTAAGGGCTCTCCAGGTCCACCACTTCAAACCAGATCGCTTCCCGGCGGAAATGCTCCTCGTCCCCAAAAAGTACATCAATCTTGATCTTGCCAATGGGGGCGCAGGACAGGCCGGGTACGATGCCATGGAACACAGTCCGAGTAGGCATGAGTTGCTTCGTCTTGACATTCAGCTTCTCCATGGTGTCATGGTACAGGATGTTGATGTTGCTCCCGCCGTCTATCAGCACGCGGGAGAATCGGGCAGCGCGTCTATCCGTTGCAAGGGTGGCATCCAAAACCAACACATAAGAGCCGGGAGACGGCATCACCTCTGGGTGGTCGGTCCGGCTCCAGCTGATAGGTTTTTCTGACCAGTGCATGTGCTCGGTGGGGTTGGCAGCAACCATGCTGACTTCTTGGTGCTCTCGGCGTTTGCTGTGCCGGTCTTCGGGCTGACTTGTAAAGATGATATAGGCGGCATGCTCGTCGGGGAACTCATCGTGCATGGCTCCGACTGCGGGCCGAGCGGCCGGCGGCTGCGGAGCCGGAGGCGGCGGACCGGCAGGCGGAGGCGGTGCGAGCCCTTCGCCTTTAGAGATTCGGGTGAGCCAGTGGCACTTCTGGGTCGTGTGGTTGGACGGCTTCGCGCCGCTGTGGAACTTGCACGGGGCGTCGAGAGTCTGCTCATAGGAGAAGGCCGGCTGCCAAGCCGGCTTGCCGCCCCTCTGCTTCTTGGGTGCGGGCCGCGCTTCGGGCTCCTCGTCTTCGACTGTGGCCACCTGCCGACTGGTGGAGGGCGGCACCGGGCCCTTGCGCTTGTGGTCGTTCTGGTGGGGGCGTCAGCCGGAGTCCCCAGCCGGCGTCTTGGGCGCTGGGTTGAGTACCTTTCCGGACGCGTCTACCTGGAGTTCGGTCTTCATCGTGGAGTCGGCGGTGGCGTACTTGTCCGCTATGATCAGAAGCTCGTCGAGGGTAGTCGGCTCGTCGCAGAGGAGCTTGCGCTTGAGGAGGGTGCCTTCTCGGCACCCGGCAGTGAAGTATTCTATGGCTTGCACCTCGTGCACCCCTTCGCAAGAGTTGCGGAGCTCGGCCCAACCCATGAGGTAGTCACGAGTGGACTCGGCGAGGCCTTGTACGCACAAGGAGAGCTGTCTGGGCTTGGGAGCCCGCTTGTAGGTGCTGGTGAAGTTGCGGACGAAGGCTTCTATGAAGTCTAGCCAGCTATTGATGCTGTATGGCTTGAGGCTGTTGAGCCAGGTCCGTGCCGTGCCCTGCAGCATGAGGGGCACGTACTTCATGGCAACGCGCCTGTTGCCGTTGGCTATGCTAACCGCCGTGGAGTAGTCGATCAACCAATCTTCCGGCTTCACGGAGCCGCTGTACATGGGCGTGTCTCTTGGGAGCTAGAACCCTTTGGGGAAAGGCTCGTCGCGGATGCGGGAGCCGAAGCAAGGCGGGCCGACATCGTCTTCTTCTTCTAGTGCCAGGGATCGCGCCAGGCGGTCGATCCGATGGCGGGCGTCGTTCTCGCCGACTCCTTCGCGGCGACCTAGCCGTCCGCTGAGAGTCGGATGCGCGACAGGCGGCGGGGTGGGATATCTCTCTCCACGAGGCCGGGGCGGAGGCAAGTTGCCCCGACACTCCACGGCCCGGGGGTGGCCTTCTGCGTCTCGCTCGATGGAGATTCGGGTTCGGCTTCGGCTGACAGGCGGCTCTTTCTCGCGCCGCGCGCGGGTTTTACCCGTAGTCGGCGTCCGGGACGTCGCGCCGTGATCTCGGCGCGGGGGAGGGCTTTCCGCGCGGGCGTCGACTTCGTGCCGCTACGCGGCTGCATCGATCAGCTGCTGGATGCGTCGGGTCATGTGGGGGAGCTCTTCGGCCCCCAGTCCATCTAGCTCGTCTACGGCCACCTGGGCGGCGCGCAGGTTCTCGGGTGGAGTACCGTAGACTGGGCGGTCGACTCCTAGTGTATCGGCGACGACAGCGTCGCGCCGTTTGACAACGCCGGCCCGGCTAGGCCCGCCTGGGGGCGGCGTGCCAAAGGCGGTGCAGTCGGCCTTGCGTCGGTGGGCCTCAGTGAGGCGTCCCATGGAAACCAACTTCCGGCCCTCCGCGAGGAGGGCAAGGCGGCGAGCTTCCAGTGCTTCAGCGTCGGCATCGGCCGGGAGGGGGATGGACAAGTCGTGGACCGCCGCGTGCGGGGCGTCGTGGGCGCTCTCGTCAGAAGCGCCGCCGTGGCCGATGACCATCACCCGATGGTGACAGCGCCGCAGCCGTCGGCCCGGGGAAGTGGGTCATTGTAGATCGCAATGTTGGTGGGGAACGTGTCGAGTGAGGCCGTGTCAGAGTCGACAGGCATCGGATCGGTGGAGCCAACCGACTCCAAGTCCACGACAGGCTCGCCGGAGACGTGGAGCTGGCCGAGGAGATTGACGAGGTGGTCGGTGCCCGCGTCGGAGGCGAGCTCGTCAGAGATGAGAGTCTTGTCAAGGAGATCAGCGAGGCTGCTCGCCGCACAGATGTTGGTGACGCCTTGTAGCACGTCGTGGCAAGCGCCATTGGGCGTGCCGGGCTGGCTACACTCGCGGGGGAGGAAGAGGGTTGTCGTCCAAAACTGGTCTCTGGGCGGCGGTGCACCTAGCCTCACGGTGGGCGCCAAATGTCGGGTGGTAGGTGCGACATATGCCAACGGGTGGCTTATCATTGTGGGAGCCAGTAAGACGTCGCCGGTGCCTGGAAACGGGATGAGGCAAAGACATGCACGCCGGCGAATCTTACCCTGCTTCAGGGCTCTCCATGGAGATAACACCCCTACTACTGCTCTGCGGGGTCTCCGCATGGTCACTAGATGAACAAGTAGCTACACGGTGCTCCTTGAGCTGTTTAGCGAGAGGAGGAAGAAGGGCACGGCTTGCTCTCTTCTCCTCCCTATGTGGTGTTTGAGACTAGCAGGGATTGATCTCCCTTTGCATGGATGCCCCGGGGGCTTTATATAGGCCTGCCCCACGGGGGTACAGTGGTAATCCGGCTGGGCGCGGGGCCTAGCCGTCTGTGTCTACGCTCTCCGGCTTCTACGCCGGCTGCTAGGGCCCGCCGACTAGTGGGTCCCGCCGACTGCCGACTCCTTGGTCGACAGGCAGGCCCCAATGTCAGGGCCTTGTCGGCGGCTGGTTACTGTTGCTCAATCTTGGTGGCGAGGGCTTCGCCGAAGTAGGCGTGGCTACAGTGCCGCCGCCCGGTGGGCGATCACTATAGCCCCACCGCGTCTTGTCTCCTTAATGGGGCATCTTCTTCTAGGGAGGTGGCAAGCCGGCTGTGGGGAGCCAGCTCTATCTTGGCCGACTGGGGGAGGTCTGGCCACCTTTGGGTGTCTCTCTGCCCGAAGGGGCCCACCGCCCGTGGGCCGTACTGGTAGCCCGTCGTGGATGACATCAGGGTCAACGTGGCAACAGTGCTGCGCCGGACGGGTCATGGCCACCCGTACGGCGCACTGTGCCAGGCCTGCTCCGGGATTCGGGGGTGGCAGGCTTCACTGTAGCCACGCCCCGTCACATCGCCGTTATGTGGATGTAGACTTCGAGGGTACGATCTTGACCGCTTTATGGGAGCCGGCTTCATGGAGTCGGCCTTCTCGCGGCCGGCTTCTCGGAGCCGGCCCTCCCGCGACTTCTCTTCATGAGGGCTAAAGTCGGGCCGCCTTCCGATAGCCGGCCTGGAGATAGCCGGCAAGGGGAAGGCGACCCTGTGTCTTGGATTCTTGAGGGCCGAATCGGCTCGTAATTTTTTCAGAAGGGCCAGGGGGAGCCGGCTAGGCTACCCATGGTTATTTACTCCGACAGTATCAGGCAACATAAATGTGCACGATGGCATAGCATACCAAGTAATTTGAACTAGCCTATTAAAAGGCGCTTCAAGGCCAAAAAATAATAATTGTTTTCATCAAGGGTGGCAGTACGTAGAAGGATAAAACGGCCTCTGGATCATGACTCGTCACCAGGCTGACTTCACGGTTGTGGGTCATCTTGCCCTGGTGCATCCTCCTCTCTACCCAGTGGCTGGAAATCAATAGTTGCTCAATCGATTCCAGTTAAAGCTTGGAACACAGCTTCATCACTTATAAGGTTGGAGGGGTCAACATCAGGGGCATAGGTGTGCTTATGAATTGGCGGAGTAAGGTCTTCTACGTCATGTGTTGGCGTCGGATATCTTTTCTGATCAAAATCATAAACCGGCTGATAGTGAGAGAGATCTGTTTCCTCAGCCAATTTGCTCTCTATGGGGCGCATTTCCCTTGTTAACCTTCAAAGATTGTCATTGTTAAATTCTGAACCGTCCTCCTTTACGCCAAGGTAGCCGCTGCCTATATCCGACAGTTCAAGATTTGGTATCCATGCCTTTGCCTGCATTAGCGCAGTCAGTGCACCTGACCTTGCAGCTGATCTTTTTAGTTCGTCCAACCGGGCGGGCAACATTGACAACTTCTCAATGGTTTCCTTTATCAAGTTTGGAGGCGATTTGTTATGCTCAGCGGTGCAAATGGCCCGTTGGGCTCCGGAATATAACTGCCCTATCAGCGTATAGACAGTCTTCAGCTTCATCCATATGTCAGAGCCTAGATGGGTAATGTGAGTCCCTGTGTCATTGCAAGCATCAGTAAACCGACAATTGCTGAGATAATGTATATTGAAAAGCTTCAGCTGAGGATACTTACCAAACACAGCAGAGGTCATGGCATTTATTTGCCGCTTTAAGCCGGTTTAAGGGCTGCTTCTGCGTCTTTAGCTCTCTTTTGTAATCCGGTTTTCTATGTTCCCCAATATGCCCGTTCCTTATTAAAAGCTTCTTTTAGCTTCTCCATGGCTGCTAAGGCGCTGGTCAATTCGTCTTTGGCTTTGGAGGTTTCTGCTTGCTGAGATTTGATGTTTTCTTGAAGATCAGTGGTTTGGGCTTCCTTTTTTCTCAGCTCAGCCTATAAGAGAAGGACATATTATGAGGTGGCAGTGAATATTCGATGTACCAAGCACATAACAAGTTATACACTTGGAACTTGGGGGCTATTGCCTATTTGCTTGATTATCAAAAAAAATTACAAGTCCCAAGCACAATACAAGTATTATTCTTGACACTTGGGGGCTAATGTACGTTTTCTCAAAGTAACATTGGTTACAGTCCCGGTTTAGCTTGGAAAGATAAACCGACCCTTGGGGGCTACACAGGAGAAAGTTACAGGAATACAATGTGAAAGCACTGGTTCATCTTAAAAGGATCAACTGAAACCCTTGGAGGATAAGCGTGCAAGAGTTGAGATATTGCAAAGTCCCGGTTTAGATTGGCATCATAAATCAGCCCTTGGGAGCTATTGGAGTTGGTACTTGAAATTGGACATAAGATAGAAAAGGTTATGTAGTTACCTCATAACGCTCCTTCATCAGATTCACTAAACCGGCTTCGTAATCACGGCTTGTGTACAAACGGTTTAAAAAACCAGAATGAAGTTCTTGGGCGTTAAGGTGGGCGTAGCTTGACAAGTCTGTGCTCCACTTGACTTTGCCCATAGCAGAAAGTTCCTCCTTGGCACTATGCTTTGATAACACAACAGGATTACCAGGGGTGGTGTGGCCAACGCCAGTAATTATAATATCATCTTCCTTATCACCAGCAGATTTTACTGGAGTTGACGGTTTATCAGCGGCCTTAGCTGGACTTGACGGTTTATAATCAGTTCGGACCGGGCTTGCCGGTTTATCATCATGGCCTGTTGCATCAACATCTACTTGTTCAACAAAATCATGGTCTTGAGGGGGCGGATCATCAAACATGGTGTCAGCATTCGTTCCTTCCGGGTCGGGATTTCTCTCTGGTTCAACAACCACATGTTCATCAGACGGTTTATTCACCCGAGCTTTCTTGCTGGATCTAGCCTTGGCCTTCAAAGGAAATAAAGGTCAGTATAACATGCAAGTATGAAGCGTCAAAAGATTAAGTTTAAAGTATTTACCTAGGAACAGTCTTAAGAGGAGGGAGCTGTGTGGCCATTGACTCACCAGATGATGAATGAGGCGTTCCCTGATAATTGAAATCGGACAGATTAAGGGGTTGTCGGAAATAACCTGCCTTGGGATAAGAAGGATCGGAAGTGGGTGAGACCTCAGATTGACGCTTCCGAACTGGAGTGTTCGGTAAACCGGCTGAAGTGACTACTTGGCTGCTGTGCCGGGTTGTGCGGCGAGCTTCATGTTGCTGCTTCTTCAAAAGAAAGTGTGGGTCCAAGTGAGCTAGGGGATGAGAAAATCTTACTTTCCGGATTGCTTGACGATTTTATGTGTTGGCAGAGGGTCTGAACCGGAGGAAAGGATAATTACCTCTGCGTCATCAGCTTGGCTACCTTCAGCGTCATCCTGCTAATAATCATTGTCAATGAGGTGTATGAAAAAAACCAAGAGAGTAAAGTTCTACCTCTGAGGCCAGATTATCAAGATCATCATCGAGGTTCAACCCGCTGGATTCAACTGCCTTCTTCTTGGTAGGTCTATTGACAACCTTCGTCTTAGGTCGAGGGGTCTTGGTCGGTTGATCTTGAGGTTTCTTCTTCCAAAATGGGTCGTCACCCTGTTAAAAGATTCACAGAGGATATAAAAGATTGCACAGTTAAGAATATCAAGTACAAAGCAGCAGTGAGGCAATTCTTACAGCTGGCGGTTTATTCAGTGTATAAAAGGGACTTAACCCGGTCCTACTGCAGACAGCTTCTGATTCATTCAGCATCTTCTTAAAAGACTCAGTAACTTCAGCCTCTGTTAGCTGAATATCAATATGACATTGAGGATCTTTTGAGTCCCCTGTGTACTCACACATTAAACCGGGGCCACGACTTAATGGTAAAATACTCCAAGATATCCAGCAATGAACAAAAGTCCACTCCTGTCAAACCGTTAGCCATGAAAGCTCTGAGCTTGGCGAGTTGTGGTGCGTATGTGGACCGTTCCTTGGCAATCAGTCGTTGCGGAAATGGGTGTATGTTGGTAAGCCGGTGAGCACGATAACCCTACAGAGGGTTCTCATCTTTAGGGGAAGTATCCTTATAGTAGAACCAAGTCTGGTTCGAATCCTTTGGATGACTTTGAAGTTTGGCGTGAGGGAAGTTGACATCCTTCCTTTTCTGAATGGAGACGCCGCCAAGTTTAGTGTTGGGCCCATCTACGAATTCAGTACGACGGTTCAAATAGAAAAAATCCCGGAACAATTCAACAGTTGGCTCTTCTTGCAGATAGGCTTCACAAAACACTTGAAAGTCGCAAATATTGGACATATTGTTGGGTCCAATATCTTGAGGGTGGATCTGGAAGCTGGCAAGCACATCACGGAAAAACTTGGATCCGGGCAGTTTAAAACCACGGTTCATGTGATCAACAAATACCACTTCCTCGCCGTCTTTTGGGGTAGGAGGATTTTCTGGATCGGGAATACGCCAATCGGTTTCGCTTTGTTTTGGTAAAATGCCAGTTCTGACGCATCCATCTAGCTGCTCTTCCGTAACCCGGGAAGGGACCCAGTTACAAGCATAAAATTGTTTGGCGATTTCGAATGAGGAGCTGGAAAAGATTGATGCCGGTTTAAGACTCATGGTTAGCAAGCATAAAGCGTAGCAGGTTAAGGAAAAAGCATTCAAGCATGCAAAATTGTTAAACCAACGGTTGATTCTATTATAAATGGTAAAGCGACTGGCGGTTTACGAGGGGACTAATGGCATATGGCAGATTATTTTCTAAAGGATAAACTGCCTACACAGACAATGAAACTACAAATCTGAAGCAAAAAATGACTAAGTGAGGAAAAACAAGATTCATAGGTTCACATTGGAATTTTGGATCTACCACATGTCAGGAAAAGGAAAATATTTTAGACCTAAAAATTGGTGCCTGAGTAGTTTGTGAAGTTCCAGATCGGACTTTTACACACAAAGAACATGGTTTGATGACAAAATAAGGGTTATCATTACTAACAAATGGAAGTACATCAAGTTTGGAGTCTATTACATAGGATCTAATGAAGAACAAGGGAAGAACACGATGAAGTTTCTATGAACTCGCGCAATCCCTAGCGAATCTACAGAGGAAAGGAAGAACAACTTACTGAAGCTGTGAACAGCGGAGAGGCGCTGCGGGTTTCTGATACTGGCAGGGTGATGCAGCGGCCGGAGTTGAGGTAGAAGCGAAGGTCGACAACGGCAGCGGCACTCGAGTGCTGAGGCGAGGCGAGATAGAAGAGAGACGAAGAGGCAACGGGAGTAAAGAAAAGGGACCCTTGGCCCTATTTATAAGACAAAGAGATGAGTGACAACACGGAAATCGAGGAGCCCAAAAAAATGGATATGCAGCAAAGTTGTTGCCTCGATTGTTGGAGGATCATTAATGAAGGGTATCTTCAGTTTTAATGAACAGATGACATCATGGCGGTTTATTACGAACCTGGAGGTTGACGTCATGGCGGTTTACAAGATCTGCACGAAGGTGTAGAAGGAGGAATTCTTCTAAGTGTTGAAGATTGACATGAACGAGTTCAAATCAATCTGGGGACTAATGTTGGGGATATTCCTATTAAGTGTAAACCGGCCATGAGGGGCTGGGTTATGTCCACAAGGAGTTAGTCATGTCTGAAGCCCATAAAGACAAGTGGTATGGCGCTTTACAGAGGAGATCTAACATGAAGGCCCAAGGGCGGGTTAGAGCCCATAGACATAAACCGCCATATGATATGTAACTTACTCTGTAAGGCAAGGAAAGGTAGAAACCGATCCGGGCACGTTTATGAGCCGGCCTCGGGATTCTGTAAACCGCCGGGCGTCAACCTATGTATATAAAGGGACGACCCGGCGGCGGTTTAGGGACAAGAAACAATAACTCGAGAGCCAGGCATAGCGGATTCGCTCCCTGGTCATCGAAAGCCTAGCAAGTCCATCACAACTGGAGTAGGCTTTTACCTTCATCGTAAGGGGCTGAACCAGTATAATTCCTTGCATCCCTTGTCCGCTTTAACCCCTTTAAGCTAACCTGTCGCGATGGCTCCACGACTAAGTCCTTCCACTAGGACATATGCCGTGACAAAACCACGACATCATTGGTCAATGATTCAATTCATGAAAGAATTAATAAGGTAAGAGAAGATTCATATGAAAATACACTATCTTGGACATATTTTATGATTGTGAGCCCTCATCAAAATATTATATGCCAAAAAAATTGACGTTGGACAAGGAAGATGACATAATGATTTATGTGTGTTCATATTCGCATAGAAGTTATATTGTCATAGATCCTTTCACATGTGGTGCTTGCCCCTACTACCTCTTGAGCTTCATATCTCAAAACAATCATAAGGAATGAAACTACTCATGGTATTCAATGCACTTTATATGTAAGTTTTTATTATATCCCTCTTGGATGCCTATCATATTAGGACTAATTTTATAACCAAAGCAAATTACCATGCTGTTTTTAAAGACATTCAAAATAATATAAGTGAGGTACGAGAGTTCATCAATTTCTATGAAATAAAACCACCGTCGTGCTGTAAAAATATATAAATGAAGCACTCGAGAAAAATTGCCTAGCTCATGAGATATAAGTGAAGCACATAGAGTATTATAATAAATCACGATTCATGCATGTCTCTCTAAAAAGGTGTGAACAGCAAGGATGATTGTGGCAAACTAAAAAGATAAGACTTAAATCATACAAGATGCTCCAAGCAAAAGACATATCAAGTGGTGAATAAAAATATAGCCTCAAGTAAAGTTATCGATACATGAAGACGAAAGAGGGGATACCTACCTGGGGCATCGCCAAGCTTAGGCTCTTGGCATCCTTTAATATTACCTTGGGGTGCCTTGGGCATCCCCAACTTAGGCTCTTGCCACTCCTTATTCCACAATCCATCAAATCCTTACCCAAAACATGAAAACTTCACAACACAAAACTTCAACAGAAGATCTCATAAGCTCCGTTAGTATAAGAAAATAAATCACCACTTTTGGTACTGTTGTGAACTCATTATTTACATATATTGGTGTAATATCTACTATATTACAACTTTTCCATGGTTCATACCCCCCTATACTATCATAGATTCATCAAAATAAGCAAACAACACGAGAAAAATAGAATCCATCAAAAACAGAACAATCTTTAGAAATCTGGAGATTTTGAATACTTTTGGTACTCCAAAATTCCTGTTAAATTAGGAAGTCATAGGAAATTTGTTTATGAATCCTCTACAAAATGAATTAGTATTTTATCGGGCTTCTGTTAGAAACGAAAACTATGGCATTATAAGAAACAAAAGTATGGATGCCAAAGAAATTTCCTCCGATAATGGTATCTAGAACATATCTATTCCAAGGAGTAACGCCCACATAAAAATTGCGAAGAAGAACGGTAGTAGATTTTTTTTCGAGTAGATCTATTTTGAGCATTCCAAATTCTATACCAAGCTTTTTTAAAATTTTCTCATTCCCTTTGTTTGAAATTGAGGACCTCATTATCAGGAGTGCTAACAAGAATAGGGGGAGTAGCCATAGGAACTAAACGGGTGTTTAAAAACACGAACACACGAAAAGCAAACGAAGAAGACGAACGAAAATAGGGCGAAGAAAAGGCGAATATTTTCGAATATCGTTTTAGAAGTGGGGGAGAGGAAAACGAGAGGCGAATGGCAAATAATGTAATGCGAGGGATGGGAGTTTATGATGGGTACTTGGTATGTCTTGGCTTGGCGTAGATCTCCCTAGCAACGCCGCCAAAAATTCTTCCTGCTACCTCTTGAGCTTGCGTTGCTTTTTCCCTTGAAGAGGAAAGGGTGATGCGGCAAAGTAGAGCAAGTATTTCCCACAGTTTTGAGAACCAAGGTATCAATCCAGTAGGAGACAACGCAACAACCCACCGAATACTTGCACAAACAAACACCAACTTGCACCCAACGCAACAAAGGGGTTGTTAATCCCTTCAAGGTTATTTGTAAAGTGAGATCTGATATAGATGTATAAACGGTAAGGTAATATTTTGGTATTTTTGGTTTATAGATCAGAAAGTAAAAGATTGCAAGGAAAGTAAATAGGAAACTAAAATTGTAGATGGGAAACTTATATGATGGAAAATAGAAGATTATATCATGGAAAATAGGCCCGGGGGCCATAGGTTTCACTAGAGGCTTCTCTCAAGGTAAAAAATATTACGGTGGGTGAACAAATTAGTTCCGAGCAATTGATAGAAAATCACAAACTTATGACGATATCTAAGGCAATGATAATGAATATAGGCATTACGTTCGTGTCAAGTAGTCCGAAACGATTCTGCATCTACTACTATTACTCCACACATCGACCAACTCCTGCCTGCATCTAGAGTATTAAGTTCATAAGAACAGAGTAACGCATTAAGTAAGATGACATGATGTAGCGGAATTAACTCAAGCATTATGATGAAACCCCATCTTGTTATCCTCGATGGCAACAATACAATACGTGCCTTGCTGCCCCTACTATCACTGGGAAAGGACACCGCAAGATTGAACCCATAGCTAAGCACTTCTCCCATTGCAAGAAAAACCAATCTAGTTGGCCAAACCAAATCGATAGTTCGAAGAGACCTACAAATATATCAAATCATGCATATAAGAATCTGATACGTCTCCAACGCATCTATAATTTTTGATTGCTCCATGCTATGTTATCTACTGTTTTGGGCATTATTAGGCTTTATTATCCACTTTTATATTATTTTTGGGACTAACCTATTAACCAGAGGCCCAGCCCAGATTTGCTGTTTTTTGCCTATTTCAGTGTTTCGAAGAAAAGGAATATCAAACGGAGTCGAAACGGAACGAAATCAACTGGAGAAGTTATTTTTGGAAGGAAAGCTACCAGATGGACTTGGACCCCACGTCAGGAGAGAAGGGAGGTGCCCACGAGGGTGGGGGGCGCGCCCACCCCCTAGGGCGCGCCCCCTGCCTCGTGGGGCCCTCGAAGCTCCACCGACGTACTTCCTGCACCCATATATACCTACGTATCCTAAAACTTCCAGAACACACAATACATCGGGAGTTCCACCGCCAGAAGCCTTCGTAGCGACCGAAAACCAACCGAGACCCGTTCCGGCACCCTGCCGGAGGGGGAACCCCTCACCGGTGGCCATCTTCATCATCTCGACGCTCTCCATGATGAGGAGGGAGTAGTTCTCCCTCGGGGCTAAGGGTATGTACTACTAGCTATGTGTTTGATCTCTCTCTCTCTCTCGTGTTCTTGAGTTGGTACGATCTTGATGTATCGCGAGCTTTGCTATTATAGTTGGATCTTATGTTGTTTCTCCCCATCTACTCTCTTGTAATGGATTGAGTTTTCCCTTTGAAGTTATCTTATCGGATTGAGGCTTTAAGGATTTGTGAACACTTGATGTATGTCTTGCGTGGGATACCCGTGGTGACAATGTGGTATTCTATTGATCCACTTGATGTATGTTTCGGTGATCAACTTGCGAGTTCCGCCCATGAACCTATGCATAGGGGTTGGCACACGTTTTCGTCTTGACTCTCCGGTAGAATCTTTAGGGCACTCTTTGAAGTACTTTGTGTTGGTTTGAATAGATGAATCTGAGATTGTGTGATGCATGTTGTATAATCATACCCACGGATACTTGAGGTGACATTGGAGTATCTAGGTGACATTAGGGTTTTGGTTGATTTGTGTCGTAAGGTGTTATTCTAGTACGAACTCTAGGGCTGTTTGTGACACTTATAGGAATAGCCCAATGGATTGATTGGAAAGAATAACTTTGAGGTGGTTTCGTACCCTGCCATAATCCCTTCGTTTGCCCTCCGCTATTAGTGACTTTGCAGTGACTCTTCGTTGCATGTTGAGGGATAGTTACGTGATCCAATTATGTTAGTATTGTTGAGGGAACTTACACTAGCGAAAGTATGAACCCTAGGCCTTGTTTCCTAGCATTGAAATACCGTTTACGCTCACTTTTATCATTAGTTACCTTGCTGTTTTTATAATTTCGGATTACAAATACCTTTATCTACTATCCATATACCACTTGTATCACCATCTCTTCGCCGAACTAGTGCACCTATACAATTTACCATTGTATTGGGTGTGTTGGGGACACAAGAGACTCTTTGTTATTTGGTTGCAGGGTTGCTTGAGAGAGACCATCTTCATCCTACGCCTCCTACGGATTGATAAACCTTAGGTCATCCACTTGAGGGAAATTTGCTACTATCCTACAAACCTCTGCACTTGGAGGCCCAACAACGTCTACAAGAAGAAGGTTGTGTAGTAGACATCAAGCTCTTTTCTGGCGCCGTTGCCGGGGAGGTGAGTGCTTGAAGGTATATCTTTAGATCTTGGAATCGAGTCTTTTAGTTTCTTGTTTTAGCACTAGTTTAGTTTATAAAACAAAAATAAAAATGGAATTGAGTTTGTCTCATATGCTTCATCTTTTTAATATCTTTCGTGAGTATGATGGAAAGGAAAATTGTGCCAAAGTGTTAGAAGAAGAATGCATTAGAATGTTTGGCACTAAATATTTGAATGATAAGCATGATTGAAATGTTGTTAGTATGAATTCCTTTTGAATATCTATGATGCTAATGATATGCAAAGCCACAATCTTGGGGAAGCTATGTTTAATGAAGATGATATTTTTTGTCCCCCAAGTTTTGATGAGCAAATTTATTATGATGAAAGCATGCCTCCTATCTATGATGATTATTGTGATGACACGTATGCTTTAAAGAACAATGATAACCGTGAAACTTGTCATCTTGATCTTAATTTTCAATCACATGATAGTTATTTTGTTGAGTTTGCTCCCACTATTATTCTTGAGAAGAAATTTGCTTATGTGGAGAGTAGTAAATTTTCTATGCTTGTAGATCATGAAAAGAATGCTTTAGGTGCTGGTTATATTGTTGAATTCATTCATGATGCTACTGAAAATTATTATGAGGGAGGAACATATGCTTGTAGGAATTGCAATAATATGAAGTTTCCTCTCTATGTGCTTAAAGTTATGAAGTTATCCTTGTTTTACCTTCCTATGCAAGTTGATTCTTGTTCCCAAAAGTTGTTTTCTCACAAAATCCCTATGAATAGGAAGTATGTTAGACTTAAATGTGCTAGTCATATTCTTCATGATGCTCTCTTTATGTTTCAATTCTTATCTTTTATGTGAGCATCATTGAAATCATCATGCCTAGCTAGGGGCATTAAACGATAGCGCTTGTTGGGAGGAAACCCAATTTTACTTTTGTTCCTATTTAGTAATAAATAATTCATCTAGCCTCTGTTTATATGTGTTTTTTTGTTTTAATTAGTGTTTGTGCCAAGTAGAACCTTTGGGAAGACTTGGGTAAAGTCTTTGCGATCATGCTGTAAAAAACAGAAACTTTAGCGCTCACGAGAATTGCTGCCATTTTTATTTGGAGAGTGATATTTAGTTAAATCCTTTTGCAGATGATTAATAGATAAATACCTCAGGTCCAGCAATTTATTTTAGAATTTTATGAGTTCCATAAGTATACGTTTGATCCAGATTACTACAGACTGTTCTGTTTTAGACAGATTCTGTTTTTCATGTGTTGTTTACTTATTTTGATGAATCTATGGCTAGTAAAATAGTTTATAAACCATAGATAAGTTGGAATACAGTAGGTTTAACTCCAATATAAATAATGAATGAGTTCATTACAGTACCTTGAAGTGGTGATTTATTTTCTTATACTAACAGAGCTCACGAGTTTTCTACTTTAAGTTTTGTGTTGTGAAGTTTTCAAGTTTTGGGTAAAGATTCGATGGACTATGGAATAAGGAGTGGCAAGAGCCTAAGCTTGGGTATGCCCAACGCACCCCAAGGTAATATTCAAGGATAGCCAAGAGCCTAAGCTTGGGGATGCCCCGGAAGGCATACCCTCTTTCGTCTTCGTTCATCGGTAACTTTACTTGGAGCTATATTTTTTTTACCACATGATATGTGTTTTGCTTGGAGCGTAAATTTATTTTGTTAGGATTTTCTTGTTGTTATTTAGAACAATGTTCTGTATCTTTTATTTCAATAAAAGTGGCATTGATAGCCTTTACTATGCCTATTTTAGAAGTCCACATGTTGCTGTTTGAAAACAGAAAGTTTACCGCTGTTGCAATAATTCCCTAGAAAAGTCAGAATGTGATAAAATGTTGAAACCTTTTGCTTATTAAGCTCTGATAAATTTACTACAGCGGGAATTTTCTTTTATATTTTTTGGAGCTAGAGAACTGTGGATGTTTCTGCATTCTTTACAGACTGTCCCGTTTAGGCAGATTGATGTTATGTTTGCATTGTTTGCATATGTTTGCTTCTTTAACAATTCTATTTGAGGATAGGACTATTAAATATGCAGAGGCATTTAGTATGAAATGTTTAATAATAATTTTAGTGATTTGCTACAGTAGAGTATGATAAGGTTTTGGCAATGGCTTATACTAACTTATCTCACGAGTCCTTGTTGAGTTTTGTGTGGATGAAGCTTTTGAGATTTAGGGAGACCGTGATATGAGAGGAATTAAGGAGACACAAAAGCTCAAGCTTGGGGATGCCCAAGTCACACCAAGATAATATTTCAAGAAGTCTCAAGCATCTAAGCTTGCGGATGCCCCGGTTGGCATCCCACCTTTCTTCTTCAACAACTATCGGTTAGTATCGGTTGATCCTAAGTTTTTGCTTCTTCACATGATGTTTGCTATTCTTAGATATCATTTTATTTAGTTTTGCTTGCTGTTCAAATAAAGTATCAAGGTCTGAAATTATTAAATGGGAGAGTCTTCACATAGTTGCATAATTATTCGACTACTCATTGATCTTTACTTATATCTTTCGGAGTAGTTTGTTGTTGCTCTAGTGCTTCACTTATATCTCTTTAGAGCACGGTGGTGGATTTGTTTTATAGAAACTATTGATTTCTCACGCTTCACTTAGATTATTTTGAGAGTCTTAATAGCATGGTAATTTTCTTAAAATCCTAATATGCTAGGTATTCAATAATAATAAAATTCTCTTATGGGTGTGTTGAATACTATGAGAAGTTTGATACTTGATAATTGTTTTGAGATATGGATATGGTGATATTAGAGTCATGCTAGTTGAGTAGTTGTGAATTTGAGAAATACTTGTGTTGAAGTTTGTGATTCCCGTAGCATGCACGTCTGGTGAACCGTTATGTGATGAAGTTGGAGCATGATTTATTTATTGATTGTCCTCCTTATAAGTGGCGGTCGGGGACGAGCGATGGTCTTTCCCTACCAATCTAACCCCCTAGGAGCATGCGCGTAGTACTTTGTTTTGATAACTAATAGATTTTTGCAATACGTATGTGATTTCTTTATGACTAATGTTGAGTCCATGGATTATACGCACTCTCACCCTTCCACCATTGCTAGCCTCTCTAGTACTCTGCAACTTTCGCCGGTACCATAAACCCACCATTTACCTTCCTCAAAACAGCCACCATACCTACCTATTATGGCATTTCCATAGCCATTCCGAGATATATTGCCATGCAACTTTCCACCGTTCTGTCTGCTATGACATGCTTGATCATTCTCATATTTCTTTGCATGATCATGTAGTTGACATCGTATTTGTGGCAAAGCCACCGTTCATAATTCTTTCATACATGTCACTCATGCATCATTGCACATCCCGGTACACCGCCGGAGGCATTCATATAGAGTCATATCTTGTTCGAAGTATTGAGTTGTAATTCTTGAGTTGTAAGTAAATAAAAATGTGATGATCATCATTATTAGAGCATTGTCCCAGTGAGGAAAGGGTGATGGAGACTATGATTCCCCCAAAAGTTGGGATGAGACTCCAGACAAAAATAAATAAATAAAAGAGGCCAAAGAAGCCCAAATAAAAAAAGAGAAAAAAGAGGCCATAAAAAAAGAGAAGGCCCAAATAAAAAAATAAAAAAATGAGAGAAAAAGAGAGAACGGACAATGCTCCTATCCTTTTACCACACTTGTGCTTCAAAGTAGCACCATGATCTTCATGATAGAGAGTCTCCTATGTTGTCACTTTCATATACTAGTGGGAATCTTTCATTATAGAACTTGGCTTGTATATTCCAATGATGGGCTTCCTCAAAATGCCCTAGGTCTTCATGAGCAAGCAAGTTGGATGCACACCCACTTAGTTTCTTTTGTTGAGCTTTCATATACTTATAGCTCTAGTGCATCCGTTGCATGGCAATCCCTACTCACTCACATTAATATCAATTGATGGGCATCTCCATAGCCCGTTGATACGCCTAGTTGATGTGAGACTATCTTCTCCCTTTTTGTCTTCTCCACCACCACCATTCTATTCCACCTATAGTGCTATATCCATGGCTCACGCTCATGTAGTGCGTGAAGATCGAAAAAGTTTTGAATATGTAAAAAGTATGAAACAATTGCTGGGCTTGTCATCGGGGTTGTGCATGATTTAAATACTTTGTGTGGTGAAGATGGAGCATAGCCAGACTATATGATTTTGTAGGGATAGCTTTCTTTGGCCATGTTATTTGGAGAAGACATGATTGCTTTGTTAGTATGCTTGAAGTATTATTATTTTTATGTCAATATTAAACTTTTGTCTTGAATCTCTCAGATCTGTATATTCATGCCACAATTAATAAGAATTACATTGAAATTATGCCAAGTAGCACTCCGCATGAAGAATTCTATTTTTATCATTTACCTACTCGAGGACAAGCAGGAATTAAGCTTGGGGATGCTTGATACGTCTCCAACGTATCTATAATTTTTTATTGCTCCATGCTATGTTATCTACTGTTTTGGGCAATATTGGGCTTTATTATCCACTTTTATATTATTTTTGGGACTAACCCATTAACCGGAGTCCCAACCCAGATTTGGTGTTTTTTCCTATTTCAGTGTTTCGAAGAAAAGGAATATCAAACGGAGTCGAAACGGAACGAAATCAACTGGAGAAGTTATTTTTGGAAGGAAAGCTACCGGATGGACTTGGACCCCACGTCAGGAGAGAAGGGAGGTGCCCATGAGGGTGGGGGTGCGCCCACCCCCTAGGGCGCGTCCCCTGCCTCGTGGGGCCCCCGAAGCTCCACCGGCGTACTTCCTGCACCCATATATACCTACGTATCCTAAAACTTCCAAAACACACAATAGATCGGGAGTTCCGCCGCCAGAAGCCTCCGTAGCCACCGAAAACCAATCTAGACCCATTCCGGCACCCTGCCGGAGGGGGAATCCTTCACCGGTGGCCATCTTCATCATCCCGGTGCTCTCCATGACGAGGAGGGAGTTGTTCTCCCTCGGGGCTAAGGGTATGTACCAGTAGCTATGTGTTTGCTCTCTCTCTCTCTCTCGTGTTCTTGATTTGGCACGATCTTGATGTATCGTGAGCTTTGCTATTATAGTTGGATCTTATGTTTCTCCTCCCCGTCTTGTCTCTTGTAATGAATTGAGTTTCCTCTTTGAAGTAATCTTATCAGATTGAGTCTTTAAAGATTTGAGAACACTTGATGTATGTCTTGCCATGGATATCTATGGTGACAATGGGATATCACATGATTCACTTGATGTATGTTTTGGTGACCAACATGCGGGTTCCGCCCATGAACCTATGCATAGGGGTTGGCACACGTTTTCGTTGTGATTCTCCGGTAGAACTTTGGGGCACTCTTTGAGGTCCTTTGTGTTGGTTAAATAGATGAATCTGAGATTGTGTGACGCATATAGTATAATCATACCCACGGATACTTGAGGTGACATTGGAGTATCTAGGTGACATTAGGGTTTTGGTTGATTTGTGTCTTAAGGTGTTATTCTAGTAGGAACTCTAGGGCTGTTTGTGACACTTATAGGAATAGCCCAACAGATTGATTGGAAATAATAACTTTGAGGTGGTTTCGTACCCTACCATAATCTGTTCGTTTGCTCTCCACTATTAATGACTTTGGAGTGACTCTTTGTTGCATGTTGAGGGATAGTTATGTGATCCAATTATGTTAGTATTGTTGAGGGTACTTACACTAGCGAAAGTATGAAACCTAGGCCTTGTTTCCTAGCATTGCAATACCGTTTACGCTCACTTTTATCATTAGTTACCTTGCTGTTTTTATAATTTTAGATTACAAATACCTTTATCTACTATCCATATACCACTTGTATCACCATCTCTTCGCCGAACTAGTGCACCTATACAATTTACCATTGTATTGGGTGTGTTGG
This sequence comes from Triticum aestivum, assembly GCF_018294505.1. Taxonomy (NCBI): domain Eukaryota; kingdom Viridiplantae; phylum Streptophyta; class Magnoliopsida; order Poales; family Poaceae; genus Triticum; species Triticum aestivum. The sequence continues at coordinate 183,188,430 of NC_057806.1, read as the reverse complement.
GGACACAAGAGACTCTTTGTTATTTGGTTGCAGGGTTGCTTGAGAGAGACCATCTTCATCCTACACCTCCTACGGATTGATAAACCTTAGGTCATCCACTTGAGGGAAATTTGCTACTGTCCTACAAACCTCTGCACTTGGAGGCCCAACAACATCTACAAGAAGAAGGTTGTGTAGTAGAAAAATAAGGAGGACTTTCGGGACGAAGCGCCGCCGTCTCGAGGCGGAACTTGGGAAGGAGCACTTCTGCCCTCCGGCAGAGCGATTCCATCGGGGGAACTTCCTTCCCAGAGGGGAAAATCATCGTCATCATCATCACCAACAATTCTACCATCTTTGGGTGGGAAATCCTCATCAACATCTTCAATAGCACCATCTCCTCTCAATCACCAGTTCATCTCTTGAGTTCAATATTTGCACCGGAACCTTAGATTGGTGCTTGTGGGTGACTAGTAGTGTGGATTACATCTTGTAGTCGATCACTATATGGTTTATTTGGTGGAAGATTATATGTTCAGATCCATTATGCTATTTAATACCCCTCTGATCTTGAGCATGATTATCATTTGTGAGTAGTTACTTTTGTTCTTGAGGTCATGGGAGAAATCTTGTTGCAAGTAATCATGTGAACTTGATTTGAGTTCGATATTTTGATGGTATGTATGTTGTGATACCCTTAGTGTTGTCATGTGAACATCGACTACATGACACTTCACCTTATTAGGGCCTAAGGGAATGCATTGTGGAGTAGTTACTAGATGATGGGTTGCGATAGTGACAAAATCTTAAACCCTTGTTTATGCGCTATTCCGTAAGGATCCAAAAGTTTAATGCTATGGTTAGATTTTATCTTAATACTTTTCTTGTGGTTGCGGATGCTTGTGAGGGGATTAATCATAAGTATGAGGTTTGTTCAAGCTAGAACAGCAACTAAGCACCGATCCACCCACATATCAAATTATCAATGTAGCAAACACAAATCAAACGAACATGATGAAAGTGACTACATGAAATTCCCGTGTACCCACAAGAACAATTTGCTTATCATAAGAGACCGTTTTGGACTGTCCTTTGCCACAAAAGGATTGGGCTACCTTTCTGCATATTATTTGTCGTTACCGTTACTTGCTTGTTACAAATTATCTTGCTATAAAACTACTCGTTACTTATAATTTTAGTGCTTGCAGAGAATAAGTTGCTGAAAACCACTTGTCATTTCCTTCTGCTCCTCGTTGGGGTAGACACTCTTACTTATCGAAAGGACTATGATTGATCCCGCTGGTAGATGGCAGCCCACTCGAGGAGTTGCTAGGGAGCACCTTTGGCGGACTGTGTAAAAAGATGCCTTATGAGATCACTATTGCTAAAAGAACTTATCAAAAGTACAGGGTACAAAAGCAATAACTTACCCTCGGGGTGTCAGTTTTTTCCTCCCCATAGCAAGGGGGTCTTCCTCTGATCCGTCGGAGAGTTCGGCTCTCTTCGACGACTTGCCGACGGCCCTGGCTGAGGTCCTCCTCGGCCTCTTTGATCACTTTGTCTACATGCAGGCTTTGGCGTCCTCTGACACCACCCTATCCCCTTTAGGGCAACGGTTCTATTCCTATTCACCCTCCTCCACATCGTCTTCATGGGCGGAGGAGTGATGTCTACTACACAACCTTCTTCTTGTAGACGTTGTTGGGCCTCCAAGTGTAGAGGTTTGTAGGACAGTAGCAAATTTCCCTCAAGTGGATGACCTACGGTTTATCAATCCATAGGAGGCATAGGATGAAGATGGTCTCTCTCAAGCAACCCTGCAACCAAATAACAAAGAGTCTCTAGTGTACCCCACACACCCAATACAACGGTAAATTGTATAGGTGCACTAGTTTGGCGAAGAGATGGTGATGCAAGTGGTATATGGATGGTAGATAAAGGTTTTTTGTAATCTGAAAATATAAAAACAGCAAGGTAACTAATGGTAAAAGTGAGCACAAACGGTATTGCAATGCATTGAAACAAGGCCTCGGGTTCATACTTTCACTAGTGCAAGTTCTCTCAACAATAATAACATAATTGGATCATATAAATATCCCTCAACATGCAACAAAGAGTCACTCCAAAGTCACTAATAGCGGAGAACAAACGAAGAGATTATGGTAGGGTACAAAACCACCTCAAAGTTATCCTTTCCGATCGATCTATTCAAGAGTCCGTAGTAAAATAACATCAAGCTATTCTTTCTGTTCAATCTATCATAGAGTTTGTACTAGAATAACACCTTAAGACACAAATCAACCAAAACCCTAATGTCACCTAGATACTCCAATGTCACCTCAAGTATCCGTGGGTATGATTATACGATATGCATCACACAATCTCAGATTCATCTATTCAAACCAACACAAAGTACTTCAAAGAGTGCCCTAAAGATTCTACCGGAGAGTTAAGACGAAAACGTGTGCCAACCCCTATGCATAGGTTCATGGGAGGAACCCGCAAGTTGATCACCAAAACATACATCAAGTGGATCAATAGAATACCCCATTTTCACCACGGGTATCCCACGCAAGACATACATCAAGTGTTCTCAAATCCTTAAAGCCTCAATCCAATAAGATAACTTCAAAGGGAAAACTCAATCCATTACAAGAGAGTAGATGGGGAGAAACATCATAAGATCCAACTATAATAGCAAAGCTCGCGGTACATCAAGATCGTACCAACTCAAGAACACGAGAGAGAGAGAGAGAGAGAGAGAGAGATCAAACACATAGCTACTAGTACATACCCTCAGCCCCGAGGGACAACTACTCCCTCCTCATCATGGAGAGTGCCAGGATGATGAAGATGGCCACCGGTGAGGGGTCCCCCCTCCGGCAGGGTGCCAGAACGGGTCTCAGTTGGTTTTCGGTGGCTACGGAGGCTTTTGGCGATGGAACTCCCGATCTATTCTGCTCCCCGAAGTTTTTTGTGTAATATGGGTATATATAGGAGGAGAAGTACGTCGGTGGATCTCCGGGCTGTCCACGAGGCAGGGGGCGCGCCCAGGGGGGGGGCGCGCCCCCCCACCCTCGTGGGCAGCCCGGGACTCTCCAGGTCGATCTCCGATACTCCATGGGCTTCTTCTGGTCCAAAAATAAGTTCCATGAAGTTTCAGGTCAATTGGACTCCGTTCCTTTTCCTTTTCTGCGATACTCTAAAACAATGGAAAAAACAGAAACTGGCACTGGTTCCTGGTTAATAGGTTAGTCCCAAAAATAATATAAAAGTGCATAATAAAAGCCCATAAACATCCAAAACAGATAATATAATAGCATGGAACAACCAAAAATTATAGATACGTTGGAGACGTATCAGCATCCCCAAGCTTAATTCCTGCTCATCCTCGAGTAGGTAAATGATAAAAACAGAATTTTTTATGTGGAATGCTACCTAACATATTTATCCATGTAATCTTCTTTATTATGGCATGAATATTCAGATCCATAAGATTCAAGACAAAAGTTTAATACTGACATAAAAATAGTAATACTTCAAGCATACTAACAAAGCAATCATGTCTTCTCAAAATAACATGGCCAAAGAAAGCTATCCCTACAAAATCATATAGTCTGGCTATGCTCCATCTTGACCACACAACGTATTTAAATCTTGCACAACCCCGATGGCAAGCCAAGCAATTGTTTCATACTTTTGATGTTCTCAAACTTTTTCGATCTTCATGCAATATATGAGCGTGAGCCATGGATATAGCACTATAGGCGGAATAGAGTGGTGGTTGTGGAGAAGACAAAAAGGAGAAGATAGTCTCACATCAACTAAGCGTATCAACGGGCTATGGAGATTCCCATTAATAGGTATCAATGTGAGTGAGTAGGGATTGCCATGTAATGGATGCACTAGAGCTATAAGTGTATGAAAGCTCAACAAAAGAAACTAGTGGGTTTGCATCCAACTCGCTTGCTCATGAAGACCTAGGGCATTTTGGGGAAGCCCATCATTGGAATATACAAGCGAAGTTCTATAATGAAATATTCACACTAGTATATGAAAGTGACAACATAGGAGACTCTCTATCATGAATATCATGGTGCTACTTTGAAGCACAAGTGTGGTAAAAGGATAGTAGCATTGCCCCTTCTCTCTTTTTCTCTCATTTTTTTGTTTTTTGTTTTTTGGGCCTTCTCTTTTTTATGGCCTCTTTTTTTCGTCCAGAGTCTCATCCCGACTTGTGGGGGAATCATAGTCTCCATCATCCTTTCCTCACATGGGACAATGCTCTAATAATGATGGCCATCACACTTTTATTTACTTACAACTCAAGAATTACAACTCGATACTTTAGAACAAGATATGACTCTATATGAATGCCTCCGGTGGTGTACCGGGATGTGCAATGAATCAAGAGTGACATGTATGAAAGAATTATGAACGGCGGCTTTGCCACAAATATGATGTCAACTACATGATGATGCAAAGCAATATAACAATGATGGAGCGTGTCATAATAAACGGAACAGTGGAAACTTGCATGGCAATATATCTTGGAATGGCTATGGAAATGCCATAATAGGTAGGTGTGGTGGCTATTTTGAGGAAGGTATATGGTGGGTTTATGGTACCGATGAAAGTTGCGCGGTACTAGAGAGGCTACCAATGGTGGAAGGGTGGGAGTGCGTGTAATCCATGGACTCAACATTTGTAACACACATGATGCAGCTATATCTCCCACGTGTCGGAGCACGACTTAGAGGCATAACCGCATAGTAGGAATGTTGCAAGAGGGGTAATCTTTACACATCCCATGTACTGAATAAGATAGAGATAAAGAGTTGGCTTACAATGGCCACTTCACACAATTCATAAATATAGCATTACATCATCCAGAATACAATCAAGGTCCGACTATGGAACCAAAATAAAGACAACCCCAAATGCATAAGATCCCCGATCATCCCAACTGGGCTCCACTACTGATCGTCTGGAAAGGAAACATAGTAACATCCTGAATCCTCGTCGAACTCCCACTTGAGTTCAGTCGCATACCCTGGACTGGCATCATCGACACCTGCATCTGGTTTTGGAAGTAATATGTGAGTCACGGGGACTCAGCAATCTCACACCTCGCGATCAAGACTATTTAAGCTTACGGGAATGAAAAGGTAGTGAGGTGGAGCTGTAGCAAGAACTAGCATATATGGTGACTAACATACGCAAAAGAGAGCGAGAAGAGGCGCAAATCACGATCGATAAACTATGATCAAGAAGTGATCCTAGAACTACTTACATTCAAGCATAACACGAGACAGTGTTCTCTTCACGGACTCCGCCGAAAAGAGACCATCACGGCTACACACGCTGTTGATTCATTTTAATTTAAGTTAAGGGTCAGGTTTTCTACAACCGGATATTAACAAATTCCCATCTGCCCATAACCGCGAGCACGACTTTCGAAAGTTCAAAACCCTGCAGGGGTGTCCCAACTTAGCCCATCACAAGCTCTCACGGTCAACGAAGGATATTCCTTCTCCCAGGACGACCCGATCAGACTCGGAATCCCGGTTACAAGAAATCTCGACAATGGTAAAACAAGTCCAGCAAAGCCGCCCGATGCGCCGACAAATCCCGATAGGAGCTGCACATATCTCGTTCTCAGGGCACACCGGATGAACACTACGTACAACTAAAACCAACCCTCAAGTTTCCCCGAGGTGGCGCTGCAAGTGGCTCTGTTTTGGACAAACACTCAGAGGAGCACTGGCCCCGGGGTTTAAAATAAAGATGACCCTTGAGTCCGCGGAACCCAAGGGAAAAAGGTTTAGGTGGCAAATGGTAAAACCAAGGTTGGGCCTTGCTGGAGGAGTTTTATACAAGGCGAACTATCGAGGGGTTCCCATTATAACCCAACCGCGTAAGTAACGGAAAATCAAGGAACATAACACCGGTATGACGGAAACTAGGGCGGCAAGAGTGGAATGAAACACCAGGCATAAGGCCGAGCCTTCCACCCTTTACCAAGTGTATATAAGTGCATTAAAGTAAACAAGATATAATAATGATATCCCAACAATAAACATGTTCCAACAAGGAACAAACTCCAATCTTCACCTGCAACTAACAACGCTATAAGAGGGGGTGAGCAAAGCGGTAACATAGCCAAACAACGGTTTGATAGGACAAGGTGGGTTAGAGGCTTGACATGGCAATATGGGAGGCATGATATATCAAGTGGTAGGTATCGCGGCATAGCAAAATAGCGAGCAACTAGCAAGCAAAGATAGAAGTGATTTCGAGGGTATGGTCATCTTGCCTACAAAGTTCTCCGAGTTGACGTAAGCTTGATCCTCGTAAGCGTACTCAACGGGTTCCTCGATCACATACTCGTCTCCCGGCTCTACCCAAGGCAAGAACACAAGAAAAAGAAACCACAATCAACCACGGTGCAATGCGCAAGCAACATGATGCAAAACATGGCATGATATGCGTGCTCCGGAAGGAAAATATTGAACCAGGCCTCAACTTGGGAAACCAAGTGCGCCGTTAGAAAGATGATTTGATTTAGGTCGAAATCAATATAAAGATCACCGGAATCGGATGCACGGTTTGCAAATGGCAAGCAAATCAAGAATGGCACGATTCTGCGATTAACAGCACGATGCCATGTAAAATGCAACAAGAAACTAAGCTACTGCACTCTAACATAGCAACAAAGCACATGAGAGTGATCTACTCAAGATGCTTTACAAAAGATGAACACTGAGCTACCACTAAATCACACAGGAGCAGGTTCAAACAAGCATGGAAAAAGTGCAAAAGATATCAGCTTCGTAGACTTTGTGAAAAATATTAACATGTCAGGAATTAATATCAGGAGGCAATGTTTAGAGCAAGATAACAACATGCTATAGGATTCGATCAAAGCAAACAAGGGCATGACATGAATCTACTCAAAGCATATAACAAAAGTTCCTTACTGACCATAAGCCAAAAAGGATCAGAAAATATGATGGCACCCATGTAAACATAGCAAGTTTCGTTAACAGATTCAGACTTAGCAGAAAACTGGACATGGCATAAACAAAGTTACGTAGGCATGTTTGCGAGCTCGATGCACTCAACACAAGGCATTTCATGACAAGATAAGCATACTCCCAACAAGAATACATGATCATGAAGCCAAGCAAAGCAAGAACAAGTTTATAGCATGCATGGATCAACTACAACAACCTCGGCAAAATTGATTAACACGTAAACAATCTGCCAGGAACATTTTATAGCAAATGTAGAGCAAGATTGAGTCATGCTAGGGTACTCCATAAATGCAAAAAAGGGCATGGATGGATAGAGTATAACCAAATGTCAAAATCATCCTTACTGAACATACTCAAAAGAAGCATGGATCACTCTGTAGCAACATGAATACATGGCATAAAAATAAACAACAGGGAAATGACTTGGTAGCAGTCTAAGTCCCTGAAATCAGCAACATCTTGAGAGCTATTTTGCATGCATGTGCTAGTCACCACATTGATCAAAAAATACATGGCATACACCCCTGTAAAGATGGCTTGGCATAGCCCAAAACACATGTAGGGCTCAAGTCCATAGGAGGCACCCAATAATCATGGCAAAAATGACAAATGCTCATAAACTTACAAGAATCAGGAACTAACATTTTATAGCACTCTTGAAACAGTCATTTGGGCATCAAGATGGACTCAAACAAGCATGGTGCAATGGAACAAAATGAAGAGCACATCCTAACGAACATTTTGATATCTCATGCACGCAAAACGGAGCAACAGATGAGAAGATATGGCATGATGAACATGGGTACATAATGCAGAAAACTTAGGGACTTAGACAAAAATTGAGCACACTGAGTGACAGATAACTAAGATGTGCGCAGGGAGGGGCTTAGCGGGGCTCCTCACCATGGGCCAAGCCCAGAAGAGGAAGAGGATGGGCCTTGGAGGCCGGTTGGGCTGGGCCGGCTCGGCTCCACCGATCCCTCCTGGATTGGGGAGGCAGAGCAAGACGGCGATCCCGGCACGAAGCTGGCGAGGCGGGGCGACGAGCCGGCAAGGGGACGGCGCCGGGAGAGGCGGTGATGGTGGATCCCGGTCCGGCGGGGCCAGATCCTGGGCCAGGCGATGACGGGGAGCCGCGGTGGGGCTTGGACGAGCTCGGATCTGGGCTACCCGGCGGCGAACGGCGGCATAGGACGACGGGAACCGGTCACTGGAGTTGGTCGCCGTCGACAACTGACGGCGGCGGGCGATCGCGAGCGGAGAAGACGGCGCGTGAGGAAGCGGGAGAGGCGACGAGCGGCGCGTGGGCTCGGAGGGCCGGACACGGCCTCTCCGGGTCGCGGCGGGTGGCGGCTGCGCTTGACACGTGGCAGGCAGTGATTCGCCGGTTGTCGTGGTTCTAAGACTGACAGTAGAATAGGGGGGTAGGAATGTAGAGGCAAGATCCTAGCTATGGAGGAGTTGTACACACGAGTTTATGAGTTCAGGCCCTTCTCGGAGGAAGTAACAACCCTACGTCTCGGAGCCCAGAGGCGGTCGACTGAATATATGTGTGTGAATTACAGAAAGTGCGAACCCCTGTCCCAGAGGAGGGGGTGGCTTATATAGAGTGCGCCAGGACCCCCGCTCCCCTCCGTTACTCAGGGTTCAATGCCCATAAAGGGGGAATGTTACATGTAACATCTGAAGTAAAGTGCTGTAAATGCTCATAAAACTATGGTTTAAACCCTGACTGTTGCAGATTGAAAGGTTTCCCATCTCCTGGTGGTCGAGTGTCTTCAAGGTGGTTGAGTGAGCACATCTTCGTGGTCGACTGGACGCCGATTCACCGTGTGATATCTTGCTTATGGCCGACTGAATTTCCTTTGATCGTTGTCCTTTCAGGCCCTCATCGCCATTTACTCAATGCCGAACGGAGTGCAGGACCAAGACACCGAGGAAGAAGCAAGCGGGGGCGTGAGCGGCGAGGAGCATTCGGATGCCGAGGAGGATGAGGAGAGCGACGAATCGACTGATGGTGAAGAAGTCAACTCGCCTCCTCGTAGGGAGAGGAGATCCAAACATGCTCATGACCGGCGAGCGCTCCGAACATGGCGGGCGTGCCGATTGGTCAGTCTTCGAAGCGCCCCAGGACGTCTTCCCCAACGCCGACTGAGAAGGCTCCAAAGCAGTCCAAAGTTGCGCCGCCTCCCGCGCCGAAAGCGTCGAAAGCCACCTCCTCCAAACTGCCAAAAGCTTTGCCCAGGATCAAAGTGACCATTCCTACTATCTCTGGGTAACCATCTGACTTGCCTTTTTCGTCGACTCGATTACTGGATGTAACCGATTGAATGTGGGCCTTTGCAGTGCTGCTACGTCAGGAACCTCTTCTTTCCAGTACCGGGACGAGGAAATGGAAGATGCGGTAACCTCCAACCAGGTATAAACTCTTGCGATTTGTTCTTGATTCTTTGGTCGATTGCTTCGAGTGGTTCACTTGGGTCGAACTGATCTGCCTTGCAGCTCCACCCAACGTCATAGATCTTCCAGATGACGATGAAGATGTGGCTCTTAAGCCCAGGAAGAGTAAGAAGGTAGCAGCTGGCAGGATGTCTCGGCAAGAACCAACTACAACACCTCTCGTCTGTCAACCTGAGGACACGGGCAGGGCTTCTGTGACCTTCGCTGCACCCTTGTCGAGTGAGCGCCCCGCATCGTCGACTGCACCTGTGATTCCTTCAGCCGTCCAACTCCATGCCATGGAGCTCCAAGCCGCCGCACCTGGGTCGTCTGCTAACTTTTTCACCAGCTACCCCGTCCCGGACAACCAGTCGGAAGCGGCTGCGGAAGCCATCCGACAAGCTGACATGATGATGGAGCGGGTGAAGATAGTGCATGAGAACAGCCAGGCTGCCTACGACGCCAGCGCTTCTCTTCGGGCCAATGTCCAGGTGAGTAGACTTTTCGACTGCTTTTGCTCTATGGGGATATGTTACCCCGAAAAATCTTCTTCTACACAATCTCCTGCTGTTCGCATCGAATTAGAGCACCCACTGGGTGTTTTGTTGTTTTCGGTTAATTTCGTTCTTCCACTCTGTCCGGGCGAGTGGATCTGAACCGGTGGGGGCACGCTAAGTGCACCATTGGGTGTAGTCCCTGAGACCGCGGTCGACTGCTGGCAGTCGACTGAGGTCTGAGTTCTACTTTCTTTCTTTCTCCTTACACTCGACTCCGGCGGGCCGGTCGAGTAGGATATCGAAACCGGTGGGGGCACGCCAAGTGCACCCACTGGGTGTAGTCCCCGAGACCGCGGTCAACTGCTGGCAGTCGACTGTGGTGCTGAACAGCTTTTTTTACTGGTCTGCGGACCGGTCGAGTTGAGGTCTTACTCAGCGGGGCACGCCAAGTGCACCCGCTGGGTGTAGCCCCTAAGACTGCAGTCGACTGTGTGCAGTCGGCTGGGTCTAAAGCGAACTTCTTTAGGTTTTATTCACTCAGAAGTAAACAACCTTTGATCTTATGGATTGATCCGTCTTTTGCCTTCTGCAGAAGTCTTGTACTCTTATTTCAAGTTTGCTGAACTGAGGAGAAGCAGAGGCAACTCATCATAGACTTGGAATGGCCCAGCAGAATTCTGAAAAAGCCAAGGCGAAAGCGCTGGTAATGGAAGGTACTGACTGGTCCGACTGGACTTCTCAATATATTTCTTTGATCTCTTCTTTTGATTCGGATTGCTTCTTTTGCAGAGAAAATGAAGTTGGCTCTGGAGATAGAAAGGACTCGGACCTTGCCGCCATGCAAAAAGCAGCTCAAGAATAAAACTGTTCTCGCCAGGACCAGAGCTAGTGCCTTCAATCGGAACATGGAAGGGGAGGTTGAACAAACTGAAATCTTGTCTAATGAATGCTTAACCGCGAAGTGGACCAGTCTGTAGAAGGACAAGGTTGTCTTGAATAAAAGTGGGTCCTGCGATCTGCAAGAGGATGGACACGGAAAGCTATGTTGAGGACTCTTGCCAGAGAAGCTCTTCTCACGCTGGAAAGGTATTTCTTTTAATCCGACTGTGTTGATGCTTGCGATCGGATCTTGCTCGGATGTTTGCCAGAATTCTGCCAAGACTTCGACGAGGAAACTGGAAGGGTCGAGACGGGTCTGGACCCTATCGCTTCTCCAGTCTACGACGAAACTGATGAACGTGCTCCGACTGGAGTCCGTATCGCCAGCGCCACAAGCTACCTCGTCGCCTGAAGGAGGTAGTCTCTCGAATCGACTCATCGCTTTGGCTGGGAGCGACGCTTCAGAATGACTGGAATCCTGATGACTCGACTGAACGAGATCCCTAACGAGTGCAAGAATGGAAGAAATCCTCCGCCCGGTGTGGTGCTGACGTGCGCTGTCCTTGGTGCGAGTCCATTGCAAGGAGGCTCGTGAAGACAAGCTGGCTGCGATCAAAGTCGCTAACACCAAAAAGCATGACTTCCAGTCCTTCATGGAGACTTTCATTGCTGCCGCCACTCGGATTGCTGATGGGATCGACCTGGACTCATTCGTGGAGCCTGCGAGCCCTCCTACGGCCGAGTGAACAAACTTATGAAACTTGAATCTGCTTTAAATTTGCCTCGGAATGCCGAGTGATTGCTGTAACCGTTGAACTCCTTCGGGCTTGATGCCCGAGTACTTTTGATTTGTGCTTGGAATTTTTAGGATTTATCTGAATTTGGTTTATTCCGATGCTTGCGTTTGCCTTCGAATGGACTTTGCTCACTGCTTGGAATAGTCCTTGCGCTGGAGACGCAGCTCTGAGGTGGCGGCTCTAGTCGACCTGCGCTTCGTTGTCCCTGCAGATAGGGATGGAGCGGATGCTGTACTTGTGCCGTAGCTCGAAGGAGAAGGTTGCAGTCGACCTGCACCTCGTCGTCCTTGCGGATAGGGATGGAGCGGACGTTGTACTTGTGCCGTAGCTCGAAGGAGAAGGTTGCAGTCGACCTGCACCTCGTCGTCCTTGCGGATAGGGATGGAGCGGATGTTTACTTGTGCGTAGCTCCGAAGGAGAAGGTTGCAGTCGACCTGCACCTCGTTGTCCTCACGGATAGGGATGGAGGGACGTTGTACTTGTGCCGTAGCTCCGAAGGAGAAGGTTGCAGTCGACCTGCACCTCGTCGTCCTTGCGGATAGGGATGGAGGAGTTGTACTTGTGCCGTAGCTCGAAGGAGAAGGTTGCAGTCGACCTGCACCTCTCGTCCTTGCGGATAGGATAGTTTCAAACTTAGGGAGTACTGGACTGCAGCTAAGTCTCCTAGTGAGAGAACTTAGGCGAGTACTGGACTGCAGCTAAGCCCCGAGTGGGAGGATTGCTCTCCACTCGGTAGGATTTTTTCAAACTTAGGCGAGTACGGACTGCAGCTAAGCCTCTAGTGAGAGAACTTAGGCGAGTGCTGGACTGCAGCTAAGCCCCCGAGTGGGAGGATTGCTCTCCACTCGGTAGGATTTTTTCAAACTTAGGCGAGTACTGGACTGCAGCTAAGCCTCCTAGTGAGAGAACTTAGGCGAGTGTTGGACTGCAGCTAAGCCCCCGAGTGGGAGGATTGCTCTCCACTCGGTTAGGATTTTTCAAACTTAGGCGAGTACTGGACTGCAGCTAGGCCTCCTAGTGAGAGAACTTAGGCGAGTGCTGGACTGCAAGCTAAGCCCCCTGAGTGGAGGATTGCTCTCCACTCGGTAGGATTTTTCAAAACTTAGGCGAGTACTGGACTGCAACTAAGCCTCCTAGTGAGAGAACTTAGGCGAGTGCTGGACTGCAGCTAAGCCCCCGAGTGGGAGGATTGCTCTCCACTTGGTAAGGATTTTTCAAACTTAGGCGAGTAACCGGACTGCAGCTAAGCCTCCTAGTGAGAGAACTTAGGCGAGTGCTGGACTGCAGCTAAGCCCCGAGTGGGAGGATTGCTCTCCACTCGGATAGGATTTTTTCAAACTTAGGCGAGTCTAGACTGCAAGCTAAGTCTCCTAGTGAGAGAACTTAGGCGAGTGCTGACTGCAACTAAGCCCCCGAGTGGGAGGATTGCTCTCCACTCGGTAGGATTTTTTCAAACTTAGGCGAGTACTGGGACTGCAGCTAAGCCTCCTAGTGAGAGAACTTAGGCGAGTGCTTGGACTGCAGCTAAGCCCCCGAGTGGGAGGATTGCTCTCCACTCGGTAGGATTTTTTCAAACTTAGGCGAGTACGGACTGCAGCTAAGCCTCCTAGTGAGAGAACTTAGGCGAGTACTGGACTGCAGCTAAGCCCCCGAGTGGGAGGATTGCTCTCCACTCGGTAGGATTTTCTTTCGAACTTAGGCGAAACGGATTCGCGACTAAGCCCACCCACTGGGGATTTCAGAAGTAAATAAGAACACAAACAATCGAATGAGAGGACCATAAGCTCTTGTCTTTGATAAACAAATTACAAAAGGTGTTTCTTATTACATTTTATTCGAACGAGTGCTTAAGTATAAAAGGGGCGGAGCAGCTCCGTGTTCCAAGCCCGTGGCTCGTCTTTCTGATGCTCGATACTGTAAATATGGTATGCTCCATTGTGAAGAACTTTGGTGACGATGAAGGGGCCTTCCCAAGTCGGGGCGAGCTTGTGTGGTTTCTGTTGATCCACTCGAAGAACCATGTCTCCTTCTTGAAAGGCTCGACCCCTCACATTTCTGGCGTGGAATCGACGCAAGTCTTGCTGATAAATGGTCGAGCGGATCAAGGCCATCTCTCTTTCCTCCTCTAAGAGGTCGACTAAATCTTGCCGGGCCTGCTCTACTTTCTCTTCGGAGAAGAGCTCAACTTGGGGTGCATTGTGGAGCAGGTCACTTGGCAGAACAACTTCGGCTCCATAGACTAAGAAGAAAGGAGTTCGTCCGGTCGACCGATTAGGAGTTGTCCTTAAACCCCACAGAACTGACGGAAGTTCATCAACCCAAGCACCTGCTGCGTGCTTGAGATCACGCATCAGTCGGGGTTTCAGTCCTTTGAGAATTAGGCCACTGGCTCTTTCTTCTTGTCCGTTCGACTGCGGGTGAGCGACAGAAGCATAATCGACTCGAGTGCCCTGAGAGGCGCAGAAAGCTCTGAACTCATTGGAATCGAAGTTTGATTCGTTGTCCGTGATGATGCTGTGTGGGACTCCATATCTGAATGTCAATTCTCTGATAAAACTGACAGCGGTGCTAGCTTCAAGGTTCTTGATAGGTTTAGCTTCGATCCATTTGGTAAACTTGTCGACTGCAATGAGCACATGAGTGAAGCTGCTCTTGCCAGTTCTCAGTGGTCCAACCATATCCAGTCCCCAAATAGCAAAGGGCCAGATGAGGGGGATGGTCTTCAGGGCTGACGCTGGCTTGTGAGACATGTTGGAGTAAAATTGGCAGCCTTCACATATGTCAACTATATCTTTCGCCATTTCATTTGCTCGTGGCCAATAGAATCCAGCTCGGTATGCTTTAGCCACGATGGCCCGAGAGGACGCATGATGACCACAGGTCCCCGGGTGGATGTCATTGAGGATCATTCGACCTTATTCTGGTGTTATGCATTTCTGACCGACTCCGGTCACGCTTTCCCTGAACAGCTGCCCTCTTATCACAGTAAAGGCCTTGGATCGACGGACGATCTGTCGAGCCTCTTCTTCATCCTCTGGGAGTTCTTTCCTGAGGATGTATGCAATGTAGGGCACCGTCCAGTCGGGAGTAATGGCCAGAACCTCCATGATCAGGTCGTCCACGGCTGGGACCTCGACTTCAGTCGGATCTGTAGCTCTCTTAGGTTGCGGGGGCTCTTCAGTTAAAGGATCTTCCTGAACTGTCGGCGTGTGAATATGCTCCAAAAACACATTGCTAGGAATGGCTTCTCTCTTGGAACCTATCTTTGCCAGTCATCGGCTGCTTGATTTTTCAATCGGGGGATGTGGTGGAGCTCTAACCCCTCAAACTTCTTCTCAAGCTTCCTCACCGCATTGCAGTAACCAGTCATGGCTGGGCTTCTGACGTCCCACTCCTTCATCACTTGATTAACTACCAAATGTAAGTCGCCATAGACCATGAGGCGACGGACGCCGAGTGAGATGGCCATGCGCAACCCATATGGGAGTGCTTCATATTCTGCTTCATTGTTGGAGGAATCAAAGTGAATCTGTAGGACATATCTGAGCCTATCTCCTCGGGGAGATACCAGAACTACCCCAGCACCAGACCCGTTCAGCATCTTGGATCCGTCAAAGAACATGGTCCAGTGCTTCGAGTGAACTTGAATCGGCAGTTGCTGTTCGATCCACTCGGCGAGGAAATCTGCTATTTCTTGGGACTTGATAGCTTTCTTTGCCTCAAACTTGATATCCAAGGGAAGGAGTTCAATCTCCCATTTTGCCACTTGACCAGTTGCATCCCTGTTGTGCAGAATCTCTGACAATGGAGCGTCGCTGACGACTGTAACAGAGTGATCAGAGAAATAGTGTGCAACCTTCTTCGCGGTCATGTAAATCCCATAGACAAGCTTCTGATAGTGAGGATATCTCTGCTTTGATGGGGTCAAGACTCCAAAAATATAATAAACTGGGCGTTGAACCTTATAAGCTTTTCCTTCTTCTTCCCGCTCGACCATAAGTACTGTACTGACGACTTGTCAAGTGGCTGCTATATAAAGCAGTAGAGGCTCTTTGCTAATTGGAGCAGCAAGCACCGGCTGGGTGGAAAGCAGGGCTTTTAGCTCTGCAAATGCTGTATCAACTTCTGGGGTCCACTCGAACTTATCTGATTTCTTCATCAGTCGGTAAAGAGGCAGCGCCTTCTCACCGAGGCGAGAAATGAATCGACTTAAGGCGGCCAAGCAACCAGTAAGCTTCTGGACATCATGCACACGCATAGGGCATTTCATTCGGAGTATAGCGCCCACTTTCTCTGGGTTAGCATCGATTCCTCATTCGGAAACAAGGAAACCGACTAACTTTCCGCCCGGAACTCCAAACGTGCACTTTGATGGATTGAGCTTGATATCATACCTTTTGAGGTTGGCAAAGGTTTCAGCAAGGTCAGTCAGTAGGTCGGAACCTTTACGTGACTTGACCACAATGTCATCCATGTATGCTTCCACGTTCCGACGGATTTGAGTGAGCAGGCACTTCTGAATCATCCGCATGAATGTGGCTCCGGCATTCTTCAAGCCGAATGGCATTGTGACATAACAGAAGCACCCAAACGGGGTGATAAAAGCTGTCTTTATTTCGTCGGGTCCGTACAGACGGATCTGGTGGTACCCGGAGTAGGCGTCCAAAAAGGACATACGCTTGCACCCTGCAGTCGAGTCGACTATCTCATCGATGCGAGGGAGAGGGAAGTGATCTTTCGGGCAGGCCCGATTGATATGCTTGAAATCAATACACATGCGAAGCGAATCGTCTTTCTTTGGGACCATGAAAACATTGGCTAACCACTCGGAGTGGTAAATCTCTCGGATAAACTTAGCTGCCAAAAGCCGAGCCACCTCTTCACCGATTGCTTTTCTTTTCTGGACAGCAGACCGTCGAAGATGCTCTTTGACTGGTTTCACCTTCGGGTCGACTCGCAAATGATGCTCAGCCAGTCCCCTAAGAACACCCGGCATGTCAGAAGGCTTCCATGCAAAGATGTCCCAGTTCTCACGGAGGAACTGGATGAGTGCTTCTTCCTATTTGGAGTCGAGTGTGGTTGAAATGTGAGTCGGAGCTGCATTTGGATCCGTCGGGTGAATGTGAATCGACTTTGTTTCACCAGATGACTGGAATGCTGAATCTGTGGCTGGCTTCTTGGCTCGCAGCAAGTCACTCGGATCCGCATTTTTCTGTTATTCTTGCAATTCTACCACGGCCATCTGGGCATCGGCGATCTTTGAGCCCTTTTGGAAGCACTCTTCTGCCTTCTTCCGATTACCAGAGATAGTGATCACTCCTCTGGGACTAGGCATCTTCAGTTTGAGGTACACATAACATGGTCGAGCCATAAATCGTGCATAAGTTGGCCTGCCTAAAATTGCATGATAAGCACTCTGGAAGTCCACAACTTCAAACGTCAACTTTTCTTTGCGGTAATTTTTGGAATCACCGAAAACCACGTCGAGAGCAATCTGACCAAGGGATGCAGCCTTCTTGCCTGGAATGACACCATGGAAACTCATATGGCTTTCGTTGAGTCTAGACATCGGAATGCCCATTCCTTTCAACGTTTCTGCATATAGTATGTTCAGGCCACTGCCACCGTCCATCGGGACCTTTGTCAGTCAAGTGCCTTCGACCACTGGGTCGACCACCAGTGCTTGCCTCCCAGGGGTGGCAATGTGCGCTGGATGATCATACTGGTCGAATGTAATGGCAGTATGCGACCACTTCAAGTAACTGGGTGCCACCGGAGCGACCATGTTCACTTCCCTGTTGATGACTTTCAATCGACTTTTGCTCTCAACGTCAGCAAAAATCATCAGAGTGGAATTCACGTGGGGATAACCATCATCATCCTCTCCCTCATCCTCAGCCTTGTCTGCCTCCTTCTCCTTTTCCTTGGGCTGTTTCTCTCAGAACTGCTGGATTAGGAGTCGACACTGCCGAGTGGTGTGCTTCGGGTAAATGAAATTACCTTCTTCATCTTTTTTGGTGTGGATATGGCACGGCAGATCCAACACGTCATTTCCATCTTGATCTTTTACTTTCTTGGGGTTCCACGGCCCCTTGGGCTTCCCCTTGAACTTTCCTTGAACCACAGCCAAGGCTTCACCAGGAGCAGCTGGCTCGGCCTTGCACTTCTGTTTCCGACTGGAGTTTCCTCCTCCAGCTTCGTGGGCGACTGCTTTGTGCTTGCCACTCCGGAGTTGCTCTTCCTCTTCACCATTGGCATACTTGGCGGCAATTTCCATCATCCGAGTCAGAGACATGTTTCCTGTTTGACCGAATTTCAGATTCAACTCCCGATACCTGACACCTTCCTTGAAAGCACAAATTGCCTGATGATCAGACATATCTTCTACCGTGTGGTGCAGGGTGATCCATCTCTGGATATAATCTCTCAAAGTTTCATTTGGTTTCTGGATGCAACACTGTAATTCTGTCAAACCTGCTGGCCGTATGCAAGTACCCTCGAATGTTCTGACAAACAATCGGGCGAGATCTTCCCAAGTATAGATGCTGCCAGGCGCCAACTGATTCCGCCATGCTCTAGCCGAGCCCTCCAACATCAGAGGAAGGTGTTTCATGGCCACTTCATCATTGCCGCCACCAATCTGGACAGCCACTTGGTAGTCTTCAAGCCAAGTGTCAGGCTTGGACTCTCCGGTGAACTTACTGACTCCAGTCGCCAACTTGAAGTTGGGCGAAATCACCGCAGCTCTGATAGCTCTGCTAAAGCACTCTGGACCAGAGATATGCACTTTGTTGCTGGTTTGCGGATCTCTGTCAGGGCCATCTCGGTGAGCTCTGTTTCTGTCGACCAAGCCCTGCACGAGAATAGATCTCGCATCAAAGCCTGGATCCCTGGGGTCGACTGGAATACCTCTTCCGACACTGTGAGGGCGTTTGTGTCAGGACCCCGACTCGATGTCACATCGATCTAGCTTGTAACACCTCATATCACCTTGCGGCCTCACGCACGGTATCCCCACGGGTGTCGCCTTACCTTTTCCCAGGACCGTTTGTGCCTTTTGGCTCATGTATATGATAGTGTCGCTAGCATCCATATGATAAGGAGCCCGGGCTGACATGACTAGTCATAAACCCAAAGTGGCACAGACTTACAGGGATAGGCATCCATGACCCAGCTTCGAACGTGTCAGTCATCAGCAAGTGGGTCCCGGCTGTAGCACTGGGCTAGCAGGACTCCGGTAAACCGGGCTGTAGCGGGCTAACAGGACTCCGGTACTCAATGCGTGACATTTCCCCGGAGGGACAGACACAAGAACGAAGAAGGACACATGCCGGCCAGCCTAAGTGTTCCAGAGCAGTAGCAAGCTACCATGGCTCAGTGGTAACACTAGGAGACATTTCCTGGCAAGAGAGGCTACTAAAGATAAACAACTAGATAGTCAGATCCCACACATACCAAGCATTTCAATAACATACACACAATATGCTCGATATGTGCAGATACAACATGGCATCACAACATGACTCTACGACACAAGTACTTTATTTAAGGCTCAGAGAGCCATACATAACATACACATAGGTACGGGTCACACGACCCAACATTCAAGTCATACAGTCATACAAACCAGCAACGGAAGTAACTCGTCTGAGTACAGACAACTAGTAAAATAAAAGAGGCTTGGAAAGCCTAGCTATACTACGTGGTCCTTCACAAGCTCAGGATCACCACCTGGGCCTTAGCCTACTCATTGATGTCAACGTCTACAAAGAACCCATCAGAAGGGGTTGCAGCGTCTTCTGTAAAAATGTAAATTATAGCAACATGAGTACAAAGGTACTCAGCAAGACTTACATCAGATCCTACATACATGCACATTATCAAGAAGGGTTGGTGGAGTTATTGCAGCAAGCCAGCTTTGACACTTGGCTAGGCTATCCTACGAGACTCCAACTTGAAATGGTTTTCCGCACACGAGTCCACTACTCACCACTTCAATACACTACCGAGGATCCACCTCCGTCTTCCTACGGAAGAGCCATCCTCGGCACTCACACTTATCTTGAGGCTTTTAGTAGTTTCCATTTACTTGTCTATGAACTCTATAGGCAACCAAGTAGTCCTTTACCGCGGACGCGGCTATTCGAATAGATCATGATAACCCTGCAGGGGTGTACCTCTTCATACACGCTCTCACCACTTACCGTCGTTTACACGACATGTACTCGGCAACCTTCAAGCGGAAGCCCAACGTGGGTGTCGGCCACGACCTACCTAATCACCTAAGTCTCTAGTCCAGGTTTATCGCCTATTCGGGTTCCATCCATGAGGAGATCCGGCCGAGGTTTCGCTCACAGCCCCAAACGATGTGAACAGGGTTCCCGAGATACCTAACGGGTATTCGGTACACCGTGCCACGTACCTACCGCATCACAGCCCACCCCTACGGTCAGCGCTGTCCACGGCCTCCAGTAGGCTACAAACACCAGAAACTACTTGCAACTCCTGGACAGAGACCTAGGGTGAATAAGAAGTCGAGAGGGTCCATTGGTTTCAGGCCCAATGCATGGTAGTAGCTGAATCTTAAATCACACATACAGATCTCAGTGCTTAAGGTCGGCTTCAATGAAACAACCCACCATGTACTCCTACATGGCCTCTCATCGATACCTTTACCAAATCGTGTTCACCACACCACTCTCATTACCGACATAATCATTTCACTCTAGTCCATCACCCAGATGAACCAGACCTGACACGACTCTAAGCATAGCAGGCATAGCAAGGTAGGAACAACACATACATATGGCTCAAACAACTCCTACACATGCTAGTGGGTTTCATCTAGTTACTGTGGCAATGACAGGTCATGCAGAGGAAGTGGGTTCAACTACCGTAGCACACAGCAGTTTGAAACGCGTTGTCTTAATGCAGTAAAAGAGAGCAGGAGCGAGAACATGGGATTGTATCGATATGATCAACTAGTTGGTTGCTTGCCTGATGGTTCGATGCACTGATACGGTTCTTCGTTAGGGTAATCACGGTACTCCTCGGAGGCAGAACCTGCCGCAAAGAACACCGATACACAACCATCACCAAACAATGTGCGACAATATGATGCATGCATGAAACATGGCAATATGAGTGTGTTGGGCTAATGCAACTAAGACCAGAAGGGTTTGAACCAATTTGAACCAAAGATTCAAATTTCAAACTCATACATGGCCCTTTAAAGTGTTTTACCTTGTTCTGCATTAAACATCAAGTTAGCTTGTTTAATCATGCATGAAAATAGTACAGATGGATAGATTGAATTTTTCTGATCATTTTTCATATATAACTTGTCTGGTTTGGAGTTACAGATTAAAAGTTATGAATTTTTGAAGTTTAAACTATATTCTGGAATTTCCTATATTAGATTAAATCCAGAAAATCAATTACTGCGTTAGCCTGACGTCAGTGTGACATCAGCAGGTCAACGGGACACGGTCCGGGTCAAACCTGACAGTGGGTCCCGCGTGTCAGTGTGATTAGCTAAACTAAAATTAATTTAAACTAATCCTAATTAGTTAGCAGGGCTGGGCCCCACCTGTCATTGACTCAGGAGGGTCAACCAGGGCCCACCCGTGGTCAAACCTGGGTCGGCTGCACCGGCGTTTAGCCGCCGGCGAGCCCGACGCGGCGGCGGAAGTGGTTTTGGCCATTCCGGCAACCAAATGAGTCGCGGAGGCCATCAGAGTGGAGCTGAGGAGGAGCCGCAACTCTTGGTGGAGTCCGTTGGGGTCGGGGTGGCCGGAGTTGGCGCCGGCGACGACTTTGGCGGCCACCGGAGTTCGGCCGAAGACGAACTTGACGCTAGAGGGGTCGGTGAGGTGCGGGGAGTAGCTGGTTAGGTGCTACGTGACATGGTGAGCATGATGGACACCGTGGAGTGGCCGGAGGATGGCCGGGAGCACATCGGCGACGAGATCCGCGGTGGTGCGTGCGGGTGGTCTTCGTGCGGTGGCTACATGGCTCGGGAACGAGAGAGGGAGGGTAGGAGGGGTAGCTAGGCTCACAGCGCACCCGTAGAGGCCACCGGCGGGGTCGGGGACGAGCTGAGGCGGCGACGGCGTTGAAGGGGATCTCCGGCGACGGCGGACTCGGGCGAGGTCGGTGCGGTGGACTCGGGCCGCACGAGCACACGGGGCTCGGCTAGCTCGATGAAGTGGACGGCGGCGGAGCTCCTGGACACGACGAGAAGACGCACGGGCGGCGGGGAGCGCGGCTACGACGTAGGCACGGCGGCGGTGGCGTCGGCCATGGCTGGGGGGCGCGAGGGGGAGGAGCTGGGGAGTAGAGGGGGTGTCTGGGGGGTTCGGGGGAGAGAGGGGGGAGTGATCCACGACGTTAGCCGGGCGAGTGGAGCGGCGAGGCGGCGAGCAGGTGCGTGGCACCCATGCGGTGCTCGCCGTCGAGCACCTGCCTGCCTGCCTGGCCGGCAAGCAGCTCGCTGGCGCGGCGCTGGGCTGGGCCGGCAGGTGGGCCGGGTGCTGGGCGCCAGGTAAGGTTTTTTGTTATTTCTGCTGTTTTTTGTTTTTTTTAATATTTCTGCAACTTTGTTGAATTATTAAAAATACTTAGGCAACTCCTAAAATCACCAAACTACTCCTGGTCCATAGTTGGATTATTTCCAACATGAAACATTTTAGTTTGGAGATATTTGAGCATCTGAATATTTTATATAATTTTAAATGCCCAAATTCAAATATCTATGATTTAATTCAAAGACCCTAAGATGACCTAGGAAAATGTGCATCACTTTTGGCAGGGGTTCTGAACCAAGACAAAAATGATGGGCATTTTAGAAGGGCATTTCAGGTTCATTGAAAAAGTTTTTAGTAAACCCTAGTTGGTTTCAGAGGGGCTGGGGGTTCTGTCATCCCCATTTCAGGTTTCTGATGAAAGAATAAACATGATGCAACACTCTAATGCATGAACTAGCTAGGGTGTGACAACTCACCACCACTCAAAAGAATCTCGTCCCGAGATTTGGGTTCCTCCGGAAAGAGGGCGGGATACTCGAGTCGAAGACGATCCTCCCTTTCCCAAGTTGCTTCATCCTCAGAATGGTGCGACCATTGAACTTTGAGAAACTTGATATTATGACGTCGAGTGGTACGCTTGGCCTGATCGAGGATACGAATGGGGTACTCTCGATACGTGAGATTATCTTGGAGATCAAGCATTTCGTGGTCCACTCTGCGGATAGGATCTGAGAAGCAACACCTGAGTTGAGAAACGTGGAAGACATCATGGACTCTGGAGAGATGCGGAGGTAGTTCCAACTGGTAGGCAACTTCTCCTTGTTTAGCGAGAATGCGAAAAGGTCCAATGTAACAAGGAGCCAATTTGCCCTCGATACCGAAGCGATGGGTTCCCTTTAGAGGAGTAACCCAAAGGTAAGCCTTCTCGTCAACCTCGAAAGTCATAGCCTTATGTTTTCGGTCATATTGACTCTTTTGACGAGATTGGGCTGTTTTCAACTTTTCACGAACGATGCGAACTTGCTCTTCTGCTTCCTGAATCATATCCGGGCCAAAGAATTGTCTTTCCCCAGTTTCTGACCAGTTAAGGGGTGTTCGACACCGTCGTCCATAGAGAACTTCAAAAGGGGCTTTACCCAAGCTAGATTGATAGCTGTTGTTGTAAGCGAATTCGGCAAATGGAAGGCACTTCTCCCAATCCATTCCGAATGAGATAACAGAGGCTCGAAGCATGTCTTCTAGAATCTGGTTGACGCGTTCTACTTGGCCACTCGATTGAGGGTGAAAAGTGGTGCTAAAGGAAAGGCGGGTTCCCATAGCATTTTGGAAACTTTCCCAAAATCGAGAGGTGAAAAGACTTCCTCGATCCGAGTTAATTTCCAAAGGAACACCATGGAGAGACACTATTCGGGAGATGTATAAGTCTACCAATTGACTAGCAGTTATACTCTCACGAACAGGTAAGAAATGGGCTACCTTGGAAAGACGATCGACAACGACGAAGATAGCATTATTCCCTCTCTTGGTCCTGGGAAAACCGGTAATGAGATCAATACCAATTTTATCCCATTTCCATTCAGGAATAGCTAGGGGTTGAAGGGTGCCAGCAGGCCGTTGATGCTCTGCTTTTACACGATGATAGACGTCGCAATTAGCAATATACTGAGCAATTTCTCTCTTCATCCTAGTCCACCAGAACCTCTGGCGTAGGTCCTGATACATCTTGGTACTACCGGGATGAATGGTGAGAGGAGATTCATGAGCTTCCTTAAGGATCAATCGTCTCAGGTTTCGCACCTTGGGAACCACTAGTCGATTCCCGAAGTATACGACCCCTTGATCATCAATGGAGAAACAGTTCGCGACTCCTTTCTTGATGTTTCTCTTGATGCGGGAAATTCCCGGATCTACCTTCTGTGCTTTGATGATCTGATCCGTAAGGGTAGGTTTCGCCACCAAGGTGGAAAGAAAACCTTGAGGAACAATGTGAAGGTTAAGCTTCCGAAATTCCTCATGGAGAAGCGGTTGACTTAGTTGTAACATCAGGTTGTTACAATAAGATTTACGACTTAGCGCATCAGCCATGATGTTGGCTTTCCCTGGGGTGTAAGTTATTCCTAAGTCGAAATCTGCGATCAACTCAACCCAACGTCTTTGCCTGAGATTCAAATCCGGTTGGGTGAAGATGTACTTCAGACTTTGGTGATCAGTGAATATTTCGCAACGATTACCAAGAAGGTAATGTCGCCAGGTTTTAAGTGCATATACTACGGCTGCAAGCACTAGATCATGAGTAGGATAATTCTCCTCATGTGGGTGCAATTGCCGTGAAGCGTAAGCAATTACGTGTCGATCTTGCATGAGAATGCAACCTAGTCCTTGTCGCGAGGCGTCGCAGTAGATAACGAAGTCCTTGGAGAAGTCTGGCGGTACCAGTACGGGAGCAGAAGTCAGGCGTATTTTCAGTTCCCGAAAGCTGTGCTCACATTGTGGAGTCCATTCGAACTTTTTATCTTTCTTGAGGAGTTCGGTTAGAGGTTTTGCAACTTTGGAGAAATTTTTGACAAAGCGACGGCAATAGCTCGCTAAGCCCAGAAAACTCCGAACTTGCTTGACCGATTCAGGTGGAGTCCAATTAAGGACGGCTTGAACTCGCTCAGGGTTAACAGCAATACCTTTACCAGATATTACATGACCCATATAGGTCACTTCTGACAACAAAAATTCGCATTTAGAGAATTTGGCATAAAGACGATGCTCTCGAAGTTTCTTCAACACTAGCCTTAGATGTTCGGCATGTTCTTCCTCGTTCTTGGAGTAGATGAGTATATCATCGAGGTAAACCACGACGAATTTATCCAAATACTCCATGAAGATTGAGTTCATCAACCGAGAAAAAGTGGCTGGAGCGTTGGTTAAACCGAAGGACATAACGGTGTACTCGTATTAGCCATAACGAGTAACAAAGGCCGTTTTAGGAATGTCCCCGTTCCTGATTTTGATTTGATGGTAGCCCAACCTCAAATCCATTTTGGAGAAGACTGAGGATCCAGCGAGCTGATCATACAGGTCGTTGATCCTGGGGAGCGGATATTTGTTCTTGATTGTGACCAAATTGACAGGTCGATAATCTACAACCATCCGGTCCGTACCATCCTTCTTCTTGACGAAGAGGACGGGGCAAGCCCACGGAGATGAACTAGGTCGGATGAAACCCTTTTTCAAGGACTCATCGAGTTGTTTCTTAAGCTCGGCTAGTTCTAGTGGTGCCATCTTATAGGGTCTTCTAGCAATCGGGACGGTTCCTGGAATGAGGTCTATTATGAACTCCACATCCCTGTCAGGTGGAACACCTGGCAATTCCTCTGGGAAGACATCCGGAAAGTCACGGACTACCGGGACGTCTTCAAGGTCTGGCAAAGGACTGGCGTTAAGAGAATATAACTGTCGCTTGGCTATTCGGGTCAAGACATTGACTATCTTCCCCGAAGGATGGGTGAGTTGAACAGTCCTAGAGAAGCAATCAATGTTGGCATGATGGGCTGACATCCAGTCCATACCCAAGATGATATTAATATCTGAAGATTTAAGGGCTATCAAAGATGCGAGAAAAACAAGTCTGTCGACTTGGATTTCATTTCCATGGCTTACTCTAGAAGTTTGCCATTTGGATCCCGGAGTTTGAATTACCATAGAGGTGGGCATCTCACAGAATGTGGTGTTATGCAGACGAGCATAGCTCTCGGATATAAATGAATGAGATGCTCCTGTATCGAAAAGAACAGATGCCGGGTGGCAATTAACAAGAAGCGTACCGAGAACAACGTTGGGATCCTCTTGAGCTTCTTCGGCAGAGATACAGTTGACATGGCCACGTGCAGCGGTGGCCGGCTTGGCGTAGAACACTTTACCTGTCGGCTTGCCACGGCCAACAGCTTTAGCAGGTTGGTTGGGGTTGGTCTGGGGACACTCGCGCATATAGTGGCCAGATTCCCCACACTTAAAGCAAGTCACGGAACTGGTACGTGGAGGAGCACTGTTGGTTGGACCACCATAGGGTTTGGCTGGTGCAGAATGTTGAACGGGGCGAGGCGCCTGGAAGGATGGCCTCGGTGTGAACCTGGGTGGCAGGGCAGTGTTAGGCACCCACACGCGGCGCTTCTGAGGGCTAGCACCGGATGAGGAACCCACGTCACGGCCATGCTTGTGTGTTGCGTCATAGTCAGTCTGACCAGTCTCAGCACTGATGGCCTTGTTAACAAGCTTCTGAAAAGATGTGCACTCATGCAGACGGAGGTCGCGGCGAAGCTCAGGACTAAGTCCCTTACGGAACCTTGCTTGCTTCTTGGCATCAGTAGAAACTTCCTCAGTTGCATATCGTGCGAGGTTACCGAACTCCCTACTGTAGGCATCCACAGAGAGTCGGCCTTGAGTGAAACTGTAAAATTCCTCACGTTTACGGTCCATGAGACCCTCCGGAATGTGATGTTCATGGAAAGCCTCGCTGAATTCAGCCCAAGTAGTGACATGGCCCGCTGGGCGCATAGCTCCATAATTCTCCCACCATAGACTGGCGGGGCCTTCAAGATGATATGCAGCAAAGGTGACCTTGTCAGCCTCAGCTACTAGCGCGGAACGCAGTTTGTGAGAAATACTGCGAAGCCAGTCATCAGCGTCGAGAGGCTCGACGGAGTGGTGGAACATGGCTGGATGTAACTTGATGAAATCACTGAGTGACACCAAGTTATTTCTCTGATGGCGTGCTGTGTTCTGTTCAATACGCTCCAACAAACGGTTGGTCTCCCGCTTGTTTCTCTCGGCTTCCAGCATAACCTCGGCTAGGGAAGGAGGATGAGGCAGATTTGCATTCCTGACTTCACTGCCTTCGGCCGGCTCTTGAGGAGCGGGGTTATTGCGCATGTTGACCATCCTAGGTAAACAAGACAATGATTTAGTCAGAATGATAAGATTCCGACATAGGATACAGAATGTAAGGAATAACTCGGAATGCAAGATGATCATCCATATGACATGGTAGATACAGAAACTGCTTCTTTATTCCATCGTCATACACACCATACAAGGTTTAGTACAAGACCAAACAAGGTACTATTACGGTGAAAGGAAGATTACATCACATCGGAGGCATCCCATGCTCCTATACATTATTTTTCTACACCTCCGGAGGCGGTACAAACTAGGTCATATCCCACGAGTCACGCAAGACGATAGACGACACAGCTAGTACGAACTAGTGATACTACCACTAACTCAGACCGATCCGTAGTAGTCCTCGTAGAAGTCACCTCCATAGCCTGGAAGCTCAACATGATCATCCGGGATCAGACGATCTCGCGGAGCTTGTGGACCATAGGGGCTAGGATGAGGTCTTGGACCAACAGACGGTGGCCTGCGGGGACCACGAGGTGGGGTGATGCCTCCTACATCACGCCAACCCATCACGTCTGGCAGAGCAGATCTCACAGGATAGAGATCGCGCATATCCGAATATCCAGCTTGCACCGCCGGTGCAAACCGAGTCAATGTGGCCCAATGGTCAGCACGGGTATTGAAAAGCTCTAGCCTCAAGGCCCGATTTTCATGGTCCTTATCCTCGAGCATCTCAGCAGTGGTGCGAGTCCGTGAATCCTCCTGAGTGGGGTCAACATAGATAGCCTGGAGATACCCTTGCGCTCCCGGAAGTGATCCTGGCATATACCGGAAATCAGAGTCCCGAAATAGGCCAGACCTGACTCGCATGATGGTCATCATAGAGTAGGCGGCGTCCTGCACAGCCATCTCAATAGTAACCCCGAGTCCATAGGAGCAGTGAAGGGGCTCGGTGGATCCAGGATAAGATGGAAATATCCTGACAGTGCAGAGATACTGGCTTTGATTAAAGTCTCGAAATTGCTCTTCGACCATGTACTCAGGATACCAACGGTATCCAGCCTCAGTCATTACCCTGACCAACATGGCGGTATGGCCGGGTACATCTAGGCACCGAGTCAGGCGAACCACTTGATTGAGGTCGCGAGTGGCCATCTGAAAGCACAACCATAATGCAAGGCATTAGAATTTCTAGCAAAATTTCGGCAGCATAACAGCTGTAAATGCTCAAAAAGGATTTTGAGACATTTGACAAAGGATTTCACACACACTCAACAACATCATATCGAGTTCTGAGTCCATCCTAGCAACATAATGTGGTAGTAGAACTGAACTAAGCTTGTATCCATCAAACCTATAAGCTACTACTGATTAGTAACACGTGAACCTGATAGAGAGAAAAGATCCTAATTCCTTAACCCCCGGTGGAAGAATAGACAGACTCAGATCAGAATGTCATAAGATAAAGGAGTAAAAAGAGCCTTACGTTCCAACCCACAAACAATTCCCCTACATATAACTAAAGAATTTCTAGACTCAACATCGACCAGTTTGGCTTGGAGAACCTACAGGCAGTCCGGCTCTGATACCAATGCTGTCAGGACCCCGACTCGATGTCACATCGATCTAGCTTGTAACACCTCATATCACCTTGCGGCCTCACGCACGGTATCCCCACGGGTGTCGCCTTACCTTTTACCGGGACCGTTTGCGCCTTTTGGCTCACGTATATGATAGTGTCGCTAGCATCCATATGATAAGGAGCCCGGACTGACATGACTAGTCGTAAACCCAAAGTGGCACAGACTTACAGGGACAGGCATCCATGACCCAGCTTCGAACGTGTCAGTCATCAGCAAGTGGGTCCGGGCTGTAGCACTGGGCTAGCAGGACTCCGGTAAACCGGGCTGTAGCGGGCTAACAGGACTCCGGTACTCAATGCGTGGCATTTCCCCGGAGGGACAGACACAGGAACGAAGAAGGACACATGCCGGCCAGCCTAAGTGTTCCAGAGCAGTAGCAAGCTACCATGGCTCAGTGGTAACACTAGGAGACATTTCCCGGTAAGAGAGGCTACTAAAGATAAACAACTAGATAGTCAGATCCCACACATACCAAGCATTTCAATAACATACACACAATATGCTCGATATGTGCAGATACAACATGGAATCACAACATGACTCTACGACACAAGTACTTTATTTAAGGCTCAGAGAGCCATACATAACATACACATAGGTAGGGGTCACACGACCCAACATTCAAGTCATACAGTCATACAAACCAGCAGCGGAAGTAACTCGTCTGAGTACAGACAACTAGTAAAATAAAAGAGGCTTGGAAAGCCTAGCTATAGTACGTGGTCCTTCACAAGCTCAGGATCACCACCTGGGCCTTAGCCTACTCATTGATGTCAACGTCTACGAAGAACCCATCAGAAGGGGTTGCAGCGTCTTCTGTAAAAATGTAAATTATAGCAACATGAGTACAAAGGTACTCAGCAAGACTTACATCAGATCCTACATACATGCACATTATCAAGAAGGATTGGTGGAGTTATTGCAGCAAGCCAGCTTTGACTCTTGGCTAGGCTATCCTACGAGACTCCAACTTGAAATGGTTTTGCGCACACGAGTCCACTACTCACCACTTCAATACACTACCGAGGATCCACCTCCGTCTTCCTACGGAAGAGCCATCCTCGGCACTCACACTTATCTTGAGGCTTTTAGTAGTTTCCATTTACTTGTCTATGAACTGTATAGGCAACCAAGTAGTCCTTTACCGCGGACACGGCTATTCGAATAGATCATGATAACCCTGCAGGGGTGTACCTCTTCATACACGCTCTCACCACTTACCGTCGTTTACACGACATGTACTCGCCAACCTTCAAGCAAAAGCCCAACGTGGGTGTCGGCCACGACCTACCTAATCACCTAAGTCTCTAGTCCAGGTTTATCTCCTATTCGGGTTCCATCCATGAGGAGATCCGGCCGAGGTTTCGCTCACAGCCCCAAACGATGTGAACAGGGTTCCCGAGATACCTAACGGGTATTCGGTACACCGTGCCACGTACCTACCGCATCACAGCCCACCCCTACGGTTAGCGCTGTCCATGGCCTCCAGTAGGCTACAAACACCAGAAACTACTTGCAACTCCTGGACAGAGAACTAGGGTGAATAAGAAGTCGAGAGGGTCCATTGGTTTCGGGCCCAATGCATGGTAGTAGCTGAATCTTAAATCACACATACAGATCTCAGTGCTTAAGGTCGGCTTCAATGAAACAACCCACCATCTACTCCTACATGGCCTCTCATCGATACCTTTACCAAATCGTGTTCACCACACCACTCTCATTACCGACATAATCATTTCACTCTAGTCCATCACCCAGATGAACCAGACCTGACACGACTCTAAGCATAGCAGGCATAGCAAGGTAGGAACAACACATACATATGGCTCAAACAACTCCTACACATGCTAGTGGGTTTCATCTAGTTACTGTGGCAATGACAGGTCATGCAGAGGAAGTGGGTTCAACTACCGTAGCACACAGCAGTTTGAAACGCGTTGTCTTAATGCAGTAAAAGAGAGCAGGAGTGAGAACATGGGATTGTATCGATATGATCAACTAGTTGGTTGCTTGCCTGATGGTTCGATGCACTGATACGGTTCTTCGTTAGAGTAATCACGGTACTCCTCGGAGGCAGAACCTACCACAAAGAACACCGATACACAACCATCACCAAACAATGTGCGACAATAGGATGCATGCATGAAACATGGCAATATGAGTGTGTTGGGCTAATGCAACTAAGACCAGAAGGGTTTGAACCAATTTGAACCAAAGATTCAAATTTCAAACTCATACATGGCCCTTTAAAGTGTTTTACCTTGTTCTGCATTAAACATCAAGTTAGCTTGTTTAATCATGCATGAAAATAGTACAGATGGATAGATTGAATTTTTCTGATCATTTTTCATATATAACTTGTCTGATTTGGAGTTACAGATTAAAAGTTATGAATTTTTGAAGTTTAAACTATATTCTGGAATTTCCTATATTAGATTAAATCCAGAAAATCAACTACTGCGTCAGCCTGACGTCAGTGTGACATCAGCAGGTCAACGGGACACGGTCCGGGTCAAACCTGACAGTGGGTCCCGCGTGTCAGTGTGATTAGCTAAACTAAAATTAATTTAAACTAATCCTAATTAGTTAGCAGGGCTGGGCCCCACCTGTCATTGACTCAGGAGGGTCAACCAGGGCCCACCCGTGGTCAAACCCGGGTCGACTGCACCGGCGTTTAGCCGCCGGAGAGCCCGACGCGGCGGCGGAAGTGGTTTTGGCCATTCCGGCAACCAAATGAGTCGCGGAGGCCATCGGAGTGGAGCTGAGGAGGAGCCGCAGCTCTTGGTGGAGTCCGTTGGGGTCGGGGTGGCCGGAGTTGGCGCCGGCGACGACTTTGGCTGCCACCGGAGTTCGGCCGAACACGAACTTGATGCTAGAGGGGTCGGTGAGGTGCGGGGAGTAGCTGGTTAGGTGCTACGTGACGTGGTGAGCATGATGGACACCGTGGAGTGGCCGGAGGATGGCCGGGAGCACGTCGGCGACGAGATCCGCGGCGATGCGTGCGGGTGGTCTTCGTGCGGTGGCTACACGGCTCGGGAACGAGAGAGGGAGGGTAGGAGGGGTAGCTAGGCTCACAGCGCACCCGTAGAGGCCACCGGCGGGGTTGGTGACGAGCTGAGGCGGCGACGGCGTTGAAGGGGATCTCCGGCGACGGCGGACTCGGGCGAGGTCGGTGCGGTGGACTCGGGCCGCACGAGCACACGGGGCTCGGCTAGCTCGAGGAAGTGGACGGCGGCGGAGCTCCTGGACACGACGAGAAGACGCACGGGCGGCGGGGAGCGCGGCTACGACGTAGGCACGGCGGCGGTGGCGTCGGCCATGGCTGGGGGGCGCGAGGGGGAGGAGCTGGGGAGGAGAGGGGGTGTCTGGGGGGTTCGGGGGAGAGAGGGGGAGTGATCCACGACGTTAGCCGGGCGAGTGGAGCGGCGAGGCGGCGAGCAGGTGCGTGGCACCCATGCGGTGCTCGCCGTCGAGCACCTGCCTGCCTGCGTGGCCGGCAAGCAGCTCGCTGGCGCGGCGCTGGGCTGGGCCGGCAGGTGCGCCGGGTGCTGGGCGCCAGGTAAGGTTTTTTGTTATTTCTACTGTTTTCTGTTTTTTTTAATATTTCTGCAACTTTGTTGAATTATTAAAAATACTTAGGCAACTCCTAAAATCACCAAACTACTCCTGGTCCATAGTTGGATTATTTCCAACATGAAACATTTTAGTTTGGAGATATTTGAGCATCTGAATATTTTATATAATTTTAAATGCCCAAATTCAAATATCTATGATTTAATTCAAAGACCCTAAGATGACCTAGGAAAATGTGCATCACTTTTGGCAGGGGTTCTGAACCAAGACAAAAATGATGGGCATTTTAGAAGGGCATTTCAGGTTCATTGAAAAAGTTTTTAGTAAACCCTAGTTGGTTTCAGAGGGGCTGGGGGTTCTGTCATCCCCATTTCAGGTTTCTGATGAAAGAATAAACATGATGCAACACTCTAATGCATGAACTAGCTAGGGTGTGACAGTTTGTCTTCATGTGGCCGAGGCACGTATGACCCACTCCTTGGAGGAGGCGTGGGCACTCGACGGCGATCATCACGATCGGCACGACGATCATACTGCTCTCGGTTTCTGTACTGATCACGTCGATCTCCACGTCCCTCACGCCTCGGGGGCGATCTTGGGCTATGGGCTGACTAAACTGTGTCTGCAACCACAGACCTGCTATGGATCCTATTCCGCGACTGAGATACGACCGTATTCTGCTCCCCACTCCCCGGAGCAAGGCTCTGATATGCACCAGACCTCGACCAGCTTCTGATTGGGAAGGTTGGATCGACTCTGCTATCTGGGCAGCAGCTGCTAGATTCTGGATGGGGTTTTGATATACCTGAGTCGGAGGTGGAAAAAGTTGATGTCGACTGGACTCAGGAGCACGTTGTCGAGTGCGATCGTCGAGTGCGCTCAGCCAGGTTGGCCAAGCGCGCCTGCTCCAAGGCCTGGGCCTCAGAGGTCTCTCCAAATATAGGAGTATGCAGGGCATCCATGTTCTGGTGAAGAAGTTCCTCCCTCTGCTGCGAGGAGAGGGGTTCGGGGCGGTACTCCTCGTGAAAACGCGACGGATCGCCGTTCCCGTCACCTCCGTCTTCACGATTGAAGCCAGGAGGACTACATGGTTCATTGATCATCAAGACTTCCGCCGCTGGGTCGCTGATGTCGCACTCGGATGCAATCTCTACGGAGCCAGTCGACAGATCGAATGGGCCGTACAGAGATTCGTCGGGCTCGATCGCCGCGACTTGAGGGGTGGCCGACTGGCAAGCAACGGCATGCTTCACCCACCGTTGAAGCCTCGACCGACCGGTGCGTTTGCTCCGGCGGGTCGCAGGGAGGGGGAAAGCTGCTGGAGTCGACTGGTACAGGGTCGACGTTTGCCGCAGGAGGACGCCGCAGACGCACGCGCAAAAGTGCGTCGCCCCGCGGGCGGGGAGCGCGTCGGCGTCGAGTGGTGCCTCCTGAAGCCAAGCGGAGTCGTTGGCGACAAACACGAGCGCGCTGAGACGGATCTCACGGCCCTCAGCCAAACCTGCGCCTGGAACAATGATGAAGGGGATCGGAAAAATTGCAACTTCTCCAACAAGTCACTAAGACTCCTGCCCCAAGGTGAGCGCCAACTGTCGTGGTTCGAAGACCGACAGTAGAATAGGGGGTAGGGATGTAGAGGCAAGATCCTAGCTATGGAGGAGTTGTACACACGAGTTTACGAGTTCAGGCCCTTCTCAGAGGAAGTAACAACCCTACATATCGGAGCCCAGAGGCGGTCGACTGAACATATGTGTGTGAATTACAGAAAGTGCAAACCCCTGTCCCAGAGGAGGGGGGTGGCTTATATAGAGTGCGCCAGGACCCCATCTCCCCTCCGTTACACAGGGTTTAATGCCCATAAAGGGGGAACGTTACAGGTAACGTCTGAAGTAAAGTGCTGTAAATGCTCATAAAACTATGGTTTAAACCCTGACCATTGCAGAGTGAAAGGTTTCTCATCTCCTGGTGGTCGAGTGTCTTCAAGGTGGTCGAGTGAGCACATCTTCGTGGTCGAGTGGATGATGGTTTCTCTTCGACTGCTTCTGATTCTTTGTATAGATGTCCTTGGGGAGGGTATGTTGGACAGGTCCATGACCCTACCCTAGGTACATAGCTTCATCACCGGTGGCGGCGGCGCGGATGCGTCCGTCCCGGACGAACGTGTCCGGCGGTGTGAGGAGAGGGAGAGTTAGGGTTTCGCACCAAAATTTCAGGGGAGAGGACATATATATAGGTAGAGGGAGATAGGAGAGTCCAAATGAGGAGCGCTTTTCGGCCACGCGATCGTGATCAAACAACCGAGAGGATGGAGGGCGTTTGGATGGGTTTTGGGCCACTTTGGAGGGGTGTTGGGCTGCAACACACACGAGGCCTTTACGGTTCCTCGGTTAACCGTTCGAGTATCAAACAAACTCCAAATGGCACGAAACTTGACAGGCGGTCTACCGGTAGTGTACCAAGGCCACTTGGCAAATCTCGGTCCACTCTGAGAATGTTTAACACCCACACACGAAAAAAGGCAAAAGGGGGCGCCAGAGGACATAGGAGTGCCAGATCGCAAAACGGACAACGCGGAAAATGCTCGGATGCATGAGACGAACACGTATGCAAATGTGATGCACATGATGGCATGATATGAAATGCATGACATGAACAAAATGCAAAATGAAGACAAAACCCAACCACGAGGGAAATCATAACTTAGAGCCGGAAATGGCAAGAGTTGGAATACAAATATGGGAAGTTACATACGGGGCGTTACAACACTCCACCACTACGAAAGGATCTCGTCCCAAGATCTAGGAATGAAAAAACTCTGGATATTCGAAACGGAGATGGTCCTCGCGTTCCCAGGTGGCCTCTCGGTCGGTATGGTGTGCCCACTTCACTTTCAGGAATTTGATAGACTTGTTGCGAGTCTTGCACTCAGTTTCTTCAAGGATAGCAACGGGATGCTCATGATAAGACAAGTCTTCTTGGAGATCAATCTCTTCGAAGTTGATGGTGCGGTCAGGAGTCTTGAAACACTTGCGAAGCTGAGACACGTGAAACACGTCGTGCACGTTTGCAAAGTTGGATGGTAGCTCAAGTTGATAGGCGAGATCACCTCTTTTGCCAATGATCTTGAAAGGACCCATGTATCTAGGGGAAAGCTTCCCTTTGATACCGAAGCGACGAGTACCTTTCATTGGAGAGACGCGGAGGTAGACATGGTCTCTGATCTCAAAAGCCAAGTCATGATGCTTGCTATCATAGTAACTCTTTTGACGCGATTGTGCGGCTCTGATATTTTCACAAATGACTTTGCACATTTCTTCAGCCTCTGTGATCAAGTCATTGCCAAGAAGTTGGCATTCACCAGTATCTGACCAGTTTAGAGGAGTACGACACTTTCTGCCATAGAGAATCTCGAATGCGGCCTTGCCCGAACTCGCTTGGAAGCTGTTGTTGTAGGATAACTCGCCATATGGAAGACAATCTTCCCACTTCATACCGAAGGAAATGACACAAGCCCTGAGCATATCTTCAAGAATTTGATTTACTCGCTCGACTTGTCCACTAGTTTGAGGATGAAAGGCTGTGCTGAAGCGAATGTTGGTGCCCATGGCCTTCTGAAAGGAATCCCAGAACTTAGAAGTAAAGATGCTTCCACGATCTGAAGATATCAACTGCGGAATGCCGTGCAAGGAGACAATCCTGGAGGTATATAGCTCTGCCAACTGAGCTGCTATGATAGATTCTTTGATAGGAAGAAAATGAGCCACTTTAGTGATCTTGTCGATGACAACAAAGATAGCATCATTGCCACACTTGTACTTGGGAAATCCAGTGACGAAGTCCATCTCAATATGGTCAAACTTCCATTCTGGAATGGCAAGAGGTTGGAGGAGACCAGTTGGCCGTTGTTGTTCTGCTTTCACTCTTCTGCAGACATCACATTCATTCACGAACAGAGCAATCTCGCGCTTCATTCGAGTCCACCAATACGACTGCTTGAGGTCCTGGTACATCTTTGTACTTCCAGGATGAATAGATAGGAGTGAATTGTGAGCCTCATTCATAATGACTTTACGAAGGTCACCCTTAGGAACAACAATGCGATCCTCGACGAATAGAGTATCTTTGTCATAAAGGCAATAGCACTTGTACTTGGGTTGGCTCTTGGCAATCCCAATCTTCACCTTCTTCACCATCGCATCAAGAAGTTAAGCCTCAAGAATCTGATCTTCCAAAGTGGGAGAGACTTGGAAGTTGGCAAGAAATCCTTGAGGGACAACTTGGAGATTAAGTTTGCGGAAAGCTTCACAAATGTCCGGTTGGAAGGGCTTGAGAATCAAACTATTGTAGTAAGCCTTCCTGCTCAAGGCGTCAGCAATGACATTGGCCATGCCTGGAGTATATTCAATGCTCGGATTATACTCTTGAATCATTTCGACCCAACGAGTCTGCCTGAGATTGAGGTTGGGTTGAGTGAAGATGTACTTGAGGATCTTATGATCTGTAAAGATGTCCACTTTCCTTCCCAACAAGAGATGTCTCCATGTTAAAAGAGCATGCACAACCGCCGCTAACTCGAGGTCATGAGTGGGGTAGTTCTTTTCGTTGGGCTTCAACTGGCGAGAGGTATAGGCTAGAACATTCTTCTCTTGCATTAACACAACACCGAGACCTTGAAGTGAAGCATCACAGAAAACCTCGAATGGTTTGGATTCATCAGGAGGAGTCAGAACTGGAGCTGTGACTAACTTCTCTTTGAGCGTGTTGAAAGCGATGTCACATTCAGGCGCCATACATACTTCACATGCTTCTGGAGGAGGTTGGAAAGAGGCTTCGCAATATTAGAGAAATTCTCAACGAATCTTCGACAATAGCTTGCGAGCCCAAGGAAGCTGTGGAGTTGCTTCACATTCTGAGGCGGTTCCCAATTCACAATTGCAGACACCTTCTCAGGATTAACAGCTATGCCCTTGGCGGAGATTATATGCCCCATGTAGAGAACCTCATCGAGCCAAAACTCGCACTTTGAAAACTTCACATAGAACTGATGTTCTCTAAGTTTGTCCAGCACCAATCTCAAATGCTTGGCATGATCCTCCTTGTTCTTGGAAAAGACCAAAATATCATCGAGATACACCAAGACAAAATCATTTGTGTAAGGGTTGAAGATGAAGTTCATCATGCGAGAGAACGTTGGAGGAGCATTGACAAGGCCGAAAGACATGACAGTGTATTCGTAGGAACCATAGCTTGTTCTGAATGCTGTCTTGGGGATATCTTGTTCACGAATGCGAATCTGATGACAGCCCATACGGAGGTCAAGCTTGGAGAATACTTGAGCACCCTTGAGTTGTTCAAAAAGCTCATTGATGTTGTGAAGTGGGTACTTGTTCTTTATGGTCTTCTTGTTCAATGGACGATAGTCGACACAGAGTCGGTCCGTGCCATCCTTCTTCTTGACAAAAAGAACACCACAACCCCAGGGAGAAGAACTTGGTCGGATCAGACCCATACGCTCTTGTATATCGAGTTGTTTCTTCAGCTCCTTCAATGATTCTTGTCCAAGCTTGAAAGTACGTTTGCAAACAGGTTCCGTGCCAGGCTCAAGATCGATGACGAATTCAACTGGCTAGTGAGGAGGCATTCCTGGAAGCTCTTCTGGAAAGACGTCTTGATAATCACAAACGACTGGATTGTGGGAGATGGCATTCAACTCGCCCTTCTCATTGAGAGAAAACAGTCAAATGGTATCGTCACGAGTGGCATAGATGATCACATCCTCAGACGAGTGTGTTAATTGAATCTGCCTAGCACCACAATCAAGCTGAGCCTTGTGCTTAGAAATCCAGTACATACCGAGAATTGGATCAATATCCGAGTCACCAAGAACAATAGGAGAAGACAGAAACTTATAGTCACCCATCTTGATAGAAATATCCGGGACGCAATTTTTAGATGCCATTTGCTTGCCCGGGGACACAATCTTCAACGGGGATGAAATCTTTTCGATCACAAACTCATGCTTGGCAACAAAAGGTCTTGAAATGAAAGAAAGCGATGCACCAGTATCAAAAAGAACTTTTGCAGGAATATCGTTAACAGGAAGGTTACCCATGATCACTTCTGAAGAGTCCTCTGCCTGAGCTGTGTTCATCATGTTGACCTATGCAAACTTGGGATTATGCTTGACCACTGCATTGCTAGCAGATCTCACAGGAGGAGGAGGCGGAAGGCACCTCTGGTTGAAGCATTTGTTTGCATAGTGACCCTTCTGCTGACACTTGTTTCACGTAACCTCTGAGAGCGGACGGTGATACGGAGCACTTGACCTTGGAGCATGAGACGGAGCTTTGTTCTGAAAGCCTGGGTTGGGTGGGTGGGAAGTTCCATTGCTACCTTTACACTTCTGCTGGTAAGGCTGACGGAACGGAGGAGGAGGAGGCAACCAGTACTTTTGCTGCTTAGCTGCCACTTGAGTTGAAGAAGAAGTAGTTGCATCCCTCACTCTCTTCTTAGAAGCATCTCACTTGAGCTGAGCAGCCTCTTGCTTTAGTGCCATGTTGTAGAACTCATCATACAGTTTCGGCTCAAAAAGCATGAGAGCTAGTTACAGATCTTCTCTGAGTCCACCTCTGAATTTATAAATCATGCTCTTCTCATCAGGGACGTCTTGTTTGGCGAAGCGAGCGAGCCTCTGAAACATGATGTTGTATTGGTAAACAGACATAGTGCCTTGCTTCAGATTGCGGAACTCCTCACGCTTACTCTCAACAACACTTTGAGGAATGTGTGTGAGCTTTCAAGTCTTGGCCGAAATCATCCTAGGTAATCACACGACCTCCTCTGGAATATTTGTATTGTTGATACCACTCAGCAACTTGGTCTTTGAGTTGGAACGAAGCAAACATGACAAAGTCCTCAGGCCTGACATTGCTACACTCAAAATGTTTGCAGATATCCACGAGCCAATCGTCAGCGTATGTGGCCTCGACACAGTTACTGAAAGACTTCGGCTGGTTTGCGAGGAACTGGTTGAGGGTAGCAAACTGAACTTGATTGTTGCCATGACCTTGATTTCCTTGCTTACGCTCTTGCAAGAGTTGCATAAGCATCTGCGTTTTGGCGTTGGTAGCAGCCATGACAGCTTGCCATGCCTCCGGAGGTGGAGGTGGTGGCAGTGGTTCCGGATTCTGACGCGTTGGAGGAGCCATCCTGAAGAGGGTGACATCCGTTAGCATCTTGAAAGACATATATTCAAGCTGAATAAATGGATCGAAATTGCAACATATAGCCTTAACATTCGAACAAGAATGAATGGATGAATTCCAAAGTAAATGATCACACTTCCATAAGTTGAGAAGCCACTTAGATAAAGGTAGAAGAATAAAACAACAAGGTATGGATATGAGAAAATAATTGGTAAGGATTACCCAATCACAAACCAAATATCTGCGGGAAGAAATACTAGAGCTACATGAATTCCCACCTATGAAACTCCCGAAACTTTCCGGTTATGCAATCAGGTGTTGGGGATACAGGGGAAGCATAATATCTCACCCAAAACTAGCAAATCCTACATCCAGTTGTATCCATCCTTCAAAACATAACCAAGAAACCCTCGGAAATCATTTACTCAACCTTCGAAAAGCATCCGTTATACGAGTTATGACAATAATCCCGAACTCCCACCCCAGTACTGGGTGGCGTCGCGGTTATCTCACCAACAACTGCATAAAGGAGATTTTCGATGTCGGCGAATTCAGGTATTCCAGAACTGCAATGATAAAATTGTGATGACAACACCTCGGAGCTCAACTCCCGGGGACACTGCCACAACCCCTAAATGTTAGGAGGCACCAAGAACAATGCTCTCATCACAAAACCATCAGAACGATTCCAAGATACCCGCATGATCCTAAAATTTTTTTCGTGAAATTTGAGAAGAGAAGAGTCAAAACTCTACGTCAGGAAGCCTCACCAGAGCGACGACGGGATTGAGGAGTAAAAAGAATCCTACTCTCCGATATATATAATCCTAAAAGACTCAAAACATTTTTTCTAGACTCAACAACGCCAGCGATTAGATCAAGCAGGGGGCTCCTAAGTCGAGGAAGGCTCTGATTACCAACTTGTAACACCCACGATGCGGCTATATCTCCCACGTGTCGAAGCACGACTTAGAGGCATAACCGCATAGTAGGCATGTCGCAATAGGGGTAATCTTTACACATCCCATGTACAGAATAAGATAGAGATAAAGAGTTGGCTTACATTCTTCACTTCACACAATTCATAAATATAGCATTACATCATCCAGAATACAATCAAGGTCCGACTACAGAACCAAAATAAAGACAACCCCAACTGCTTAAGATCCCCGATCGTCCCAGCTGGGCTCCACTACTGATAGTCTGGAAAGGAAACATAGTAACGTCCTGAATCCTCGTCGAAATCCCACTTGAGTTTGGTCGCATCCCCTGGACTGGCATCATTGACACCTGCATCTGGTTTTGGAAGTAATCTGTGAGTCACGGGGACTCAGCAATCTCACACCCTCGCGATCAAGACTATTTAAGCTTACGGGAAGGAAAAGGTAGTGAGGTGGAGCTGCAGCAAGCACTAGCATATATGGTGGCTAACATACGCAAAAGATAGCGAGAAGAGAAGCAAAGCACGATCAATAAACTATGATCAATAAGTGATCCTAGAACTACTTACGTTCAAGCATAACACGAGACCGTGTTCTCTTCCCGGACTCCGCTGAAAAGAGACCATCACGGCTACACACGCTGTTGATTCATTTTAATTTAAGTTAAGTGTCAGATTTTCTACAACCAGATATTAACAAATTCCCATCTGCCCATAACCGCGGGCACGGCTTTCGAAAGTTCAAAACCCTGTAGGGGTGTCCCAACTTAGCCCATTACAAGCTCTCACGGTCAATGAAGGATATTCCTTCTCCCAGGACGACCCGATCAGACTTAGAATCCCGGTTACAAGACATCTCGACAATGGTAAAACAAGTCCAGCAAAGCCGCCCGATGTGCCGACAAATCCTGATAGAAGCTACACATATCTCGTTCTCAGGGCACACCGGATGAACACTACGTACAACTAAAACCAACCCTCAAGTTTCCCCGAGGTGGCATTGCAAGTGGCTCTGTTTTGGACCAACACTCAGAGGAGCACTGGCCCAGGGGTTTAAAATAAAGATGACCCTTGAGTCCGCGGAACCCTAGGGAAAAAGGCTTAGGTGGAAAATGGTAAAACCAAGGTTGGGCCTTGCTAGAGGAGTTTTATTCAAGGCGAACTGTCAAGGGGTTCCCATTATAACCCAACCGCGTAAGGAACGCAAGATCAAGGAACATAACACCGGTATGACGGAAACTAGGGCGGCAAGAGTGAAAAAAAACACCAGGCATAAGGCCGAGCCTTCCACCCTTTACCAAGTATATATAGGTGCATTAAAGTAAACAAGATATAATAATGATATCCCAATAATAAACATGTTCCAACAAGGAACAAACTCCAATCTTCACCTGCAACTAACAACACTATAAGAGGGGGTGAGCAAAGCGGTAACATAGCCAAACAACGGTTTGCTAGGACAAGGTGGGTTAGAGGCTTGACATGGAAATATGGGAGGCATGATATAGCAAGTGGTAGGTATCGCGGCATAGCAAAAGAGCGAGCAACTAGCAAGCAAAGCTAGAAGTGATTTCGAGGGTATGGTCATCTTGCCTGCAAAGTTCTCCGAGTTGACATAAGCTTGATCCTCGTAAGCGTACTCAACGGGTTCCTCGATCACGTACTCGTCTCCTGGCTCTACCCAAGGCAAGAACACAAGCAAAATAAACCACAATCAACCACGGTGCAATGCGCAAGCAACATGATGCAAAACATGGCATGATATGCGGGATGTGCTATGCAATGCATATGCGTGCTCCAGAAGGAAAAGATTGAACCAGGCCTCAACTTGGAAAACCAAGTGTGCCGCTGGAAAGATGATTTGATTTCGGTCGAAATCGATATAAAGATCACCGGAATCGGATGCACGGTTTGCAAATGGCAAGCAAATCAAGAATGGCACGATTCTGCGATTAACAGCACGATGCCATTTAAATGCAATAAGAAACTAAGCTACTGCACTCTAACATAGCAACAAAGCACATGGCAGTGATCTAGTCAAGATGCATGATAAAAAGATGAACACTGAGCTACCGCTAAATCACACAGGAGCAGGTTCAAACAAGCATGGCAAAAGTGCAAAAGATATCAACTTCACAGACTTAGTGAAAAATATTAACATGTCAGGAATTAATATCAGGAGGCAGTGTTAAGAGCAATATAACAACATGCTACAGGATCAGATCAAGGGCATGGCATGAATCTACTCAAAGCAAATAACAAATGTCCCTTATTGACCATAAGCTAAAAAGGACCAGAAGATATGATGGCACCCATGTAAACATAGCAAGTTTCGTTAACAGATTCAGACTTAGCAGAAAACTGGACATGGCATAAATAGACTTACGTAGGCATGTTTGCGAGCTCGATCCACTCAACACAAGCCATTGAATGACAAGCTAAGCATACTCCCAACAAGAAGACATGATCATGAAGCCAAGCAAAGCAATAACAAGTTTATAGCATGCATGGATCAACTACAACAACCTCGGCAAAATTGATTAACACGTAAACAATCTGCCAGGAACATTTTATAGCAAAAGTAGAGCAAGATTGAGTCATGCTAGGTTACTCCAAAATCATCCTTACTGAACATACTCAAAAGAAGCATGGATCACTCTGTAGCATCATGAATACATGGCATAAAAATAACAACAGGGAAATGACTTAGTAGAATTCTAAGTCCCTGAAATCAGCAACATCACGAGAGCTACTTTGCATGCATGTGCTAGTCACCACATTGATCACAAAAATACATGGCATACACCCCTGTAAAGATGGCATGGCATAGCCCAAAACACATGTAGGGCTCAAGTCCATAGGAGGCACCCAATAATCATGGCAAAAATGACAAATGCTCATAAACTAAAAATCAGGAACTAACATTTTATAGCACTCTTGCAACAGTCATTTGGGCATCAAGATGGACTCAAACAAGCATGGTGCAATGGAACAAAATGAAGATCACATCCTAACGAACATTTTGATATCTCATGCATGCAAAACCGAGCAAGTGATGAGAAGATATGGCATGATGAACATGGGTACATAATGCAGAAAACTTAGGGACTTAGACAAAAATTGAGCACACTGAACGGTAGATAACTAAGATGTGCGTGGGGCGGGGCTTAGCGGGGCTGCTCAGCATGGGCCAAGCCCATAAGAGGAGGAGGTCGGGCCTTGGAGGCCGGTTGGGCCGGGCCGGCTCGGCTCCACCGATCCCTCCTGGATCGGGGAGGCAGAGCAAGGAGGTGATCCTGGTGCAACGCAGGCGAGGCGGGGCGACGAGCCGGCGAGGGGACAGCGCTGGGAGAGGCGGTGACGGCGGATCCCAGTCCGGCGGGGCCAGATCCGGGGCCAGGCGATGACGGGGAGCCGTGGTGGGACGCGGACGAGCTCGGATCTGGGCTCCCCGGTGGCGAACGGCAGCGCAGGACGACGGGAACCGGTCACCGGCGACGGCTGACGGCGGTGGGCGAGCGCGGGCAGAGAAGACGGCGCGCGAGGAAGCGGGAGACGCGACGGGCGGCGCGTGGGCTCAGAGGGCTGGACGCAGGCTCTCCGGGCCGCGGCGGGTGGCGGCGGCGCTTGACACGTGGTAGGTGGCTATTCGCCGGTGGTGGCGGCGTGAGGAGAGGGAGAGTTAGGGTTTCGGGCAAAAATTTCGGGGGAGAGGACATATATATAGGTAGAGGGAGCTAGGAGAGTCCAAATGAGGAGTGGTTTTCGGCCACACGATCGTGATCGAACGACCGAGAGAATGGAGGGGGTTTGGATGGGTTTTGGGCCACTTTGGATGGGTGTTGGGCTGCAACACACACGAGGCCTTTACGGTTCCTCGGTTAACCGTTGGAGTATCAAACGAACTCCAAATGGCACGAAACTTGACAGGCGGTCTACCGGTAGTGTACCAAGGCCAATTGGAAAATCTCGGTCCACTCCGAGAATGT
Source organism: Triticum aestivum (assembly GCF_018294505.1). NCBI lineage: Eukaryota > Viridiplantae > Streptophyta > Magnoliopsida > Poales > Poaceae > Triticum > Triticum aestivum. The sequence goes on along the minus strand of NC_057806.1, from coordinate 183,144,036 downwards.
TTAACACCCGCACATGAAAAAAGGCAAAAGGGGGCGCCAGAGGACATAGGAGTGCCGGATCACAAAACGGACAACGGGGAAAATGCTCGGATGCATGAGACGAACACGTATGCAAATGCGATGCACATGATGACATGATATGAAATGCATGACATGAATAAAATGCAAAATGAAGACAAAACCCAACCATGAGGGAAATCATAACTTAGAGCCGGAAATGGCAAGAGTTGGAATACAAATATGGCAAGCTACATACGGGGCGTTACAACATTAGTCGTAAAGAACTCACATACTTATTGCAAAAATCTATTAGTTATCGAAACAAAGTACTACGCGCATGCTCCTAGGGGGATAGATTGGTAGGAAAAGACCATCACTCGTCCCCGACCGCCACTCATAAGGAAGACAATCAATAAATAAATCATGCTCCGACTTCATCACATAACGGTTCACCATACGTGCATACTATGGGAATCACAAACATTAACACAAGTATCTCTCAAATTCACAACTACTCAACTAGCATGACTCTAATATCACCATCTCCATATCTCAAAACAATTATCAAGTATCAAACTTCTGTTAGTATTCAATGCACTAATATGAAAGTTTTTATTACGCCTAAAAGCAAATTGCCATGTTGTTCTAAAGGACTCTCAAAATAATATAAGTGAATCATGAGAGATTAGTTATTTCTGTAAAATAAAACCAACACTGTGCTCTAAAATGATATAAGTGAAGCACTAGAGCAAATGACAAACTACTCCGAAAGACATAAGTGAAGATCAATGAGTAGTTGAATAATTATGCAACTATGTGAAGACTCTCTAACATTTAATAATTTCAGATCTTGGTATTTTATTCAAACAGCAAGCAACACAAAAGAAAATCAAATGACTCTCCAAGCAAAACACATATCATGTGGTGAATAAAAATATAGCTCCAAGTAAAGTTACCGATGAACGAAGACGAAAGAGGGGATGCCTTCCGGGGCATCCCCAAGCTTAGGCTTTTGGGTGTCCTTGAATTTTACCTTGGGGTTCCATGGGAATCCCAAAGCTTAGGCTCTTGCAACTCCTTGTTCCATAATCCATCAAAAATTAACCCAAAACATGAAAACTTCACAACACAAAACTCAAAATAGAAAATCTCTTGAGCTCCGTTAGCAAAAGAAAACAAAACACCACTTCAAGGTACTGTAATTAACTCATTCTTTATTTACATTGGTGTTAAACCTACTGTATTCCAACTTCTCTATGGTTTATAAACTCTTTTACTAGCCATCGATTCATTAAAATAAGCAAACAACACACGAAAAACAGAATCTGTTAAAAATAGAACAGTCTGTAGCAATCTGTAACTAACGCAAATTTCTGGAACCCAAAAAATTCTAAAATAAATTTCTGGACGTGAGGAATTTATCTATTAATCATCTACAAAAAATAATTAACTAAATAGCACTCTCCAATAAAAAATGGAAGCAATTCTTGTGAGCGCTAAAGCTTCTGTTTTTTACAGCAAGTTCAACAAGACTTTTCCCAAGTCTTCCCAACGGTTCTACTTGGCACAAACACTAATTAAAACATAAAAACTCAATCATAACCGAGGCTAGATAAATTATTTATAACTAAACAGGATAAAAAAGCAAGGAACAAAAATAAAGTTGGGTTGCCTCCCAACAAGCGCTATCGTTTAACGCCCCTACCTAGACATGATGATTTCAATGATGCTCACATAAAGGATAAGAATTGTAACATAAAGAGAGCATCATGAAGAATATGACTAGCACATTTAAGTCTAACCCTCTTCCTATGCATAGGGATTTTGTGAGCAAACAACTTGCGGGAACAAGAATCAACTTGCATAGGAAGGTAAAACAAGCATAACTTCAAAACTTTAAGCACATAGAGAGGAAACTTGATATTATTGCAATTACTACAAGCATATATTCCTCCCTCATAATAATTTTCGGTAGCATCATGAATGAATTCAACAATATAACCAGAACCTAAAGCATTCTTTTCATGATCTACAAGCATAGAAATTTTATTACTCTCCACACAAGAAAATTTCTTCTCATGAATAATAGTGGGAGCAAACTCAACAAAATAATTATCATGTGAGGCATAATCCAATTGAAAACTAAAATCATGATGACAAGTTTCATGGATATCATTATTATTTATAGCATACATGTCATCACAATAATAATCATAGATAGCAACTTTGTTCTCATAATCAATTGGAACCTCTTCCGAAATAGTGGATTCATCACAAAATAAAGTCATGACCTCTCCAAATCCACTTTCATCAGTATAATCATCATAAATAGGAGGCATGCTTTCATCATAATAAATTTGCTCATCAAAACTTGGGGGACAAAAAATATCATCTTCATCAAACATAGCCTCCCCAAGCTTGTGGCTTTGCATATCATTAGCATCATGGATATTCAAGGAATTCATACTAACAACATTGCAATCATGCTCATCATTCAAATATTTAGTGCCAAACATTTTAATGCATACTTCTTCTAACACTTTGGCACAATTTTCCTTTCCATCATACGCACGAAAGATATTAAAAAGATGAAGCGTATGAGCCAAACTCAATTCCATTTTTTGTAGTTTTCTTTTATAAACTAAATAAGTTCTAAAACAAGAAACAAAAAGATTCAATTGCAAGATCTAAAGATATTCCTTCAAGCGCTAACCTCCCCAGCAACGGCACCAGAAAAGAGCTTGATGTCTACTACACAACCTTCTTCTTGTAGATGTTGTTGGGCCTCTAAGTGCAGAGGTTTGAAGGACAGTAGCAAATTTCCCTCGAGTGGATGACCTAAGGTTTATCAATCCGTAGGAGGCATAGGATGAAGATGGTCTCTCTCAAGCAACCCTACAACCAAATAACAAAGAGTCTCTTGTGTCCCCAACACACCCAATACAAGGGTAAATTGTATAGGTGCACTAGTTCGTCGAAGAGATGGTGATACAAGTGGTATATGGATAGTAGATAATGGTTCTTGTAATCTGAAAATATAAAAAACATCAAGGTAACTAATGATAAAAGTGAGCGTAAACGGTATTGCAATGCTAGGAAACAAGGCCTAGGGTTCATAATTTCACTTTTGCAAGTTCTTTCAACAATAATAACATAATTGGATCATATAACTATCCCTCAACATGCAACAAAGAGTCACTCCAAAGTCACTAATAGCGGAGAGCAAACGAAGAGATTATGGTAGGGTACGAAACCACCTCAAAGTTATTCTTTCCAATAAATCCGTTGGGCTATTCCTATAAGTGTCACAAACAACCCTAGAGTTCATACTAGAATAACATCTTAAGACACAAATCAACCAAAACCCTAATGTCACCTAGATACTCCAATGTCACCTCAAGTATCTGTGGGTATGATTATACGATATGCATCACACAATCTCAGATTCATCTATTCAACCAACACATAGAACCTCAAAGAGTGCCCCAAAGATTCTACCGGAGAGTCACGACGAAAATGTGTGCCAACCCCTGTTCATAGGTTCATGGGCGGAACCCGCAAGTTGATCACCAAAACATACATCAAGTGGATCAATAGAATACCCCATTGTCACCATGGGTATCCCATGCAAGACATACATCAAGTGTTCTCAAATCCTCAAAGACTCAATCCGATAAGATAACTTCAAAGGGAAAACTCAATTCATTACAAGAGAGTAGATGGGGAGAAACATCATAGGATCCAAATATAATAGCAAAGCTTGCGATACATCAAGATCGTACCACCTCAAGAACACGAGAGAGAGAGAGATCAAACACATAGCTACTGGTACATACTCTCATCCCCGAGGGAGAACTACTCCATCCTCGTCATGGAGAGCGTCGGGATGATGAAGATGGCCACCGGAGAGAGATTCCCCCCCCCTTCGGCAGGGTGCCAGAACGGGTCTAGATAGGTTTTCGGTGGCTACGGAGGCTTCTAGCAGCGGAACTGTCGATCTATTGTGTTCCCCGATAGTTTTAGGGTATATGGATATATATAGGTGGAAGAAATACATCAGGGGAACCACAAGGGGCCCACGAGGGTGGAGGGCGCGCCCAGGGGGGTGGGCGTGCCCCCTGCCTCGTGGCTTCCTCGTTGATCCCCCGACGTGCACTCCAAGTCTCCTGTATTGCTTTCTTTACAAGAATAACTTTTCCGAAGGTTTCATTCCGTTTGGACTCCGTTTGATATTCCTTTTCTTCGAAACCCTAAAACAAGAAAAAAAACAGCAAGGTAACTAATGATAAAAGTGAGCACAAACGATATTGTAATGCGTTGAAACAAGGCCTAGTGTTCATACTTTAACTAGTGCAAGTTCTCTCAACAATAATAACATAATTGGATCATATAAATATCCCTCAACATGCAACAAAGAGTCACTCCAAAGTCACTAATAGCGGAGACCAAACGAAGAGATTATGGTAGGGTACGAAACCACCTCAAAGTTATCCTTTATGATCGATCTATTCAAGATTCCGTAGTAAAATAACATGAAGCTATTCTTTCTGTTCAATCTATCATAGAGTTCGTACTAGAATAACACCTTAAGACACAAATTAACCAAAACCCTAATGTCACCAAGATACTCCAATGTCACCTCAAGTATCCGTGGGTATGATTATATGATATGCATCACACAATCTCAGATCCATCTATTCAAAACAACACAAAGTACTTCAAAGAGTGCCCCAAAGATTCTACCGGAGAGTCAAGACGAAAACGTGTGCCAACCCCTATGCATAGGTTCATGGGCGGAACCCGCAAGTTGATCACCAAAACATACATCAAGTGGATCAATAGAATACCCCATTGTCACCACGGGTATCCCACGCAAGACATACATCAAGTGTTCTCAAATCCTTAAACACTCAATCTGATAAGATAACTTCAAAGGGAAAACTCAGTCCATTACTAGAGAGTAGAGGGGGAGAAACATCATAAGATCCAACTATAATAGCAAAGCTCGCGATACATCAAGATCGTACCACCTCAAGAACACGAGAGAGAGAGAGAGAGAGAGAGAGAGATCAAACACATAGCTACTGGTACATACCCTCAGCCCTGAGGGAGAACTACTCCCTCCTCGTCATGGAGAGCGTCAGGATGATGAAGATGGCCACCGGTGAGGGCTTCCCCCTCCAGCAGGGTGCCGGAACGGGTCTAGATTGGTTTTCGGTGGCTACGGAGGCTTTTGGCGGCGGAACTCCCGATCTATTCTGCCCCCCGAAGTTTTTAGGGTATATGGATATATATAGGAGGAAGAAGTATGTCGGTGGATCTCCGAGCTGTCCACGAGGCAGGGGGCGCGCCCAGGGGGTGGGCATGCCCCCCACCCTCGTGGGCAGCCCGGCACCCTCCTGGTCCATCTCCGATACTCCATGGGCTTCTTCTGGTCCAAAAATAAGTTCCGTGAAGTTTTAGGTCAATTGGAATCTGTTTGATTTTCCTTTTTTGTGATACTCTAAAACAAGGAGAAAACAGAAACTGGCACTGGGCTCTGGGTTAATAGGTTAGTCCCAAAAATAATATAAAAGTGCATAATAAAGCCCATAAACGTCCAACACAGATAATATAATAACATGGAACAATCAAAAATTATAGATACGTTGGAGACGTATCAAGGAGTGGGTCTCCTCGGACTGGGTGACCAAGGTCTCCCGAGTCCGAGCACCCGCCATGCCCTTCTGGTACTTCGGCCCCTTGGTGCTACCATGTGCGACTCCTCGATGAGGAGCGCTGTGAGCAGGGGATCTCTTAGCTCCTTTGTTAGTGGGGACGGGCATCACACTTTCTGCACCCAGGCCAACCACTTCTTCAAGTATCGAGCAGAATGATTCGTTAGAATCTACCCCTCAATGCAAGAGATAAAGACTTAGATTTGTGTGTTAGAGAACTTATCGTGGGGCTTTGTATCCATCCTCGAAGTCGAGGTCTTCCCCCTCCTTGGGGGTCTTGTCCTTGGCCAGCTTGAGGAGCCACGTTCACATGTTGGCTAATGAGGAGCGAAAGAATGCACTTGATGGGGCCCCTGCCATCGGGTTTCTGCTCCCACATCGGGTTGGCCCGGAGTTGGAGTGTGAGGATGCGGCGGTTGAGCATGACATTGGACTAAGATAGGTCGAGTTCATACCAGCTTCTGTAATCTCAATCAGTCCATCATATATCGTCATTATTGCCTTTCACTTGCACAACCGAATGGTGTGGATAATAATAATAGGGCATGCGCATTGGACTAAGCTGGAATCTACAAGCATTCAATACAAGGGAGAAGACAAGGTAATATGGGCTCTTTGTTAGATCAACAATAATGCATATGAGAGCCACTCAACATTTTCATCATGGTCTTCTCCTCTCGACCCCCAAAGAAAAGAAAATAAACAAAACTATTTACATGGGAATGCTCCCAACAAGCAAAACAAAAACGAGAAATCTTTTTGGGTTTTCTTTTAATTATTACTACTACAGGCATGGAAAGTAAACTAGCTAAAAGGTACAACTAATTTTTTGGTTTTTCCTATGCTTTCTCAAACACACAAGATGAAAGCTTGGAAAATAAAATAAACTAGCATGGATAGTACAAGGAAAAAGTGTGAGCACCGACAACTGGAATGAGTGTGTGAAGATGAATGTAATGTCGGTGAGAAATACGTACTCCCCCAAGCTTAGGATTTTGGCCTAAGTTGGTCTATGGCCACTGCTGGCCTGGTGATAACCCACAAGTATAGGGGATCGCAACAGTTTTCGAGGGTAGAGTATTCAACCCAAATTTATTGATTCGACACAAGGGGAGCCAAAGAATATTCTCAAGTATTAGCAGCTGAGGTGTCAATTCAACCATACCTGGAAACTTAATATCTGTAGCAAAGTATTTAGTAGCAAAGTAATATGATAGTAGTGGTAACGGTAGCAAAAGTAATATTTTTGGTGTTTTATAGTTCTGATAACAATAGCAACAGAAAAGTAAATAAGCGAAGAACAATATATGTAAATCTCGTAGGCAATGGATCGGTGATAGAGAATTATGCCGGATACGATCGATCATTTAACAGTCATAACCTAGGGTGACATAGAACTACCTCCAATTCATCAATGTAATGTAGGCATGTAGTCCGAATATAGTCATACGTGCTTATGGAAAAGAACGTGCATGACATCTTTTGTCCTACCCTCCCATGGCAGCGGGGTCCTAGTGGAAACTAAGGGATATTAAGGCCTCCTTTTAATAGAGTACCGGACCAAAGCATTAACAAATAGTGAATACATGAACTCCTCAAACTATGGTCATCACCGGGAGTGGTCCCAATTATTGTCACTTCGGGGTTGCCGGATCATAACACATAGTAGGTGACTATAGACTTGCAAGATAGGATCAAGAACTCTCATATATTGATGAAAACATAATTGGTTTAGATCTGAAATCATAGCACTCGGGCCCTAGTGACAAGCATTAAGCATAGCAAAGTCATAGCAACATCAATCTCAGAACATAGCGGATACTAGGGATCAAACCATAACAAAACTAACTCGATTACATGATAAATCTCATCCAACCCATCACCGTCCAGCAAGCCTATGATGGAATTACTCACGCACGGCGGTGAGCGTCATGAAATTGGTGATGGAGGAAGGTTGATGATGACGATGGCGACGGATTCCCCTCTCTGGAGCCCCAAATGGACTCCAGATCAGCCCTCCCGAGAGTGTTTAGGGCTTGGCGGTGGCTCTATTTCGTAAAACGCGATGAATCCTTCTCCTTTATTTTTTTCTCCCCGAACACGAATATATGGAGTTGGAGTTGAGGTTGGTGGAGCTCCAGGGGGCCCACGAGGCAGGGGGCGTGCCCAGGAGGGCAGGCGCACCCCCACCCTCGTGGCTAGGGTGTGGGCCCCCTGGCCTTGATTCTTTGCCAATATTTTTTATTATTTCCAAAAATAATCTCCTTGGAGTTTCAGGTCAGTCTGGGTTAGTTCCATTCAAATCATGCAAGTTAGAGTCCAAAACAAGGGCAAAAGTGTTTGGAAAAGTAGATACGACGAAGACATATCAACTCCCCCAAGCTTAAACCTTTGCTTGTCCTCAAGCAATTCAGTTAACAAACTGAAAGTGATAAAGAAAAACTTTTACAAACTCTGTTTGCTCTTGTTGTTGTAAATATGTAAAGCCAGCATTCAAGTTTTCAGCAAAGATTATGAACTAACCATATTCACAATAGCACTTATTTCTCATGTTTACTCATATCAATGGCATAATCAATTAGCAAGCAATAATAATAAATCTCGGATGACAACACTTTCTCAAAACAATCATAATATGATATAACAAGATGGTATCTCGCTAGCCCTTTCTGAGATCGCAAAACATAAATGCAGAGCATCTTTAAAGATCAAGGACTGACTAGACATTGTAATTCATGGTCAAAGAGATCCAGTCAAGTCATACTCAATGTAAACTAACAGTAATGAATGCAAAAGACAACGGTGCTCTCCAACTGGTGCTTTTTAATAAGAGGATGATGACTCAACATGAAAGTAAATAGATAGGCCCTTCGCAGAGGGAAGCAGGATTTGTAGAGGTGCTAGAGCTCGATTTTGAAATAGCGGTGAATAATATTGTAACATCCCAAAATTTCAATTTGGAATGTTATACATTAGGTCATCATGCATATCATATTTTATTTTGCTTTTGGTTTTGATCCTAGAAAATCCTAAGCAACTCAAGGACCCACGGAGAGAGTTGGGGATTCGTTATTTACATATTTGAGTTTCCTCAAATTTTGTAAACAGGATCATTTGATTTTATTTATTTTATCATCAAATATTTCTATTACAAAAATATGAGAGAGGGAATAAAATGACTTTCCCAAAATATAGAAATATTGAGGATTTAATAAAAAAATCAAATAAGATTTATTTCGGAGTTTTTCGGTATTTTTAATTGAATTTAGGAAAAATGCGCGTTTTTAAAAGTTGTAGTTTGGGCCCAGATAAATGTTCACTTAATTGGGCTTGATGTTAGAAACCTGGGAAAATTTATTTCGTGATTTTTGAAGTGTGTTTAGTATTTCTTTTTATTTTTCTTCCAAGCGTAATTATTTAAAAAAAAAGAAACCGACTATGGGCCGTACCCGAGCGGAACTCCGCCCGGGGGCGCCTTTATATAGCGCCGCACCCGAGCCCCCAGCCCACACCAGCCCCGCGCCCGATCCGCCGGACCCGCCGCCGACTCGCTGGAGTTGCACGCCGCCCGAGGTTCGCCGCCGCCTCGACTTCCGTGCCAAAAAAAATAAAAAATAAAATTTCTTTTTCGCCGGTTTTATTTTCGATTTTTTTTATTTTAATATTTTTTTATTTTATTTATTTTCGGATTAGGTTAATTACCGATTAATCTGTTCGTCATTTTTCTTTTTCGTCGGATTTTCTGCGGTTATTTTCTGATCGCGATTTCTGAACCGATTTTCGTTTTAGTATAACTTTTCACTCGTTTATCGGAATCAGGCGATTCAAGCGCCTGGAGTTTCGTCTCGAAACCCTCTTTCCGAATAATCAACTTAAACATGTTTTTGCTACTGTAAAATTTCACTTAGATCCAGATTACTAGAACGAAGTTGTTTTCTTTCGCCGTTTGACTTCTTTTGCTTCGTTCGATTTGATTCTTTTTGCAAACCAGGGTTCTTAAGTTGAACTTTCTGGTTAGATCTTCTATTTGAGTTTTACCTGTGCATTAGATGAGTACTTATTGTATGCTTGTTTGTTTGTCTGCGATAGAATACCCGTAGTGCGCCGCGTGTTACTTTGAATCTCTAGGTTTCGCGGATCATCAGCAAGGCAAGTAACACTTTGATCATACCTTTTTCTACAACCCAGCTTTTCTTGAATTAGATCAATCCTCACACATTGCATGATTAGGATCTAATTAAATTGTGGGATGGGAAGTAGATGAGGTAGTACCTATTACCTGTTTATTATCAAACCTTTGGGAGTTACTTCTACGTTTGCTTATTATGCCATGCTATGCTAGTAGACGTGGATTGGGTGAGTGATATCCATGACAGATGTGAGATTGATAATTAATGGTTTATCTAAGGTGGCAACCTAACACACATCTGGGTGGATTGAGGCACCTGGGTATTCCAGGACTTGCCTGTTTTTATTTTGGACCGCCACCCAGGCTCAAAGGGATCATGAGGTTATTCATACTAGAAACTTCCGTGTGCAGCCACAAGCCATTATTGGCTCTGGCATAGTTGAGTAAGTCGTGCGAACTCTTACAGGGTAGACTAGCAGATGTAGGGGAAAGTAGGTGTGCCGGTCTATCCACCGTAAGGTGCTAACGCTTCTGAAAGACTGTGTCTCGGTCATCCGTTTCTCAAACACCATGTAGTGCGAGAAATCCAACGGAGGCGATCGAGTCCTGTGGGGAAAAGTGCACAAACCTCTGCAGAGTGTATAAACTAATCATGATTAGCCGTGTCCCCGGTTATGGACATCTTGAGTATCTAGTACCTGGATTATCATGTGAATCTCAACATGTTACTCTAAAGTTAATTTTGTTGGGTTTAATGATGTTACTTAATTGGGATTGAGAATGTTGTCAACCATTCTCAATGTTTAACAACCACCATGATAGTAATTAATTTTATTCCTTTGAAGTAGGGAAAAATTGGCTTTACGCAAAAACTGTAACCATAGAGCTTTCCACCAGCCAAATATGCATATAGTATAGTTGTTTCATTCCATTACTCTCTATGTGTTACCTTGCCAGCATATTCCATGTGCTGACCCGTTTTCGGGCTGCAACGTTAATGTTGCAGACTTTTCAGACGACGATTAAGGAGTTTTTAGGTCGTGGTTCTATACTCAGTGATGCCGTTGGAGTTGATGGACTCACTTATCTTCCAAGCCTTCCGCTGTTATCGTTATTAGATGGCCTTAAGCCATATTTATTGTAGTAAGTTCTCTTTTGAGACACTCGATGTAATAAGTGTGTGATTGTAACTCTGCTATAAATCCTTTGAGTACTGTGTGGTGTTAGCATTACTGATCCAGGGATGACACCGGAGCACAGAGATCATACTGTTTGTGGTCTGGTCGCTACAAATATTTTGAGCGGTATACTTTCATTGTCAACATAACAACCAAGAGATGGCGATATCTTCCATGCTACACACATTATAGGCGGTTCCCAAATAGAATGGTAAAGTTTATACTCCCCCTCCACCAACAAGCATCAATCCATGGCTTGCTTGAAACAACAAGTGCCTCCAACTAACAACAGTCCCAGGGGGAGTTTTGTTTGCAATTATTTTGATTTGATTTGCATAGAGCATGGGACTGGGCATCCCGGTGACCAGCCATTTTCTCGTGAGTGAGGAGCGGAGACCACTCCTCTTGAGAATAACCTGCCTAACATGGAAGATACGGACAACCCTAGTTGACACATGAGCTATTCGAGCATACAAAACAGAATGTTTATTTGAAGGTTTAGAGTTTGGCACATACAAAATTACTTGGAATGGCAGGTAGATACCATATATAGGTAGGTATGGTGGACTCATATGGAACAACTTTGGGGTTTATGGGATTGGATGCACAAGCAGTATTCCCGCTTAGGACAGGTGAAGTCTAGAAAAAGACTGGGAAGCGACCAGCTAGAGAGCGACAACAGTCATGAACATGCATTAAAATTAATCAACACCGAATGCAAGCATGAGTAGGATATAATGCACCATGAACATAAATATCATAGAGGCTATGTTGATTTTGTGTCAACTACATGTGTGAACATGTGCCAAGTCAAGCCACTCGAATCGTTCAAAATAGGATACCACCCTATCATACCACATCACAATCATTTTAATAGCATGTTGGCACACAAGGTAAACCATTATAAGCCCCTAGCTAATTAAGCATGGCATAAGCAACTATAATCTCTAATTGTCATTGCAAACATGTTTATTCATAATAGGCTGAATCAGGAATGATGAACTAATCATATTTACAAAAACAAGAGAGGTCGAGTTCATACCAGCTTCTCCCATCTCAATCAGTCCATCATATATCGTCAGAATTGCCTTTCACTTGCATGACCGAATGATGTGAATAATAATAATAGTGCACGTGCATTGGACTAAGTTGGAATCTGCAAGCATTCAATATACAAGAGAAGACAAGGCAATATGGGCCCTTTTGTCAGATCAACAATAATGCATATAAGAGCCACTTTCATAGTTTAATTAAGGTCTTCTCCTATCGACCCCCAAAGAAAAGAAAAGAAATAAAACTATTTACATGGGAAAACTCCCAACAAGCAGAAGAAGAACAGGAAATCTTTTTGGGTTTTCTTTTTAATTACTACTATGAGCATGGGAATTTAAGCTAGCTAAAAGCTACAACTATACAACTATTTTTTTTGGTTTTTCTTAAGGTTTATCAAACACACAAGAAGAAAGCATAAAAAGGAAATAAACTAGTATGGATATTACAATGAAAAAGTATGAGCACCAACATCTAGCAATGAGTGTGTGAACATGAATGTAATGTCGGTGAGAAATACTTACTCCCCCAAGCTTAGGATTTTGGCCTAAGTTGGTCTATGGCCATGGTTAGCCTGGCGGATATCCAAAGTAATAGTTGGGGTCATACTACGAAGAAGAAGACTCTGATTGCCATTGTTTGACAATCATCTCCGGATCCCACTAGTAATTAGACTGTCGTGGAGGATCAAATTATGGTTCCGACTCTGGCTCTGGGGCTGATGTAGGGTTCCGGTAGGCGTGAATAGCCTCCAGCGGAACGAGATATGTTCGCGTTGGTCGCGGAGGAAGTCGGTGAGGCCTGCATTCTATGCCAATTCATAAAAATCATCACAAATCTCGGCTTCTCTCAAGAAATCATCGGAAGGCCATTCACACGTCCGAACCTCCGCGGTGCGAGGCAAATTATATTTGGGCCTCTCTGCTTCTTCATTTTGCTTTTCCTTCGAGCTTCGACTCGATGAGCCCCTAAAAAATCTCTTCATTATTTTCTGAAAAATTCTGAAATTTTTAGTAACTTCAAATAAAAGTAAACCAAACTCAACAAAATTGATAGCAACTACTCCTACAAGTGCCTAGAGCCTATATCATGTGTTAGAACTACTTGGAACCATATAAATTTGACATGCAAGCTAAAAAACATGGTCACCTAGCCAACACAAATTTGCAATGAATAAAGCACTAGGACAAAAACTAATTGGACCAATGGAGGAGTCACATACCAAGGAACAATCCCCCAAAGCAGTTTTGTGAGAGGTGCTTTGAGCAAGGAGATCAAAAATCGCAGCAAAATGAGCTAGAACTCGTGCTTGAGCTGGATGGTGATTTTTTTGGGAGGAAGAAGAAGTGTGTGGGTGCAGGAATAAGTGGAGGAGAGTCACCATGGGCCCACGAGGCAGGGGGCGCCCCCAGGGGGGTGGGTGTGCCGTGGACCCTCGTGGCCAGGTGCTTGCTCCCCCTGCTGTGTTTTCAGTGCCAGATATTCTCAAATACTCCAGAAAAAATCATATTTAAATTTCAGGGCATTTGGAGAACTTTTATTTTTGGGGCATTTTTATATTGCACGGATAATTCAGAAAACAGACAGAAATTACTATTTTTGCTTTATATAATATAAATAACAGAAAGTAAAAAGAGGGTATAGAGAGTTGTGTTTTCTAAATTCATCCATATCATGCTCATCAAAAGGAATCACTAACAAGGTTGATCAAGTCTTGTTAACAAACTCATTCCGAGTGACCTGGAACCGGAGAATTTTCGAATAACACTAGGTTACCTCAACGGGGATATGCACATCCCCAACAACAAGAATATCATATTTCTTCTTGACAGTAGGAAGAGGAAATTCAAAACATCCAAAAATAGTCGATGGAATTTTTCCAATAGAGTTTATACTATGAACTTGAGGTTGTTTCCTTAGAAAGTGAACCGTATGCTCATTACCATTAACATGAAAAGTGACATTGCCCTTGTTGCAATCAATAACAGCCCCTGCAGTATTCAAAAATGGTCTTCCAAGAACAATAGACATACTATCGTCCTCGGGAATATCAAGAATAACAAAGTCAGTTAAAATAGTAAAATTTGCAACTACAACAGGCACATCCTCACAAATACCGACAGGTATTGCAGTTGATTTATCACACATTTGCAAAGATATTTCGGTAGGTGTCAACTTATTCAAATCAAGTCTACGATATAAAGAGAGAGGCATAACACTAACACCGGCTCCAAGATCACATAAAGCAGTTCTAACATAGTTTCTTTTAATGGAGCAAGGTATAGTTGGTACTCCTGGATCTCCTAGTTTCTTAGGTATTCCACCCTTAAAAGTATAATTAGCAATCATGGTGGTAATTTCAGCTTCCGGTATCTTTCTTTTATTAGTAACAATATCTTTCGTGTAATTAGCATAAGGATTCATTTTAAGCATATCAGTCAAACGCATACGCAAAAAGATATGTCTAATCATTTTAGAAAAGCACTCAAAATCCTCATCATACTTTTTCTTGGATGCCTTAGGAGGAAAAGGCATGGGTTTCTAAACCCAAGGCTCTCTTTTCCTTACCGTGTTTCCTAGCAACAAAGTCTCTTTTATCATAACGTTGATTCTTCGATTGTGGGTTATCAAGATCAACAGCATGTTCGGCTTCTATATCATTATCATTGCTAGGTTGAGCATCAACATGAACATTATCATTAACATTATCACTACTTTCATGTTCATTACCAGATTGTGTTTCAGCATCAGAAATAGAGATATCATTGCAATTCTCAGGTGTGTCAATAACAGGTTCACTAGAAGCATGCAAAGTCCTATCATTTTTCTTTTTCTTCCTTTTAGATGGACTAGGTGCATCTATATTATTTCTCTGAGAATCTTGCTCAATTCTCTTAGGATGGCCCTCACAATACAAAGGTTCCTGAGTCATCTTACCACCTCTAGTCATAACTCTAACATCATTATCATTTTTCTTACTATTTAATTCATTGAGCAAATCATTCTGAGCTTTAAGTACTTGTTCTACTTGAGTGGTAACCATAGAAGCATGTTTACTAATGAGCTTAAGTTCACCTTTAACTCTAGACATATAATCACCCAAGTGTTCAATCATATAAGCATTTTGTTTCAATTGTCTACCAAAATAAGCATTGAAGTCTGCTTGGTTAACCACAAAGTTATCAAATTCATCCAAGCATTGGCTAGCAAACTTAGTAAATGGGATTTCATCTTTATCATATCTATAGAGAGAATTTACCTTTACTACCTGTGTCGGGTTATCAAGACCATGTGTTTCTTCAATAGG
The DNA here is from genome assembly GCF_018294505.1 of Triticum aestivum. Classification (NCBI taxonomy): domain Eukaryota; kingdom Viridiplantae; phylum Streptophyta; class Magnoliopsida; order Poales; family Poaceae; genus Triticum; species Triticum aestivum. The sequence continues at coordinate 183,128,655 of NC_057806.1, read as the reverse complement.
CGGTAAATTAAGACCATGTATTTCTTCAATTGGAGGTAAATTCTTAACATCTTCAGCTTTAATACCCTTTTCTTTCATAGATTTCTTTGCCTCTTGCATATCTCTAGGACTGAGAAATAGAACACCTCTTTTCTTCGTAGTTGGTTTAGGAATAGGCTCAGGAGTTGGCTCAGGAGCTGGCTCAGGAAGTGTCCAATTATTTTCATTTGTCAACATATTATTCAATAGAATTTCAGCTTCATCCGGTGTTCTTTCCCTAAAAACAGAACCAACACAACAATCCAGGTAATCTTTGGAAGCATCGTTTAGTCCATTATAAAAGATATCAAGTATTTCATTTTTCTTAAGAGGGTGATCAGGCAAAGCATTAAGTAATAGGAGAAGCCTCCCCCAAGCTTGTGGGAGACTCGATCTCTTCTTCAATTTGCACAAATATATTATATATATATATATATCCCTTAAGGCAGCTTGTTTCTTATGAGCAGGGAAATATTTAGCAGAGAAGCAATAAATCATATCTTGGGGACTACGCACACAACCAGAATCAAGAGAATTAAACCATATCTTAGCATCACCCTTTAATGAGAACAGAAATATTTTAAGGATATAAAAGTAGTGAGTTCTCTCATCTTAGTGAACAGGGTCGCTATATCATTTAATTTAGTAAGATGTGCCACAACAGTTTCAGATTCATAGCCATAAAAGGATCAGATTCAACCAAAGTAATTATATCAGGAACAATAGAGAATTCATAATCCTTATCAGTAGCAAAGATAGGTGAAGTAGCATAAGCAGGATCATCTTTCATTCTAGCATTCAGAGTTTTTTGTTTATGCTTAGCTAATAATTTCTTAAGATCACTTCTATCATTGCATGCAAGAAAGTCTCTTTTAGTTTCTTCATCCATAACATAGCCCTCAGGCACAACAGGAAATTCATATATATTAGGAGAGCCTTGATCTTCACTTTGATCAATATTATCGGTTTCAATAATTTCATTCTCTCTAACCCTAGCAAGTTGTTCATCAAGAAATTCACCAAGTGGCACAGTAGTATCTAGCATAGAAGTAGTTTCATCATAAGTATCATGCATAGCAGAAGTGGCATCATCAATAATATGCGACATATCAGAATTAATAGCAGAGGCATGTTTAGGTGTTGCAAGCTTACTCAAAACAGAAGGTGAATCAAGTGTAGAGCTAGATGGCAGTTCCTTACCTTCCTTCGTAGTTGAGGGATAAATTTGTGTTTTCACATCATTCAAGTTCTTCATAGTGACCAACAGATATAAATCCCAAGTGACTCAAAGAATAGAGCTATGCTCCCCGGCAATGGCGCCAGAAAATAGTCTTGATAACCCACAAGTATAGAGGATCGCAACAGTTTTCAAGGGTAGAGTATTCAACCCAAATTTATTGATTCAACACAGGGGGAGCCAAAGAATATTCTCAAGTATTAGCAGCTGAGTTGTCAATTCAACCACACCTGGAAACTTAATATCTGCAGCAAAGTATTTAGTAGCAAAGTAATATGATAGTAGTGGTAATGGTAGCAAAGGTAACGGTAGCAAAAGTAATATTTAGTAGCAAACTAATATGATAGTAGTGGTAACGGTAGCAAAAGTGCTGATAACAATAGCAACGGGAAAGTAAATAAGCGAAGAACAATATATGGAAAGCTCATAGGCAATGGATCGGTGATAGAGAATTATGCCGGATGCGATCGATCATGTAACAGTCATAACCTAGGGTGACACAGAACTAGCTCCAATTCATCAATGTAATGTAGGCATGTATTCCGAATTTAGTCATACATGCTTATCGAAAAGAACTTACATGACATCTTTTGTCCTACCCTCCCATCGCAGCGGGGTCCTAGTGCAAACTAAGGTATATTAAGGCCTCCTTTTAATAGAGTACCGGACCAAAGCATTAACACATAGTGAATACATGAACTCCTCAAACTATGGTCATCACCGGGAGTGGTCCCGATTATTGTCACTTCGGGATTGCCGGATCATAACACATAGTAGGTAACTATAGACTTGCAAGATAGGGTCAAGAACTCTCATATATTCATGAAAACATAATAGGTTCGGATCTGAAATCATGGCACTAGGGCCCTAGTGACAAGAATTAAGCATAACAAAGTCATAGCAACATCTATCTCAGAACATAGTGGATACTAGCGATCAAACCCTAACAAAACTAATTCGATTACATGATAAATCTCATCCAACCCATCATTGTCCAGCAAGCCTACGATGGAATTACTCACGCACGGCGATGAGCAACATGAAATTGGTGATGGAGGAAAGTTGATGATGGCGATGGCGACGGATTCCCATCTCCGGAGCCCTGAACGGACTCCAGATCAGCCCTCCCGAGAGAGTTTAGGGCTTGGTGGCGGCTCTGTATTGTAAAACGCAATGAATCCTTCTCCTTTATTTTTTCTCCCCGAACACGAATATATGGAGTTGGAGTTGAGGTCGATGGAGCTCCAGGGGGCCCACGAGGCAGGGGCGCCCCCCCACCCTCGTGGCTAGGGTGTGGCCCCCCAGGCCTTGATTCTTTGCTAGTATTTTTTATTATTTCCAAAAATAATCTCCGTGGAGTTTCATGTCATTCGAGAACTTTTGTTTCTGCACATAAATAACACCATGGCAATTCTGCTGAGAACAGCGTTAGTCCGGGTTATTTCCATTCAAATCATGCAAGTTAGAGTCCAAAACAAGGGCAAAAGTGTTTGTAAAAGTAGATACGATAGAGACGTATCACCTGGTGGATATGCAAAGTTGTAGCTGGGGTTGTACTGAGATGCAACAGCTACTGCCTGACGAGCTGTAGCTTGGAGGCGAGCTGCCTCCATCCTCCTCTCGTAGTCGTTCGCCTCCTCCCTGGTTATAACATATCTCCTTTTTTGCCTGAAAGTCAAAGAAAGTAGGAGCAGGGAGAGCAACATGGACGGTGTGCCGTTTGTCAAAGATTAGTCGATACTGGAGGAACTGATCGTTCCTCTCAAGAAACTAGTGGCAAACACCATAGCATCATAATCTAGATAAGCAGGAGGCAACTCAATATCATTTCCATGGATGGGTATATCAAGATAGTTAGCTACATGAGTTGCATAAATTCCACCAAACAAATCTCCAGTTACAATGTTGTGATACAACCTTCGTGCAACAATGGCCCCCAAATTATATTGTTTATCACCTAATACCGCACCCTTTAGGACACTAAGATCTGGAACGCACATGTGACAAGCCTCATCTTTACCATTAATGCATCTACCAATGAAGAGAGCAAAATAATGTATGGATGGGAAATGAATGCTCCCTATGGTAGCTTGTGTGATTTCCCTAGATTCCCCCATAGTAATACTACCAAGAAAGTCTTTATATTCAGATTTGCGAGGTTCACTAACATTGCCCCAGTGCGGGAGTTTACAAGTAGTATTTAAATCTTCTAGGTCCATGGTATATGATTTATCATAAAGATCAAATAAAACAGTGTGAGAATTGCGCGAGGATGTAAATTTAAACCTTCTCACAAAGGAATCAGTTAGATAGTGGTATTGCCGGCACTTATCTGACACGAAGCTCTCAAGATCAGTGTTACGCACATACGCGTCAAATTCATCCTTGATGTCTACCTGAACCATGAACTCCTCTGACGGCCATTCACAAGGCCGCACTTGAGATTCCCTTGGTGGTTCATCGTCCTGCTCATGTATCGCGAGCATCGATCCTTCCTTCCTTGAGGAACCACCTTGGTACATTTTCCTAAACATTTTTCTTCCTCTGACAAATTTCTGAAATTTTTAGTGACTCAAATAAAAGTGAACCAAACTCAAAAAGATTGATAGCAACTACTCCTACAAGTGCCTAGAGGCCATATTATGCATTATAACTACTTTTGACCAGATAAATTTGACATCCAAGCTAAAGAACAGGGTCACCTAAGCAGCAAAAATTTGCAACAAATAAAGCATTAGAACAAAAACTAATTGGACCATTGGAGGAGTGGCATACCGAAGAACAATCCCCCAAAGAAGTTTTGTGAATGGAGCTTTGAGCTAGGAGATCGAAAATGGCAGCAAGATGAGCTAGAACTCGGGTTTGAGTTGTCGGAGGATTTTTTCTGGAGGAAGATGAAGTGTGTGGGTGCTGGAATAAGTGGAGGGGGCCCCCATGTGTGTTCTCAGTGCCAATAATTCTTAAATATTCTACAAAAAATCATCTAAAATGTTCAGGACATTTGGAGAACTTTTATTTTCGGGGTATTTTTTATTGCAAGGATAATTCAGAAAACAGACAAAAAATACTAATTTTACTTTATTTAATCTAAATAACAGAAATTAAAGAGAGGTCACAGAGTTTGTTCTTTCTAACTTCATCCATCTCATGATCATCTAAAGGAATCCACTAACAAGTTTGATCAAGTCTTGTTAAAAAACTCTTTCTTAATAACATGAAACCGGAGAATTTTCGAATAACACTAAGTTACCTCAACGGGGATATGCATGTCCCCAATAATAAGAATATTATATTTCTTCTTGACAGTAGGAAGAGAGAATTCGAAACCTCCAATAGTAATCATTGAAATTTTTCCAATAGAATTGATACTGTTGACTTGAGGCTATTTCCTCGGAAAATGTACCATATGCTCATTACCATTAACATGAAAAGTGACATTGCCTTTGTTGCAATCAATAACAGCCCCTGAAGTATTCAAAAAGGGTCTACCAAGAATAATAGACATACTATTGTCCTCGGGAATATCAAGGATAACAAAGTCTGTTAAAATAGTAAGTTTGCAACCACAACAGGCACATCCTCATAAATACTGACAGGTATACCAGTTGATTTATCAGCCATTTGCAAAGATATTTCAGTAGGTGTCAACTTATTCAAAACAAGTCTATGATATAAAGAGGAGGCATAACACTAACACCGACTCCAAGATCACATAAAGCAGTTTTAACATAGTTTCTTTTAATGGAGCATTGTATAGTTTGTACTCCTGGATCTCCTAGTTTCTTTGGTATTCCACCTTTAAAAGTATAATTTGCAAACATGGTGGAAATTTCATTTTCCGGTATCTTTCTTTTATTTGTAACAATATCTTTCATGTACTTAGCATAAGGATTCATTTTAAGCATATCAGTCAGACGCATACGTAAAAAGATAGGTCTAATCATTTCAGCAAACCGCTAAAAATACTCATCGTCCTTTTTCTTGGATGGTAGAGGAGGAAAAGGCATGGGTTTCTGAACCCATGGTTCTCTTTCTTTACCGTGCTTCCTGGAAATGAAGTCTCTCTTATCATAACGTTGATTCTTTGATTGTGGGTTATCAAGATCAACAATAGGTTCAATCTCTACATCATTGTTATTTCTAGGTTGAGCATCAACATCAACATCATCATTAACATTATCACTAGGTTCATGTTCATTACCAGATTGTGTTTCAGCATCAGAAATAGAAATATCATTGGGATTCTCAGGTGTGTCAACCACAGGTTCACTAGAAGCATGCAAAGTCCTATCATTTTTCTTTTTCTTTTTCTTAGAAGAACTAGGTGCATCAACATTAGTTCTATGAGAATCTTGCTCAACTCTCTTAGGGTGGTCCTCAGGATGCAAATGTTCCTGAGTCATTTTACCCCTCTACTCACAACTCTAACAACATTTTCATTTTTCTTATTATCTAATTCATTGAGCAAATCATAATGAGCTGTAAGCACTTGTTCTACTTGAGTGGTAACCATAGAATCACGTTTACTAATAAGTTTAAGCTCACCTTTAACTCTAGACATATAATCACTCATGTGTTCAATCATATAAGCATTACGTTTCAATTGTGTACCAACATAAGCATTGAAGTCTTCTTGTTTAACAATAAAATTATCAAACTCATCCAAGCATTGGCTAGCAAACTTAGTAGATGGGATTTCACCCTTATCAAATCTATAGAGATAATTTACCTTTACTACTTGTGTCGGGTTATCAAGACCATGTATTTATTCAATAGGTGGTAAATTCTTACCATCTTCAGCTTTAATTCCTTTTTCTTTCATAGATTTCTTTGGCTCTTGCATATCTTTAGGACTGAGAAATAGAATACGCCTTTTCTTCGGAGTTGGCTTAGGAGTTGGTTCAGGAAGTGTCCAATCATTATCATCACTCAACATATTATTCAATAGCAATTCACCTTGATCAACAGTTCTTTCCCTGAAAACGCAACCAGCACAACTATCCAGGTTGTCTCTAGAAGCATCGGTTAGTCCATTATAAAAGATATCAAGTATTTCATTTTTCTTGAGAGGATGATCAGGCAAAGCATTAAGTAATCGGAGAAGCCTCCCCCAAGCTTGTGGGAGACTCTCTTCTTCAATTTGCACAAAATTATATATTTCCCTTAAGGAAGCTTGTTTCTTATGAGTGAGGAAATATTTAGCAGAGAAATAATAAATCATATCCTGGGGACTACGCACACAACCAGGACCAAGATAATTAAACCATATTTTAGCATCACCCTTTAATGAGAACGGAAATAACTTAAGGATATAGTAGTAACGAATTTTTTCCCCATTAGTGAATAGGGTGGCTATATCATTCAATTTAGTAAGATGTGCCACAACAGTTTCAGATTCATAGTCATAAAACGGATCATACTCAACCAAAGTAATTATCTCAGGATCGACAGAGAAATCATAATCCTTATTAGAAATACAGATAGGTGAAGTAGCAAAAGTAGGGTCATATTTCATTCTAGCATTCAAAGATTTTTCTTTCAGCTTAGCTAAGAGTTACTTAAGATCATATCTATCTTTTCAAGCTAAAATATTTCTAGCAGTTTCTTCATCCATAACATAACCTTCAGGCACAACAGGCAATTCATATCTAGGGGGAGAATCTTCATCATCACTTTCATCAATATTACCAGTTTCAATAATTTCATTCTCTCTAACCCTAGCAAGTTGTTCATCAAAGAAATTCACCTAATGGCACGGTATTATCAAGCATAGAAGTGGTTTCATCATAAGTATCATGCAAAGCAGAAGTGGCATCATCAATAACATGCGACATATCAGAATAAATATCAAGAGTAGGTGTCGCAAGTTTACTCAAAACAAAAGGTGAATCAAGTGCAGAGCTAGATGGCAGTTTCTTACCTCCCCTCGTAGTTGAGAGAAAAATCTTGGTTCTTTCATCTTTCAAGTTCCTCATAGTGATCAACAGATATAAATCCCAAGTGACTCAAACAATAGAGCTATGCTCCGCAGCAACGGTGCCAGAAAATAGTCTTGATAACCCACAAGTATAGGGGATCGCAATAGTTTTCGAGGGTAGAGTATTCTACCCAAATTTATTGATTCGACACAAGGGGAGGCATATAATATTCTCAAGTATTAACAGTTGAGTTATCAATTCAACAGCACCTGAAATACTTAATATCTGCAGCAAAGTATTTAGTAGCAAAGTAATATGGAAGTAGCGGTAACAGTGGCAAAAGTAAGAGTATTGGTTTTTTAGTGATTGTAACAGTGGCAACAGAAAAGTAACTAAGCAAAGATCAATATGTGAGAAGCTCGTAGGGATTGGATAAGTGATGGATAATTATATCGGATGCGATTCCTCATGCAACAGTTATAACATAGGGTGACACAGAATTAGCTCCAGTTCATCAATGTAATGTAGGCATGTATTCTGAATATAGTCATACGTGCTTGTGGAAAAGAACTTGCATGACATCTTTTGTCCTACCCTCCCGTGGCAGCGGGGTCCTATTGGAAACTAAGGGATATTAAGGCCTACTTTTAATAGAGTACCAGAACAAAGCATTAACACGTAGTGAATACATGAACTCCTCAAACTATAGTCATCACCAGGAGTGGTCCCGATTATTATCACTTCGGGGTTACCTGATCATAACACATAGTAGGTGACTATAGACTTGCAAAATAGGATCAAGAACTCACATATATTCATGAAAACATAATAGGTTCAGATCTGAAATCTTGGCACTCGGGACCTAGTGACAAGCATTAAGCACAGCAAAGTCATAGCAACATCAATCTTAGAACATAATGGATACTATGGATCAAACCCTAACAAAACTAACTCGATTACATGATAAATCTCATCCAACCGATCACCGTCCAGCAAGTCTACAATGGAATTTCTCATGCACGGCGGTGAGCATCATGAAATAGGTGACGGAGGAAGGTTGATGATGACGATGGCGACGAATTCCCCTCTCCGGAGCCCCGAACAGACTCCAAATCAGCCCTCTCGAGAGAGATTAGGGCTTGGCGGCGGCTCCATATCGTAAAACGCGATGAATCCTTCTCCTTGATATTTTTTCTCCCTGAACGTGAATATATAGAGTTGGAGTTAATGTCGGTGGAGCCTCAGGGGGGCCACGAGACAGGGGGGCACGACCCAGGGGGTGGGTGCGCCCCCCACCCTGGTGGACAGGGTGTGGGCCCTCTGGTGTTGATTCTTTTGCCAGTATTTTTTATAAATTCCAAAAATATTCTCCGTGAAGTTTCAGGTCATTCCGAGATCTTTTATTTCTGCACAAAATAACACCATGGCAATTTTGCTGAAAACAGCGTTAGTCCGGGTTAGTTCCATTCAAATCATGCAAGTTAGAGTCTAAAACAAGGTTAAAAGTGTTCGGAAAAGTAGATATGATGGAGACATATCACTTCTCTGTTCTGACCCAGCCATGTACACGAGCCCTGGCCGTAGGTATGCATGAGTAGGCATTCGAGACCCCGCCCGTATGTACGTACGTGGCCATATTTTCTTTCTTACACCCTGGCCGCTGTACGTACGTGTACATGCTTCCTGCTACGTGCGCACCTCTACTACGACACACATGCACACCTCTACTACGACACGTGCCCTTCCTTACACGTCCATAGTTCATCGTTGCAGCCTGCAGACAGACCGATCGTTTGTATGTACACGTTCGCGACCAGAATGACAATGCTATGTACGCTTTGACCAGGTGGGTCCCTACTGTCAGGCACTTCCTTGTGTGCGAAGATGTAGCTGGTGGGTCCCACCAGTCATGGGGGAAACGTTTTTTTCATGAAATACAGTGTCCCGTCCGATGGGTCCCTGCTATCAGGTGGAGGAATAATTATTTTGTCCGTAATAAGGAGGCACTTCCTTGCTACGGCCGTGGACCCAGCTGTCAGCTTCTCCACGTACAGTACTCTTCCGACGAAAGCCATTCGTTGACCACATTGATCACGCCGCACCGAGAGCACCAGGGCGGTGGACGACGGCGAGGCCTAGGAAGGGGATGATGCGGAGCCGGGGAAGATGCGACAGTGGATGCCCACACGGAGCGGAGTACGTGCATTGACTGCTTCAGCTGCAGTGTGAGGCTGCCGTCGCCGGAGAATAACAGGAGGTGTGGGTGAGTATAGAGGGATGGAATGGCCAGCAGTGACAACACAGCCAAACACGGGAGGCAGGTGCAGCCAGCACGGCCGACACTTGTTTGGGCGGCTGGAGCAAGAAGACCAGAGGTTGAAGAAGCACTACGGCCATTGGATGGACATCGTATGGTCACTGGAGCTTGAATCGTTCATATTGACTAAGTTGACAAAGCCCTCTGTCCCCGTCATCTTAGTAGTCCCACAAGTTAGCCTCCCACTATGGTGGGTCCCAGCTAGTAGGGGGAGTATTCATTTTTTTGTGCGTAATAACGCGGCACTTCCTTGCGTGCGAAGATATAGCTGGTGGGTCCGACTTGTCAGCAGGGGGAACTTTTTTTCGCGAAATACAGAGGCCCTTCTGGTAGGTCCCGGCTGTTAGGTGGAGGAATCATTATTTTGCGCGTAATAAGGAGGCATTCCTTGTGTGGGCCACTACTGTTAGCCTCTTCCGATGATTGTTGTATGTTGACCATGTTGACCTCGCCGCACCGAGAGCACAAATGCGGTGGACGAGGGCGAGGCCCAGGAAGGGAACAATCCGAGGTCGGCAAAGCCACCGCAACAGATGCCCATGTTGAGGGGAGTACGAGCGCTGACTAGCCTGCTGCAGGGTGATGTTGACATCCCCGGAAAATAACAGGATGTGCGGGTGGGTAGAGGAATGGCCTGGCGGCAGCATAGCCAGCCACGTGAGGAGGGAGAAGGCAGTCCCGCCGGCGCTGGTTTGGTCGGCTGGAGCAGGAATATCAGAGAATGAAGAAGCACGGCGGCTGTTGGATGGACATCCAACAGTCACTTCTCTATGTTGACTAGGAGCATCTCCACTAGTCCCCCCAAGAAGCCCTCCCCAGGCACTTTTTCACCGCCGGCAAGAAAAATTCCTCCCACTCATCACCCCAAGAGCACAGTTTTTGCTGGATTCAAGGAAAAATACGGCTGGCGCGTGCAGGCGAAACCCAGCCCCTCGAGAGGCAGCTGGGGACGCCGACACTCTCATTTTGCATGCAAATGGTCCACTTTCAGTGTACCAACACCCTCTCTCCTCTCTCTCTCCCTCTATTTTCTGTAGGCCCCACCCACATGCTCACACTCCCCCATCCCCCACCCACCGAAGCAGGCGCGAACGGGACGGGACGGGCGTGGCGAGCAGGGTGCCAGAGCTGGGGCACGGGCGAGGCGTCATGGCGGGCGGCCGCCGGAGCTCGCGTGGAGGGAGGGCGCCGGAGCAGGAAGGCGGAGAGCTCGCGGGGAGGGCCCCAGGCGCGGAGGCCACGGGTGGCCCCGACACCGGGCGTGGAGGCCACGGAGATGGAGTGGCGGAGCCGGGGCGGTGCTGCAGTCGGAGATGCAGCTGGCCACAACCGGGCCGGAGGTACGCGGCCACCTCCCGCAACATGGCGTGCTCTCCGCGGGCAGCCTCCTCTGCTTCCCCGTTCACGCTGTCGATGGGTCGAGCTCCAGCCACACGCGCACGGGCGTAGTCTTCCTCCTCGTCGCCCGTCCAGAGCAGCGGCATGAGCAGCGTGCTCCCGACGTCGAGGACGCCGCCGTTGGAGTCCCTGATCCAGTCCGGGGCGGTGAGGCCGCCATAGACACGTGAGGCGATGGAGGCGAGCGTGTCCCCCGGGCAGGAGACGTAGCGGATGGAGGTGGCCCTGCGGACGCCGCTGGAGCAGGCGCAGGGGACCGGCACGCATAGCGCGAGGATGGCCGGGAGGATGCGGCCATCTGGGCCTGAGGCGACGAAGTCGTTGGCATTGGTGGAGTGGGTGGCGGCGAAGAGCGCGACCAGCTCGGTGAGTTTGAGGTCGGCATGGAGGGTGTAGGAGAGCAGCGCGGGGCGGGCCGTGGCAGAGGCACAGGGCTTGAGCATCGTGAGCTTGGACACGGCGCCCGGCGGCCCCGTGTAGGCGACCGCGGCGAGGAGGAGCAGGAGGAGGAGGCGGGTCGGGGAACACGACGTGGCCGTCGCCGGCCAGCCTGCCGGAGCTGTGGTCGCGCTTCATCACCACCAAGTAGGCGATCCGCTAGCCAGGGCGGTTCGCGTGGTGGTGGTGGCTAGGTACGGCAACGAGTGGATAAATATCCACCCCCAGGCTTAGTTTTTTGCCGGCAGCCCCCCAGGCGAAGGAAAAAACGCCTACTGTGGGGCTCAACGGCTAGAGATGCTCTAAGTTGACAAAGCCTTGCGTACGCATCAAAAAAATTAGGACAGCGTCATCGTCAACCTAGTAGGCCCAAAAGTCAGCCTCCAAATCTGTGGAAAACAGCATACAACCCATTTGCTATTATTTTCAATAATTTGCCCATTTGCTACTTCTTAAGGATATTTGAAGCCCATATTATTTTTATTAGCATTACGTACCATATATTCTGGGCACTCCTAAAAATTCAACGAAATTTTGCATATTTCGGTGGGGTCTGAACTCTTTTAATAACGAAATTTTGAGTCACATTAAAAATAATATTTAAAAAATTATATCAAAATAAAATTCAAAAAAATGAATGAAATTTAAAATCTTAACTAGCAAGATGCTCGTGCGTTGCACGGAACATGAAGATGCATTTGTATGAGTAGTTTATCTTGTGGGAGAAAAGACGATATTTTAATGTAATTGCTAGTTGGCTTTGGTTTTTATAAGAGTAGAGAGTAGACAAATCCAGATAAAATGATATTTTAATGTAATTGCCGGTTGGCTTTGGTTTAAAACTTTATCGCCCATTTCTTACAACTTATAGGCCATTTTATGGGGAAGCCCATTTCTTACTACTTACATCCCTCCTCGTCCTGAAAGATTTGCAGCCCAGCAGGGCTGAGAAAAGCAAGTAGGCCTCGGTTTTGGTATTCTCCAAAAAAAGAACTGGGCTAGCCAAAGAAAAAAGATATCAACTAGGCTCGTCATGTGCTTAAATAAAAGCGTAAGCGTGGGCTAGACGGGCCACAGCCCCGCATAGCGTGAAGTTGAGCTCCGTCTCTGTAACTAAAAAACAACTGGGCGAGCTTCTCGGTCCCTGGTGTTATCCGCTCGTTGTGTAATTTTCTCATTTATTGACTACATTGACAATGGCATGGGACCTAGTTCTCAAACAATTAGGAGGAAGTATTTTTTGGCTTGTAATAATGTGGTACTTTCTTGCGTAATGCAATGACCCTGGTGGGTCCCTACTGTCAGTCTCTCCATGTACAGTCATCTCCTGATTCCTCTTGGTTGTTGACTGTGTTGACAACACCAGACGATGGCGGACACAGCGAGCGAACCAAGGCGGAGGACGACGGCGAGGCCTCGGACGTGAACGAACAGCAGTTGTGGAAGATGCGACAGTATAGTGGCGGGTGGAGGGGAGTATGAGGGCAACAACATGCAACTCAAGCTTACAAACGGTACAAAAGGCCCAAGGATTAATTGTTCATCAATTTTTTAGACAAAACCCAGATTGAACATGGCAGTAACTTCTCACCCGACCACTCTTTTTCGCAGTCACGAATAAATGGATCAGTTTGATCCATAAAATCAACATCCTATGCAAAAAAAAATTATTTCAGGATGACTACAACTTGTTGTAAATAGAAGTCGAGCATGTTTAGAAGCCCATTTGTCCACCTGAAACTTCTTTTTTTGCTGTTCAACATGTCCTTCCGTGAGAAATCACTTGCGGTAAAACTTAAGCCTCATGGACAATAGTAACCTCGCATTCAACAGGAAGAATGTGACAAAGCTTATGTTTGCTTGGTTGGATGCATATCCTTCGATCGTTATTATCCTCAAACGAATGTCATGAGAACTGAGACAATCCTGGTGTTTATTATACCACCGATTGGTTATATGTTTTTTTCATGTGTTTGCAGTACCTAAGTAGACATGAAGATTGAAAACAGTTAAGGTCTGAAAAAATAGTATGTCGAAAGAGCGACAGTTGAATGGTTAATTCGAGTACAATATATATGGTCTTTCAATGTGCATGAAATCATCACCTTCATATATAAATTCTCCAGAGACAGAAAGCATCGCAACAAGCCAATAATTATGTTCAGATCATAACTATACATTTTGATATATAAGATCTTGACAGAATCCAGCAACATTGATAGGCTATCCATGGACGAACTCTTCATTGAGCATATAACATAATATTAGTACCCAAAGTGTACTCCAAGATGATATAAAACTTATGCGCACAAATGAAAAATGTAGTTTATGATTACAAATGTGTAGATGATAATATACGGTACCTGAAAAAGTGAGGAGCCAAACACCAACTTGTTGTGATCATCAAACGGAGCACTAATTAGACCCAAGGTCTCCAGTATGGGCGTAGAGACGACATTTATTTACGAAGGTCTATAAAAATTATCAAGGAGCAACCTTTGAAGTGAAGGAGCACCTTCGATGATGAGCTGATGTCCTTCAAAACAAATTTCAATGATTTTAAGGTGAGACGACTTTATTTGCAACTGATAGGGATTTCTATTCCCAAAACAATCAGCAAGCGCTCCAGGGCAGGGCAACTGGAGTGGATGATGTTGTGCAGTGAGGCCTCCGACAGATAAACCAGCAGAAGCGAAAGATTTTTAGATGTGGGAGTTGAAGCATTTGTACCAGATCGTTTGGTACATGGCACCAGGCGAAGGTGGCAGTGTGGAGAGAGGAGGAAAACTGCGAGATGGACAAAGGTGGTGTGGGCACGAATTGTTGGCATGGTCGTGGTATGAAACTTTCGTTGTAATGGTAAAACTCAAACTGCTGGAGTTTGATACGTCCATTTTGCATCATGCTTTTATATCAATATTTATTGCATTATGGGCTGTTATTTCACATTATGTCACAATACTTATGGCTATTCTCTCTTATTTTACAAGGTTTACATAAGGAGGGAGAATGCCGGCAGCTGGAATTCTGGGCTGGAAAAGGAGAAAATATTAGAGACCTATTCTGCACAACTCCAAAAGTCCTGAAACTCCACGGAATACCTTATAATAAATAATGGAAAATCCTCGCCAAAGATGAAGACCAGGGGGCCCACACCCTTCCCATGAGGGTGGGGGCATCCCCCCCTAGGGCGCGCCCCCTACCTCGTGGGCCCCCTGGTGGCTCTCCGATGACCATCTTCTGCTATATGAAGTCTTTCATCGAGAAAAAAATAAGAATCAACCTTTCGGGACGAAACTCCGTCGCCATGATGCGGAACCTTGGCGGATCCAATCTAGAGCTCTGGCAGAGCTATTCTGCTGGGGAAACTTCCCTCTCGGAGGGGGAAATCATCACCACCGTCATCACCAACGCTCCTCTCATCGGGAGAGGGCAATCTCCATCAACATATTCATCAGCACCATCTCATTTCAAAACCCTAGTTCATCTCTTGTATCCAATTCTTGTCTCCAAGTCCGGTATTGGTGCTAGTAGGTTGCTAGTAGTGTTAATTACTCCTTGTAGTTGAAGCTAGTTGGTTTAATTGGTGGAAGATCATATGTTCAGATCCTTTATGCATATTATTACCCCTCTGATTATGAACATGTTTATGCTTTATGATTAGTTACGTTTGTTCCTGAGGATAAGGGAGAAGTCTTGCTATTAGTAGTCATGTGAATTTGGTATCCGTTCGATATTTTGATGAGATGTATGTTTTCTAGCCTCTAGTGGTGTTATGTGAACGTCGACTACATAACATTTCACCATTATTTGGGCCTAGAGGAAGGCATTGGGAAGTAATAAGTAGATGAAGGGTTGCTAGAGTGACAGAAGCTTAAACCCTAGTTTATGTGTTGCTTCGTAAGGGGCTGATTTGGATCCATATGTTTCATGCTATGGTTAGGTTTACCTTAATACTTTTGTTGTAGTTGTGGATGCTTGCAATAGAGGTTAATCATAAGTGGGATGCTTTTTCAAGTAAGAACGGCACCCAAGCACTGGTCCACCCACATATCAAATTATCAAAGTACCAAACGAGAATCATATGAACGTGATGAAAACTAGCTTGACGATATTCCCATGTGTCCTCGGGAGCGCTTTTCTTTATATAAGAGTTTGTCCAGGCTTGTCCTTTGCTACAAAAAGGATGGGGCCACCTTGCTGCACTTTATTTACTTTTGTTACTTGTTGCTCATTACAAATTATCTTATCACAAAACTATCCTTTACCACTTATTTCAGTACTTGCAGTGAATACCTCGCTGAAAACCGCTTATCATTTCCTTCTGCTCCTCGTTGGGTTCGACACTCTTACTTATCGAAAGGACTACGATAGATCCCCTATACTTGTGGGTCATCAAGACTCTTTTCTGGCACCGTTGTCGGGGAGTGAAGCGCCTTTGGTAGGTGGAATTTGGTAAGGAAAATTTTATATAGTGTGCTGAAATTTACTGTCACTTGTTACTATGGAAAGTAATCCTCTGAGGGGCTTGTTCGGGGTATCTTCACCCCGACCAATTGAGCAAAGAGTTGCTCCTCAACCTACTGAACCTACTGAAAATGAAAATGAAGATACTTGCTTTCAAGTTCCTTTGGGTATAATAAAAAAACTGCTAGCTAATCCTTTTTAGGAGATGGAACAAAACATCCTGATGAACATCTAATATATGTGGATGAAGTTTGTGGATTATTTAAGCTTGCAGGTGTACCCGGAGATGTTGTTAAGAACAAGGTCTTCCCCTTATCTTTGAGGGGATATGCATCGACACGGTATATGCTATGTGATGATATGAGGTCTTGGAATTACAAACGACTGAAATTGGAATTTCATCAGAAGTTTTATCCGATGCATCTTGTTCATCGTGATCGCAATTATATATATAACTTTTGGCCTCGCGAAGGAGAAAGCATCGCTCAAGCTTGGGGGAGGATTAAGTCAATGTTATATTCATGCCCCAATCATGAGCTCTCAAGAGAAATGATTATTCAAAAAATTTATGCTCGGCTTTCTGGTAACAATCGCACCATGCTTGATACTTCTTGTGCTGGCTCTTTTATGATGAAGACTATTGAATTCAAATGGGATTTATTGGAAAGAATTAAACGCAACTCTGAAGATTGGGACCTCGACAATGGTAAGGAGTCAGGTATGACACCTAGTTTTGATTGTGTTAAATCTTTTATGGATACTGATATTTTCCGTAAGTTTAGCACTAAATATGGACTTGATTCTGAGATAGTAGCTTCTTTCTGTGAATCTTTTGCTACTTATGTTGATCTCCCTAAGGAGAAGTGGTTTAAATATCATCCTCCCATAGAAGTAAAAGTAGCTGCACCAATTAAAGTTGAAGAAAAGACTGTCACTTATAATGATCCTATTGTTCCTACTTGTTATGTTGAGAAACCACCTTTCCCTGTTAGGATAAAGGATCATGCTAAAGCTTCAACTGTGGTTCGTAAAAGCAATATTAAAACATATACACCTCCTGAGAAAGTTAACGTTGAACCTAATATTGCTATTGTTAAAGATCTCTTGTCTGATAATATTGATGGGCATGTTATTCAGTTCTGCAGTGAAACTGCTAGAATTGCTAAACCTTGTGCTAAAGATAAAAAGACCTATGGAAGGCGTGCCTGTTATTTCTGTTAAAATAGGAGAACATTGTTATCATGGCTTATGTGATATGGGTGCTAGTGCTAGTGTTATACCTTATGACTTGTATAAAGAAATCAAGCATGAAATTGCACCTGCTGAGTTAGAAGATATTGATGTCACAATTAAATTTGCTAATATAGATACTATTTCAGCAGTGGGAATTGTTAGAGATGTTGAAGTCTTGTGCGGGAAAACTAAATATCCTACTGATTTTCTTGTTCTTAGTTCCCCACAAGATAGCTTTTGTTCCATTATATTTGGTAGACCCTTCTTAAATACTGTTAATGCTACCATATATTGCACAAGGGATGTTGTTACTATCGGCTTAGATGATATGACTCATGAATTTAATTTCAATAAATTTAGTAAACAACACCGTGAAGAAGAATTGTCTAGTAAGGATGAAATTATTGGTCTTGCTTCTATTGCCATACCTCCTAGTGATCGTTTAGAACAATATTTGCTAGACCATGAGAATGATATGTTTATGAATGAAAGAAGGGAAATAGATGAAGTATTCTTTAAACAGGAACCTATTCTGAAACACAATTTCCCTGTTGAAATCCTAGGGGATCTCCCTCCACCTAACGGTGATCCCGTGTTTGAGCTTAAACCATTGCCTGATAATCTTAAATATGCTTATCTTGATGAAAAGAAGATATATCATGTTATTATTAGTGCTAACCTTTTAGAGCATGAAGAAGAAAGATTATTGAAAACTCTGAAGAAGCACCGTGCTGCTATTGGATATACTCTTGATGATCTTAAGGGCATTAGTCCCACTCTATGTCAACATAAAATAAATTTGGAAGCAGATGCCAAACCAGTTTGTGATCCTCAACGACGTCTGAATCCTAAAATGAAAGAAGTGGTAAGAAAAGAAATACTAAAGCTTCTGGAGGCAGGTATAATTTATTCCGTTGCTGATAGTCAGTGGGTAAGTCATGTTCATTGTGTCCCTAATAAGGGAGGTATTACTATTGTTCCTAATGATAAAGATGAATTGATTCCACAAAGAATTATTACAGGTTATAGGATGGTAATTGATTTCCGCAAATTAAATAAGGCTACTAAGAAAGATCATTACCCCTTACCTTTTATCAATCAAATGCTAGAAAGATTATGCAAACATACACATTACTGCTTTCTAGATGGTTATTCTGGTTTCTCTCAAATACCTGTGTCAGCTAAAGATCAATCAAAGACTACTTTTACATGCCCTTTTGGTACTTTTGCTTATAGACGTATGCCTTTTGGTTTATGTAATGCACCTGCTACCTTTCAAAGATGCATGATGGCTATATTCTCTGACTTTTGTGAAAAGATTTGTGAGGTTTTCATGGACGACTTTTCCGTCTATGGATCTTCTTTTGATGATTGCTTGAGCAATCTTGATCGAGTTTTGCAGAGATGTGAAGAAACTAATCTTGTCTTGGATTGGGAAAAGTGCCACTTTATGGTTAATGAGGGTATTGTCTTGGGGCATAAAGTTTCTGAAAGAGGTATTGAGGTTGATAAAGCCAAGGTTGATGCTATTGAAAAGATGCCATGTCCCAAGGACATCAAAGGTATAAGAAGTTTCCTTGGTCACGCCGGATTTTATAGGAGGTTCATTAAGGACTTCTCAAAAATTTCTCGGCCTCTGACTAATCTATTACAAAAAGATATACCATTTGTCTTTGATGATGATTGTGTAGAAGCATTTGAAATACTTAAGAAAGCATTAGTATCTGCACCTATTGTTCAGCCACCTGATTGGAATTTACCCTTTGAAATTATGTGTGATGCTAGCAATTATGTTGTAGGTGTTGTTCTAGGGCAAAGTGTTCATAAGAAATTAAATGTTATCCATTATGCTAGTAAGACTCTAGACAATGCTCAAAGAAATTATGCTACTACTGAAAAAGAACTTTTAGCAGTTGTATTTGCTTATGATTAGTTCAGATCTTATATTGTTGATTCTAAAGTAACTATCCACACTGATCATGCTGCTATTAAATATCTTATTGAGAAGAATGATGCTAAGCCTAGACTTATTAGATGGGTTCTTTTGTTACACGAATTTGATTTGCATATTGTTGATAGAAAAGGAGCTGAGAACCCCGTTGCAGACAACTTATCCAGGTTAGAGAATGTTCTTGATGACCCACTAGCTATTGATGATAGCTTTCCTGATGAACAATTAAATGTCATAGGTACTTCTCGTAGTACTCCTTGGTATGCTTATTATGCTAATTACATTGTTGCTAAATTCATACCATCTAGCTTCACATACCAACAAAAGAAAAAGTTCTTCTATGATTTGAGACATTACTTTTGGGATGACCCACATCTTTATAAAGAAGTAGTAGATGGTGTTATTAGACGTTGTGTACCTGAGCATGAACATGAATAGATCCTACCTAAGTGCCACTCCGAAACTTATGGAGGACACCACGCGGGAGATAGAACTGCACATAAGGTATTGCAATCCGGTTTTTATTGGCCTACTCTCTGTGACGCCCGGATAATTAAGCTACAGTAAACCCTTGCTAATCATGCCAGGTCATCATAATTAAATTTTTGCTAAACCTCACTTGTTTTAAACCAAGATCAATTTCAGATTCAAATAACAAGTCAAATTATTATTTCTTTAAGCTATCAAATAAAAATGTTCGATGGGTGGCAAATATTCACTAAATAATGAACATGTTGGAACCAACCTCATTTGGTTTCCCAAATTGCCCCTGGAATTCATTTACTGGAATAACAAGATTAAATAAGAGCATTTTAATTCAACTATAATTAGAACAGTTCCAGTTGGCCTCAAACTTTTCGCGCAACCTTATAGTGTTGGCTAGGAATTATGTGCAAAGTTTCATAATCAACAAAAATCAGTTGGCAGCTAAAAATAAATAGAAAGGTACAAATAAAAAGAAAAGAAAAGGAAAATAACAACAAAAAAAGTAAAGAGAGAACCCCCACTGGGCCAGTCGGCCCAGCTGCTAGCTAGGCCGGCTCAAACCGGCCTAGGAGGCGCCCCCCACTCCCCCATAACCCCCCCTGAGCAACCGAACCCTAGTCCACATCACCCACTCCCCCCACACGATCCCCTCTCCTCCCTCTGTCTTCCCCCCGATTCAGATCGGGGGAAATGCCCCCGTCTCCGCCCCATCGTGCCTCCCTCCCCCTCCGTGACGCCACCTCGCCGGCGCCGCGCTTCCCAGCCTCCTTCCTCTCCCTCATGCACCGCGTCGACTTCCCCGAGCTCCGCGCGCGCTCCATCCGTGGCCGCCCCAACCCCATCGCCGGAACCACGTCGCCTCGCCGGAGGCCACCTCGCCGGACCGCCAGCGCCGTCGTCCTCCCCTGCCTCGCCTTCAACCCTGACTCCTCCCCGAGCACACCTCGCTCAACTACAGGGCTCGGTGAGCCCCAATCTCCTCTTTCCCTTTCGCTCGCCATAGGCCCCGACCACGCTCTCTGCGCACGACCGCGCCCGCCTGTGCCTCCTCTAACTGTCATGGCCTGCCCCCCCCCCCTTGCACACCACGTGTCGTCCCGCGCCGTTTCCTCCCTCTCTCTACTCCGCGCCGCGCCGACCGCTGCCACACGCGCCCGCACCTCGCCACCGGTCCGTCCGCGCCGTCTCGCTCCTCGCGCCCATCATCGCATCACCCGCCGCTGCGGCGCGCCCCGCAGCTGCCCTCCCGGGCATGCGCCCACGCGTTGGCCTCGCCGACCTCACCCACCGCGCGCAGCCCTGGCCGCCAGTGCCCCGCCGCAGCCATCCCTCTTTGCCTCCCCTGGCCGCTGGCGCCGGCGTATGCCGTGTGTGCCCAGCGCCCCTCGGGCGAGCACCCGATCGGGCAGCGCCCATTCTCCTGCGCCCGTTTGGCACTATGGGCCAATGACATGTGGGGCCTAGCCCCTAGAACGAAAATGAAAAAAAAAGATAATTAAAAATAATAATAATAAATAAATAGATAATAATTAAAATAAATAATTAATTAAGTCAATTAATCATGTTTAATTAATCTAATCAACTAGTTAAGGTAATTAAACCCTAATTGGACTAAACAGTCAATGACGAACGGGACCCACCTGTGAGGTTGACCAAGTCAACTGCTGACGTCATGTTGACGTCATGATGACGTCAGCAATCACTATTCTGGATAATGTTGGATTTAAATAATTAAATAAATCCTAAAAATGTTTTAAATCTTTTAAAATTAATATAAAATAAATCGTAGCTCGGATAGAAAAACTTTGTACATGAAAGTTGCTCAGAACGACGAGACGAATCCGGATACGCAGCCCGTTCGTCCATCACGCATCCCTAGCATAGCGAATACGCAACTTTCCCCCTCCAATTCATCTGTCCAAAAATGCGAAACCCCAGGGATATTTTCCCAGATGTTTCCCCCCTTCACCGGTACCACCTCATACCGCGTTAGGGCACCCCTAGCACCGCTACTTGTCATGTCATGCTTCGTCATGCATTTGTTTGCATTATATTTATTGTTTCTCCCCCCTCTTCTCTCACTAGAGACCGATGCCGCTGCCACCCACTACGACTACGGTGTTGACGACCCCTCTCTCTTGCCAGAGAAACCAGGCAAGCCCCCCCCCTGATCACTAGATATCGCCTACTCTTCTCTATACTGCTTGCATTAGAGTAGTGTAGCATGTTACCGCTTTCCGTTAATCCTATCCTGATGCATAGCCTGTCCTTGCTACTAATGTTGTTACCTTTACCTGCAATCCTAATGCTTAGTATAGGATGCTAGTTTATCATCAGTGGCCCTACATTCTTGTCCGTCTGCCATGCTATACTATCGGGCTGTGATCACTCGAGAGGTGATCACGGGTATATAATATATACTTTATACATGATACATGTGATGACTAAAGTCGGGTTGGCTCGAGGAGTACCCACGGTTGATTCACAAATTGGGGGCTGGAAGGACATACTTTCCCGACGGCCCTCTGTGTGGATCTTTGTGGCGAAGCGACAAGGCAGGTTGAGACCACCTAGGAGAGAGGTGGGCCTGGCCCTGGTCGGCGTTCGCGGTTATTTCAAAATAACACGCTTGACGAGATCTTGGTATTTGATCTGAGTCTGGCTACTGGCCTATACGCACTAACCATCTACGTGGGGACAGTTATGGGCACTCGACGTCGTGGTATCAGCCGAAGCCTTTCTGACATCAGCGACTGAGCGGCGCACGCCGGGTTGGACTGGAACGCCTGCTCTTGTATAAGGGAGGCTAGGTCTGCTCACCAGCCGCGTCCGCAATGTGCAGGTGTGCAATGGGCGGTGTGCCCAGACCCCTGCGCCATAGGATTTAGACGGGTGTGCTAACCTCTCTGTTGTGCCTAGGTAGGGTTGCGACGTGTTGATCTTTCGAGGCCGGGCATGACCAAGAAAAGTGTGTCCGGACAAAGGGGATCGAGCGTGTTGAGAAATGTGGTGCACCCCTGCAGGGAAGCTAATCTGTTCGAATAGCCATGATCTTCGGTAATAGGAGGACTTGGAGTTGTACATTGACCTTATGACAACTAGAACCGGATACTTAATAAAACACACCCTTCCAAGTGCCAGATATAACCTGGTGGTCGCTCTCTAACAGGGCGACGAGGAGAGGATCGCCGGGTAGGATTATGATATGCGATGTTACTTGGTGAACTTACCATCTACTCTCTTCTCCTACTGCAAGATGGAGGTTACCAGAAGCATGGTCTTCGATAGGACTAGCTATCCCCCTCTTATTCCGGCATTCTGCAGTTCAGTCCACATATGTCACTCTTTTTCCATTTGATACCAATGCATACATATGTAGTGTAGCTCCTTGCTTGCGAGTACTTTGGATGAGTACTCACGGTTTCTTTGCTCCCTCTTTTCCCCCTTTCTATACCCGATTGCTGCGACCAGATGTTGGAGCCCAGGAGCCAGACGCCACCGTCGACGACGACTACTACTACTCGGGAGGTGCCTACTACTACGTGCAGCCCGCTGACGACGACCAGGAGTAGTTTAGGAGGATCCCAGGCAGGAGGCCTGCGCCTCTTTCGATATGTATCCCAGTTTGTGCTAGCCTTCTTAAGGCAAACTTGTTTAACTTATGTCTGTAGTCAGATATTGTTGCTTCCGCTGACTCGTCTATGATCGAGCTCTTGTATTCGAGCCCTCAAGGCCCCTGGCTTGTAATATGATGCTTGTATGACTTATTTTATTTGTAGAGTTGTGTTGTGATATCTTCCCGTGAGTCCCTGATCTTGATCGTACAAGTTTGCGTGTATGATTAGTGTACGGTCAAATTAGGGGTGTCACAAGTTGGTATCAGAGCCGACTACCTGTAGGAATCCCCTTTCCAACTCCTTGGACGAAGTTGAGTCTAGTCATTGCAAAACCTTTACTAACATGGCTGTGTGGCCTATGGGCCCACGTCGCCATTGGTGGTATTAGGATATTTTATTCCTCGTTTATGCTCTGGGACTCTGAACTCTCTCCTATTTGGGTTTAATGAATTTACTAAAAATCTAACTTAGGTTCTCGAAAATACTTTCTCCCGGAGAGCCCCTTCAGTCCAGATGATCGCTGGCTGCACCAGAAGATTTCGAAGATACTCTCTGGTATTCTGTCGAGACCTTGTGCCTATTGCTTTTGCAATTCCCTTCCATCGATAAACCTCTATGGATAACCGCGTACACGTGCCATTCATATAATCATTCCTCATTGATCTTGTTATTACAAGATGCCCCAAAATTCTCTCTATTGTTCTGAGAATACTTTGTGCCTACTGCCTTGCATTTCTTTGCCACATGAATACCACTATGGGTAATTTCTAGCACTCGCCGGATATTTGCTCATCCCCAGTTGGTTCATGTATTTCACAAAAGTATTCAAAATAATATGTGAACTTCCAAAAATCCTGAATAGCCTATTACTTTTGAAGTTCTTACTTGCTTGCATTATGGTTAATCCCATAAGTCTATAATTTTATTGGCATCCCTTGTCATTATCATTTTGAGTCTGTTGATTCAAAATGTTGTGAATGCTCGCCATCCTCAATCAGATCCAAGAATTCATGCTTCCAGCTCACACGTCATTTTAAACATGAGCTGGTTATCGACCAATCAAATTGTCGTCGATTGTACCCCTAAGTCTATTCGACTGATCCATTCTTAATGAGAGCTTTGGCTTTTGATCCCTTGATTTGGAAATGATAATTCCTTTGCATTTGAGATTTGAAATAGTCAGTTGTTTATATAATCGGATGCCCCTTTCGTTCCATCTTCCTCTGATAGAGTACCGATACTCGCATCAGCTCCATTGTAGACCATCAGAACCTTGTTGGATTTTATCCGAGAACGGCCTTCATATTCAATCACTTTGGAAGTTCTTTCCCTGATACATAATGCCTTTGGTAAATCCTATTCCTTGATTTGACTAACCATGCTCTGCTTTTGCGCTGGTGATATTTACTATTGAAGCTTGTGGTATATGTTTCCACGATGCCCCGATGGGTTGAACCTATGCCTTCCATAATATGTGTGAACTCGAAAGTTTTCATGAGTCATACTCTTCTGGTATTTTGCCAGATAAAATTTCAACACTGCAACTTCATCAAACACGAGAAGTGAATGAAAGGTTATGCATTGAAGAAGTGGGAGTCGACCTTGAACTTGCGTTCATGCCCATGGACAAGATGTCGATCTTATCATGGAAGCTTCTCGCAAAATAGTTACCCCCTTGTTATAAGTGCTTGTATCTGTGGTTTTGACCATATTGTTCCCCTTGATTCAATTTCCCAAACAAGTTAAAAGCACTTGTCTTCTGCAGAGCAATACCCAGTCCAACCTCTATTTTGATCTGTCATCTAGTAATACCCCCTGGTATCTCGACATTATCACAGAACTGCATGACCTCTTATGAGTTCTTCGTCAAGTACTACATCCTCACTGATTCCAATTTTTCACGGGCTCCGAGTTTTTAAACGCTCAAAGACACCGATAACTGAACCGAGTCTGCATTATGGTTGAACAACTCTTACTAATATTCTTTACTTACGAGTTTTTACCCGATCATGTCATTCCTAGCCTCATCGGCTATATCATTATTGTGCTAAATCTTAACTGTGCTACCTGGTCCTTCTTCCCGGTACACAATTTTTTTCGCTGAGCTAAGCTTACGTCGATCTTCCTTGTCTTATCGTTTCACCTCGAATAGCAAGCTTGATTCCGAGTTGGTGTCGTATCCGTGGTTACAATAATCTTTCGCTGCATTAGTCCTGTTGCTTGAGGTAGCCATTGTTCAATTGCTTCTTGATGGAGCCTTTTGATAAAAAAATTCATGATTATCATCAACATTTTGAGCTCTTCCAGGATATCAATTGAATTCATGTTGAGAAATACCATCCTTGCCCTCGATGATTTGTGTTCATCGACCACTTTATTGCCTTCTGTTCAACACAAACTTGTTCGTGTTTTGTGTTATACCTTGAGATCCTTACTACCCAGCATTTGTTCTTCCTTAACTTGGAGTATTACCATCTTTTATGTCAAGAAAGTCGTGAGAATTTCACCACCTCTTAAGAGATCTTGATACAGGTGATACTCCTTGCCATATCCGTTCATTCCTTGGTCCCCGTGTTGTTTCTAACCGGAAAACCGACAATTGAACTATGATGTACGACTTCAAAATTTCTAGCAACCCTATTGCTTTGAAGTTAATGGTCGATATTTCATTCTTAGACCATTGGTTATCGAATCACCTCTAACATTGATCATGCTACCTAAGCCAATATTTGGGGTGCACCTTTCAACCAATGTTTAACTGTGTATGTTTTCCTCTAGCATACCTCATTATATCATTTGATCTAACAAATGTTATCTCCTTGTTCACATAAGTGTGGAAATCCATATTTTGAAAACCTCGATGAATTGTCACTGATTCCATCAGCCACCTCCTCATCCTCTCATTGATTTATTGCTGAACTCTTGTTTCGGGACTTGCTTCCATAGTTCATTTCCCAAAAATCTTACAATGTCATCTAGACAATTGCATTACACCTTTTCTTTCTCAGGCATCTTGAGTCTGAGGTATCCTGACACCTATCATATCTGAATCTCGGTCAAATATGATGGTTGGAACATATTTCCAAGAGTAATAACATTAGTCTTTGACCCGATAAGGTGATGTCATGCCTAGCACACCTGGCCGGAGGACCTATTGTTATAGTTTCCATTTTAGTAAGTTTATCCATTCTTCCATGAGGAAATTGTAAGACTTATTCTATAAGTTGTCCCTGATGGATCCTTTGTGTATCCATAGCCTGATCCTTACCTGATGACCATGTCAATGCTATCTCGAAGCATGCTTGTGGTACTCCAATTTTCAACAAGAACATTTGAAGCCAATGCTAAATGTTTCTTGCTCAATTATCCAAACACCGTTGTATGCGTAATGTCATGAAATTTATCTCCCCTTACCTAAAGGGTTTTCTACATGATATCCTGCCACGTATATCATGCTCTGCTTGTCCTTGGGAAGGATATATCCCTGAATTATGTGTTTAAAACGCATTGTCCTTTACATTCTTATGTTTAATCTGATAATCACATTTTCCTATCCATTGTTTTGTTTAACCTTCTTGAGGTTTATATGATCTAAGTAGTAATAAGTCATTGCTTTTGTAAGCACCTCGGTGTACAACTCTGTCAGTAAGAACCTTTACTATTGATTGATGACATTCCAGTATCCACTGATGGACGAGAACTTTGCCTAATGGTCCGCCTCGTTCAACGAGCAGGAAAATGGTTCTCTTCGTCCCTCGCCCTTGGTACCGATGTTGTTGCCAACATAATTGATAGGCTATCCTCTAACATGCCTTGTTATCATGACTGTACAAGATATCACCGCCCTTTTTACTTTTAACCTACATGGTGGGCCCATAACCCACAGTTCCATAGGATCGAAACCCGACTCTCCTGTACACCTTGTTGTCCAAGTTATTCCTCACGCTTGACTTTGTATATGATTCACGGGCCACCTGCCTAGTGATCTATTCTGGTATCAGACGAAATACTTACTTCCCTTGCTCTACATCCCTTTCACGTTTCATTTCAGGCATCAAACGATTGCCTGCTCACTCAAAACTTCTCAGGGTACCTTCTTGCTTTGCTCTCGATATCTTCTTAAGCTTCAATTCGAGGGTTACTTCCGCCACCTTTCCTGATATTATCTACCAGATAAGCAACATGGTAGTGGTTCGTTCTTTCGAAGTTAACCCTTGCCCTTCGCACGTATGTTGTAGTTCCCGAGGAAAGGATACCGACTTCATCATGGTGACCTCAAGCAGGGGAATGGAGACATCAACGTGATGGATCGACCTCTTCGAGAAGAGAAACTAAGACCGAGAACACTCACTAGAATTTCGTAACCAGAACCACCCGACCTTACGCCTCTTAAATCTCGGGACGAGATTTCTTGTAGTGGAGGAGAATTGTGACGCCCGGATAATTAAGCTACAGTAAACCCTTGCTAATCATGCCAGGTCATCATAAGTAAATTTTTGCTAAACCTCACTTGTTTCAAACCAAGATAAATTTCAATTTGAAATAACAAGTCAAATTATTATTTCTTTAAGCTATCAAATAAAAATGTTCGATGGGTGGCAAATATTCACTAAATAATGAACATGTTGGAACCAACCTCATTTGGTTTCCCAAATTGCCCCTAGAATTCATTTACTGGAATAACAAGATTAAATAAGAGCATTTTAATTCAACTATAAATTAGAATAGTTCCAGTTGGCCTCAAACTTTTCGCGCAACCTTATAGTGTTGGCTAGGAATTATGTGCAAAGTTTCATAATCAACAAAAATCAGTTGGCAGCTAAAAATTAATAGAAAAGTATAAATAAAAAGAAAAGGAAAATAACAACAAAAAAACAAAAGAGAGAACCCCCACTGGGCCAGTCGGCCCAGCTGCTAGCCAGGCCGGCTCAAACCGGCCCAGGCGGCGCCCTCACTCCCCCATAACCCCCCCTGAGCAACCGAACCCTAGCCCACGTCACCCACTCCCCCCCACACGGTCCCCTCTCCTCCCTCTGTCTTCCCCCCGATTCAAATTGGGGGAAATGCCCCCGTCGCCCCCTCCGCAACGCCACCTCGCCGGCGCCGCACTTCCCGGCCTCCTTCCTCTCCCTCATGCACCGCGTTGACTTCCCCGAGCTCCACGCGTGCTCCATCCATGGCCGCCCCAACCCCGTCACCGGAACCACGTTGCCTCGCCGGAGGCCACCTCGCCGGACCGCCAGCGCCGTCGTCCTCCCCTGCGTCGCCTTCAACCCCGACTCCTCCCGAGCACACCTCGCTCAACTACAGGGTTCGGTGAGCCCCGATCTCCTCTTTCCCTTTCGCTCGCCGTAGGCCCCGACCATGCTCTCTGCGCACGACCGCGCTGGGCCGCGCACCATCCCTAGGCATGCACCGCGCCCACCTGCACCTCCTCTAACTGCCGTGGCCTGCCCCCCTGCACACCCCGCGCCGTCCCGCACCGTTTCCTCCCTCTCTCTACTCCATGTCGCGCCGACCGCTGCCACACGCGCCCGCACCTCGCCAGCGGTCCGTCCACGCCGTCCCGCTCCTCGCGCCCATCGTCGCATCACCCGCCGCTTCGGCGCGCCCCGCTGCTGCCCTCTCGGGCATGCGCACTCGCGTTGGCCTCGCCGACCTCGCCCACCGCGCGCAGCCCTGGCCGCCAGCGCCCCGCCACAGCCATCCCTCTGTTGCCTCCCCTGGCCACCGGCGCCGGCGTACGCCATGTGTGGCCAGCGCCCCTCAGGCGAGCGCCCATTCGCCTGCGCCCGTTTGGCCCTATGGGCCAATGACATGTGGGGCCTAGCCCCCAGAACGAAAATGAAAAAAAGAGAATTAAAAATAATAAAATATATAAATATATAAAATATATAAATAAATAATAATTAAAATAATTAATTAATTAATTAATCCTATTTAATTAATCTAATCAACTAGTTAAGTTAATTAAACCCTAATTAGACTAAACAGTCAATGACGAACGGGACCCACCTGTCAGGTTGACCAAGTCAACTGCTGACGTCATGCTGATGTCGGCAATCACTATTCTGGATAATGTTGAATTTAAATAATTAAATAAATCCTAAAAATGTTTTAAATCTTTTAAAATTAATATAAAATAAACTGTAGCTCGGATGGAAAAACTTTGTACATGAAAGTTGCTCAGAACGACGAGACGAATCCGGATACGCAACCCGTTCGTCCATCACGCATCCCTAGCATAGCTAACACGCAACTTTCCCCCTCTAATTCATCTGCCCGAAAACGCGAAACCCGGGAATATTTTCCGGGATGTTTCTCCCCTTCACCGGTACCACCTCATACCGCGTTAGGGCACCCCTAGCACCGCTACTTGTCATGTCATGCTTCATCATGCATTTGTTTGCATTATATTTATTGTTTCTCCCCTCACTTCTCTCGCTAGAGACCGACGTCGCTGCCACCCAGTACGACTACGGTGTTGAAACCCCTCTCTCTTACCAGAGCAACCCGGCAAGCCCCCCCCTGATTACCAGATATCGCCTAATCTTCTATATACTGCTTGCATTAGAGTAGTGTAGCATGTTACTGCTTTCCATTAATCCTATCCTGATGCATATCCTGTCCTTGCTACTACTGTTGTTACCTTTACCTGCAATCCTAATGCTTAGTATAGGATGCTAGTTTATCATCAGTGGCCCTACATTCTTGTCTGTCTGCCATGCTATACTATCGGGCTGGGATCACTCGGGAGGTGATCACGGGTATATCATATATACTTTATACATGATACATGTGATGACTAAAGTCGGGTTGGCTCGAGGAGTACCCGCGGTTGATTCACGAATTGGGGGCTGGAAGGACATACTTTCCCGACGGCCCTCTGTGTGGATCTTTGTGGCGAAGCGACAGGGTAGGTTGAGACCACCTAGGAGAGAGGTGGGCCTGGCCTTGGTCGGCGTTCGCGGTTATTTCAAAATAACATGCTTAACGAGATCTTTGTATTTGATCTGAGTCTGGCTACTAGCCTATACGCACTAACCATCTACGCGGGGACAGTTATGGGCACTCGACATCGTGGTATCAGCCGAAGCCTTTGTGATGTCAGCGACTGAGCGGCGCGCGCCGGGTTGGACTGGAACGCCTACTCTTGTATAAGGGAGCGTAGGTCTACTCACCGGCTGTGTACGTAACGTGCAGGTGTGCAATGGGCGATGGGCCCAGACCCCTGCGCCATAGGATTTAGACCGACGTGCTGACCTCTTTGTTGTGCCTAGGTAGGGCTGCGACGTGTTGATCTTCTGAGGCCGGGCATGACCCAGAAAAGTGTATTCGAACAAAGGGGATCGAGCGTGTTGGGAAATGTGGTGCACCCCTGCAGGGAAGTTAATCTATTCGAATAGTCGTGATCTTTGGTAATGGGACGACTTCGAGTTGTACCTTGACCTTATGACAACTAGAACCGGATACTTAATAAAACACACCCTTCCAAGTGCCAGATACAACCCGGTGGTCGCTCTTTAACAGGGCGACGAGGAGAGCATCGTCGGGTAGGATTATCCTATGCGATGTTACTTGGTGAACTTACCATCTACTCTCTTCTCCTGCTGCAAGATGGAGGTTACCAGAAGCGTAGTCTTCGATTGGACTAGCTATCCCCCTCTTATTCCGGCTTTCTGCAGTTCAGTCCACATATGACACCCTTTTCCCATTTGATACCAATGCATACATATGTAGTGTAGCTCCTTGCTTGCGAGTACTTTGGATGAGTACTCATGGTTGCTTTGCTCCCTCTTTCCCCCCTTTCTATACCCGATTGCTGCGACCAGACATTGGAGCCCAGGAGCCAGACGCCACTGTCGATGATGACTACTACTACTCGGGAGGTGCCTACTACTACGTGCAGCCCGCTGACGACGACCAGGAGTAGTTTAGGAGGATCCAGGCAAGAGGCTTGCGCCTCTTTTGATCTGTATCCCAGTTTGTGCTACCTTCTTAAGGCAAACTTGTTTAACTTATGTCTGTACTCAGATATTGTTGCTTCCGCTGACTCGTCTATGATCGAGCTCTTGTATTCGAGCCCTCGAGGCCCCTGGCTTGTAATATGATGCTTGTATGACTTATTTAATTTGTAGATTTGTGTTGTGATATTTTCCCATGAGTCCCTGATCTTGATCGTACACGTTTGCGTGTATGATTAGTGTACGGTCAAATCGGGGGCGTCAGACTCTCTTCAAGGATGCCCGTAAGTTCGTCCTATCTTGTGATGAATGACAAAGAATTGGTAATATTTGTAGACGTCAAGAAATGCCTATGAATTATTCACTTGTTATTGAACCGTTTGATGTTTGGGGCTTTGATTATATGGGACCTTTTCCTGCCTCTAATGGATATACACATATTTTAGTTGCTGTTGATTACGTTACTAAGTGGGTACAAGCTATTCCAACTAGTAGTGCTGATCATAACACCTCTATTAAAATACTTAAAGAAGTTATTTTTCCGAGGTTTGGAGTCCCTAGATATTTAATGAATGATGGTGGTTCATATTTTATTCATGGTGCTTTCCGTAAAATGCTTGCTAAATATGACGTCAATCATAGAATTGCATCTACGTATCACCCACAGTCTAGTGATCAAGTAGAATTGAGTAATAGAGAACTCAAATTAATTTTGCAAACGACTGTCAATAGGTCTAGAAAGAATTGGTCCAATAAACTTGATGATGCATTATGGTCCTATAGAACTGCATATAAAAATCCTATGGGTATGTCTCCATATAAAATGGTATATGGAAAAGCATGTCACTTACCTCTCGAACTAGAACATAAAGCATATTGGGCTATTAAAGAGCTATATTATGATTTCAAACTTGGCGATGAGAAGAGGTTATTTGATATTAGCTCACTTGATGAATGGAGAACCCAAGCTTATGAAAATGCCAAATTGTTTAAAGAAAAAGTTAAAAGATGG
The DNA here is from genome assembly GCF_018294505.1 of Triticum aestivum. Taxonomy (NCBI): domain Eukaryota; kingdom Viridiplantae; phylum Streptophyta; class Magnoliopsida; order Poales; family Poaceae; genus Triticum; species Triticum aestivum. The sequence goes on along the minus strand of NC_057806.1, from coordinate 183,096,599 downwards.
CATGAAAAAAGGATACAAAAGTGTGATTTTAATGTAGGTGATTATGTATTGCTATACAACTCCCGTTTAAGATTTTTTGCAGGAAAACTTCTCTCTAAATGGGAAGGCCCCTATGTTATCGAGGAGGTCTATCGTTCCGGTGCCATAAAAATCGACAACTTTGAAGGCACAAATCCGAAGGTGCTAAACGGTCAAAGAATCAAACATTATATGTTAGGTAATCCCATAAATGTTGAAACCAATATTATTGAAACCATAACCCCGGAGGAATACATAAGGGACACTTTCCAGAACGTTTCAGACTCCAAAAAGGAATAGGTATGTGGTTCGGTAAGTAAACCGACTCCAAAATAGTTTTAAGGCAATATTTCTCCGTTTTGGAATATTTAGAAAAATCGAAAATTAAGTAGCAGTCCGGGAAGGACACGAGGGCCCCACGAGGGTGGAGGACGCGCCCTACCCCCTGGGCGCGCCCCCTACCTCGTGAGCACCTCGTGTGCCTTCTAGACTCCGTTTTCTTGCACGATACGTATTTTGGTCGGTAAAAATTCACTATATATTCTCCCGGAGGTTTTGACTCCCATATCACGCAAATATCCTCTGTTCTTGTTTTGGGTTGTTCTTTGTCAGGGTTGTTAAGGCCAGGCATCATGTCGTCCCCCTCCTCCAACAATGGTGACAAAGATGCTTGGCTAATGAAGATAGAGCTGAAGAGGGAGGAGCCCATGGAGATCAACAAGGATGAAGGGATCAAGAAGGCCACGGAGAACCAAGCTCCGGCAATAGAAGACATCCTTCAACTTGATCACAACCTTCTTACCCCAACTGAGGTCGAAGCTTTCCAGATGATTGAGTTAACTCGTATTCAAAACAAGTATCTCACAAGTGAAAATATTTTGTTGAAGGAGCATATCTTAGCACTCAAGGGCATTATTCGCAACCTAGAGGACCTCTTATGCTCGATGTGCGACTATCCATCACCACCTTCTTCACCAACCAAGGAGATATAATCACATGGGTATGGGCACTCCCCTTGGAAACCGCCAAGCTTGGGGGAGGTGCCCCGGTATCGTATCACAATCACAACTCCTATTTTTACCGTTTTCCTTAGTTTGATCCTATTAGTGGTATTTTGATCTAGTAGAATAATGTTTATGTCATGATCTAGTTTTAAGTTTTGCTTTATGATCTCTCTTTGTAATCGAGTCCGTGAGCTATATAATAAAGATTAGTGTTGAGTCAAGGGCTTGATTTTCTTGCTATGATCTTTGGTGAATAAAAGAAAAGAGAAAAATAATAAGAAGAAACAAAAGTTCATATTGATCTTATTGATAGTAATGACTTCACATAGAAAGAGTGTGATGATTTAAAGTTGTTGGGAGTTGGCAGACATAGCTTTGGTCATCGTTGCAATTAATAGTAAGTAATAAGGAAAGAGAGGTTTCACATATAAATATACTATTTTTGACATATTTTATAATTGGGAACACTCATCAAAATATGACATGCTAAAGAGTTGATGTGGGACAAGGAAGACAACGTAATGGGTTATGTTTTCTTATACCTGAGATAAAGTATGTTGTCATGGATCATCCAACATGTTGAGCTTGCCTTTACCCCTCATGCTAGCCAATTTCTTAGCACCAAGTAGAGATCCTATTTGTGCTTCCAAATACCCTTAAACCAGTTTTGCCATGAGAGTCCACCATATCTACCTATGGATTGAGTAAGATCATTCAAGTAAGTTGTAGTCGGTGCAAAGCAATAAAATTGCTCTAAATATGTATGGTTAGTGTGGGAGAAATAAGCTTTATACAATCTTCTGATGTGGAAGTAATAAAAGCGATGGACTGCATAATAAAGGTTCATATCACAAGTGACAATATAAAGTGACATTCTTTCGCATTAAGATTTTGTACTTCAACCATAAAAGCGCATGGCAACCTCTGCTTCCCTCTGCGAAGGGCCTATCTTTTTTTATTATCTTCTACCTTATGCAAGAGTCATGGTGATCTTCACCTTTCCTTTTTCATTTTATCCTTTGGAAAGACCAACATGTTGGAAAGATCCTGATAGATATATCTAATTGGATGTAGGGGGCATGAGTTATTATTGTTGACATTACCCTCGAGGTAAAAGGTCATGGGGCGAAACTATAAGCCCCTATCTTTCTCTGTGTCCGATTAAAACCCTGTAACCACAAGTATTGCGTGAGTGTTAGCAATTATGAAGGACTAGATGATAGTTGAGTATGTGGACTTGTTTTTTTAGCTCTGACATAGACTCTTTTTGATGTTATGTTAAATTGCAATTGCTTCAATGACTGAGGTTATAGTTTGATGGTTCTCAATAAGATTTCTGATTCATACTTTTGCATTGTGAATAGATCATCACTTGAACATAAGTAATCATATGACAATATCTATATATGTTGCTGTTATGAGAATAATCATGATGCCTTCATGTTCGTATTTTATTTTTATCGACGCCTCTACCTCTAAACATGGGGACATATTTATTGTTATTGGATTTCGCTTGAGGACAAGCGAGGTCTAAGCTTGGGGGAGTTGATACGTCCATTTTGCATCATGCTTTTATATCAATATTTATTGCATTATGGGCTGTTATTTCACATTATGTCACAATACTTATGGCTATTCTCTCTTATTTTACAAGGTTTACGTAAGGAGGGAGAATGCCGGCAGCTGGAATTTTGGGCTGGAAAAAGGAGCAAATATTAGAGACCTATTCTGCACAACTCCAAAAGTCCTGAAACTCCACGGAATACCTTATAATAAATAATGAAAAATCCTCGCCAAAGATGAAGACCAGGGGGCCCACACCCTTCCCACGAGGGTGGGGGCGCCCCCCTTGGGCGCACCCCCCTACCTCGTGGGCCCCTGGTGGCTCTCCGATGACCATCTTCTGCTATATGAAGTCTTTTGTCGAGAAAAAAATAAGATGCAACCTTTCGGGACGAAACTCCGCCGCCACGAGGCGGAACCTTGGCGGATCCAATCTAGAGCTCTGACGGAGTTGTTCTGTCAGGGAAACTTCCCTCCCAGAGAGGGAAATCATCGCCACCGTCATCACCAATGCTCCTCTCACCGGGAGAGGGCAATCTCCATCAACATCTTCATCAGCACCATCTCATCTCAAAACCCTAGTTCATCTCTTGTATCCAATTCTTGTCTCCAAGTCCGGGATTGGTGCTAGTAGGTTGCTAGTAGTGTTAATTACTCCTTGTAGTTGATGCTAGTTGGTTTAATTGGTGGAAGATCATATGTTCAGATCCTTTATGCATATTATCACCCCTCTGATTATGAACATGTTTATGCTTTGTGAGTAGTTACCTTTGTTCCTGAGGACAAGGGATAAGTCTTGCTATTAGTAGTCATGTGAATTTGGTATTCGTTCGATATTTTGACGAGATGTATGTTGTCTAGTGTCGGGACCCCGATCCTAAGTCACACCGATCTAGCATGTAACACTTCATATCACTTTGCGGCCTCACGCACGGTATTCCCACGGGTGCCACCTTACCTGGCCCGGGACCGTTTGCGCCTTTTGGCTCACGTATATGATAGTGTCGCTAGCATCCATATGACAGAGAACCCAGGCTGACATGACTAGTCGTGAACCCAAAGTGGCACTAACTTACAGGGACAGGCATACATGAATCAACCACGAGCATGTCGGTCAACAGCGTATGAATCCGGGCTGTAGCACTGGGCTAACAGGACTCCGGGAACCCGGGCTGTAGCAGGCTAGGCAGGACTCCGGATGTCACCGCGTGACATTTCCCGAAGGGACAGACACAGGAACGAAGTGATTCACATGCCGGCCAGTCAAGTGTTCCGGAGCAGTAGTGCTGGGCTAGCAGGACTCTGGTGAACCGGGCTGTAGCGGACTACTATGGCTCCTGGAAGCACAAGACTACATCTCCCCATAAGAGAGGCTACCAGAGGTAAACAACTAGGTTGTCGGATCCCACACATAGCAATACACGTTACACGTACGCATGACATGCAGGTATGTGCGGTACAACATGGCATCACAACATAACTCAAACTCATATTGATAAAGGCCCAGCAGAGCTACATAGCATTCAATACAAACAGGGGTCTCATGACCCATCATTCAGATTATACAAGCAACGGAAGCATTACATGTCTGAGTACAGACAACTACAAAAGGAAAAGACTAGGAAGCCTGACTATACACGACCCTCCCAAGGGTACAAGATCGTAGCTGGGATACAAGCTACTCGTCGAAGTCACTAGCGTAACCAACTGCAAAACATAAATAAGCAAACGTGAGTACAAAGGTACTCAGCAAGTCTTACATCAGAACTATCTACATATGCAACATTATCAACAAAGGGGGTGGTGGAGTTTTAACAGCAGCAAGCCAGCTTTGACTCAGTGGCTAATCTATACTATGAGTATCAGAAACTTCTTTGAGGTGAGAAGACGCAGACGAGTCCACATGTTCACCATATCACTACTCCACTATGGATCCGTTCCCGTCTTCCTACGAGAAGGCCATCCATAGCACTCACGCTTATCTTGCGGATTTTAAAGTATCCACTTCAAGTTGTCTATGTACTACATAAGTTCTCCAAGTTTCCATATCCGAGGAAAACGGCTATTCAAATAGATAATATTGACCCTGCAGGGGTGTACTTCGTCACACACGCTCTCGCCACTTATAGCCCTGTACACGTCATGTACCTCGGCAACCTTCAAGCGGAAGCCGGGCGAGGGTGTCGGCCACGACCTGACTAACCACACAAGTCTCTCATCCAGGTTTATCTCCTATTCGGGTTCCATCCGCAAGGAGATCCGGCCGGGGTGTCGCTCACGGCCCCAAACGATGTGTGCAGGGTTCCCAAGCCCACCATTCGGGTGCCACTTGGTACACCGTGCCATGGTGCCTAGTCTATCCCAAGCCCGTCCCGTCGGACACCACCTGGTAGACAAGTAGCACTACCTACAAACGCCAGAAACTAGTTGCAACTCCTGGATACAGATCAAGTGGATTAATAAGCCGAGAGGGGCCGGATAACCGGAACCCAATGTGTGGTAGTAACTGGACTTGGATAACATACACAGAACTCAGTGCTTAAGGACGGTTCCAATGAGACAACCCACCATGTACTCCTACATGGCCTCTCATCGCTACCTTTACCAAAATGTGTTCACACACTTAGCCTTTATCGGTAGGACATGTTCACCACTCCGATTCATTCCCGATGAATCAGACCTGACACAACTCTAAGCATAGCTGGCATAAGGAAAAACAAGCATGGATGAGCAGGCACATCAAGGCTCAAGCAACTCCTACTCATTCTAGTGGGTTTCAACTATTTACTGTGGCAATGACAGGTCATGCAGAGGAATGGGTTCAACTACCGCAGCAGAAACTAGTAGTTTGAATCGTTGTTGTCCTAATGCAGTATAAGGAGCAGGAGCGAGAGAGTGGGATTTATCGAGATGCTCAAGGGGGTTTCTTGCCTGATAGATCCACGAAGAAGCACTGCTCCTCAGACAGGTACTCGGGACACCTTCCAGAGTAGAACCTATCGAGAGGGGACGGTGCCGGCAATCAATAAACAATCATATGCAACAATATGATGCATGAAGATGACATTTCAAAGATGCTATGATTTGCCCTAATGCATCTAGCATCAATTTGGTTGAAGTCCATATGAACCAAGGGTTCATATGCAAACCCCAAATTAAGTATATAACATGCCATTATTACATTTTCACTTATACAGCAAGTATAAGTTGTGTTTTCATGCATGAAACTGGCATAAATGGATTCCTTGCATTTTTCTGATAATTTTTCATATATAATTTATTTGATTTGGAGTTACGGTTGAATTACTATGAATTTTAGAAGTTTTAACTATTTTCTGTAATTCTCTGAATTATTTAAAATCCAGAAATCAATTACTGCGTCAGCGTGACGTCACAGAGGTGTCAGCAGGTCAACGGCTCGGTCCAGGTCAAACCTGGACAGTGGGGCCCGCGTGTCAGTGTCACAGGGCTAATCCTAATTTAGTTAAATCTAAACTAGGTAATTAGATGGGGCTGGCCCCACATGTCAATGACCCAGGGGAGGTCAAACCCCTGGTCAAAGGCACAACACGCCGGCGGCTTGTCGCCAGCGACAGCACGCACGGCGGAGGCTCGGGTTTCGCCCTCAGGCGACCAAAAGGACGGCGGAGAAGCTCTGCGTGGAGCTAGGCGTGCGCCGCATCCAGGGGAGCACACGAGAGGGGCTGGGGTGGCCGGAGTCGTCACCGGCGTCGACCTTGGCGGTCACCGGAGCTCGGGCGAGCTCGGGGTCGACGCTACGGTGGCCGGGGAGTGGCGTGCTTAGCTCCTACGGCACCTACGCGGCGCGGTGAGCACGTGGGTGTGCTCGGTTGGGAGCTACGACGGCTGTGGCCACGGCGGCGAGAAGCTCGGGCGGCGGCGTGGTTCGGTCTCCGGCGGAGCGATGGCTACAACGTGCAAATGGAGCGCAAAGGAGGGGGGTTCGGGTCAGTGGCTCACGGCGAGTCGGACGAGCAGGTCGGCGAGGCCGGAGGAGCGTCGGAGCAAGCGGGGCGGCGAGGCGGATCTCCGGCGACCCGAGGAGGATGAAGGGGTCGGGGACGATGCTTCGAGGCGTCCGGCACCGCGTGGCCTGGCGGAGAGGACTAGGGCGACGAGGCGGACCTCGTGGGCACGTCGGAGAGGTGAGGGGAAGGCGGTGGTCGCGATGGCGCACGGCGGTGCTCTCCGCTGCTCTCGGGACAGAGGGGGAGAGCGAGACAGAGGATGGGGAGGAGCTCGGGGAGAATGGAGAGAGACCAGGGGGGCTCGGTGGAGCTCTCGGGGGTGGACAGCGCCAAGGAGGGAGAGGAGGCAGCAAGCAGCTGCCTGGCGGGCATGCACGCTCGTCGTGCTCCCTTTCGCCCCTGCCTCCTGGCGAGGAGACGACTGGCAATGGCCAGTTGGGCCGGGCCACTGTTGGGCCGTGGTGGGGCGCCAGGTAAGCATCACCTAAGTGTTTTCTTATTTCTTGTTTTCTTTTTCTATTTCTGACATTTGTTCTCTATCCAAAAGAAATGTTAAAACACTTCCATAAATGCTGAAAATATTTGTGGCATCTAGATATAATATTCTAGAGGCCCTCACCAATTCCCAACATTTTTGGAGCCATTAAAATATTTATATAATTTAAACAGCTCCAAATCAAATATTTATGAATTGATTCAAAAATCTAAAATGAGTAACAAAAATGTGCATCACCTCTGGTTGTTGTTCCCAACATTTTCCAAAGACCATGAACATTTTTGAAGAGCATTTTGGGTTTATTGGAATTCCAATTTTAATTTGAACCTATTTGAATTTGCTTTGGTGCTAGGGTTTGAAACATCCCCATTTCAATTTCGTTTGAAAATTTAAACATGATGCACAAAGCAAGCCTAGGACCATACCAGAACTAGGGATGTGACATCTAGCCTCTAGTGGTGTTATGTGAACGTTGACTACAAAGCACTTCACCATTATTTGGGCCTAGAGGAAGGCATTGGGAAGTAATAAGTAGATGATGGGTTGCTAGAGTGACAGAAGCTTAAACCCTAGTTTATGCGTTGCTTCGTAAGGGGCTGATTTGGATCCATATGTTTCATGCTATGGTTAGGTTTACCTTAATACTTTTGTTGTAGTTGCGGATGCTTGCAATAGAGGTTAATCATAAGTGGGATGCTTGTTCAAGTAAGAACAACACCCAAGCACCAGTCCACCCTCATATCAAATTATCAAAGTACCAAATGCGAATCATATGAACATGATGAAAACTAGCTTGACGATATTCCCATGTGTCCTCGGGAGCGCTTTTCTTTATATAAGAGTTTGTCCAGGCTTGTCCTTTGCTACAAAAAGGAGTGGGCCACCTTGTTGCACTTTATTTACTTTTGTTACTTGTTGCTCATTACAAATTATCTTATCACAAAACTATCTTTTGCCACTTATTTCAGTACTTGCAGAGAATACCTTGCTGAAAACCACTTATCATTTCCTTCTGCTCCTCGTTGGGTTCGACACTCTTACTTATCAAAAGGACTACAATAGATCCCCTATACTTGTGGGTCATCAGATTTTTTTCGAATTCAGGGGATATCAGCCAAACATCCACCATGCAGGATATGGACATCAGGTAGCGTATCGGGATGCAGAGGCACTGAACGGGGCGCTACTGGTGAGAGGAGACGATGGCTCCAATGAGATCAATTTCGGGAAGGACAGATATCCGATGAAAATCGAAATTTTGGGGCGCCACCGAGTTTAGGGGACTCGTGTGCGGCAACAATCCTTGGTGGGGAGAAGAGAGATGATATCCTCAAGGATGACGTCTGGGAGATCGCTAATGCGGTCCATCGGAGATTCTACCGGTTCCTCGGATCTGGGTGGGGGGGGGGGGGCTCGCCGCTTCTCCCTGCGCTGCCGGGTGTGGGATCTACAACAGGCATCCCCGCCGGCGGGAGCCTCATCTTCCTGGCGCTGGGGCCAGCCGACTCCATTTTCCTTGTGGGCGTCGCACCGAGTTCACGGGTTTGAGCAGAGTAGCCAGAGACGAGCCTAGTGGCAGTGCGAGCGGGGAAGAAGGAGGGCTGGGGTTTTCTGTAGGAGTGGAAGAAGAGGAGCAGGCGTTTTCTGTACGAGTGAGGAAGAAGGTGAGCGGGGGTTTACTAGACGAGTGAGGAAGATGACGAGCGGGGGAATTGGGGGCGACGGAAGTGGGAGAGTCCAGTGATCTATAGTACATAAGTGGAAGCGAGGAGGAAGGAGGGTTTTTCTGGGATCGCCCCCTATTCAAGAAATATGGGCTTCTCCTCGCAAAAAACAAAAACAAATGGTCTTTAAGATGGATAGGTGATACATCTCCAACGTATCTATAATTTTTGATTGCTCCATGCTATATTATCTACTGTTTTGGATGTTTATGGGCTTTATTATACACTTTTATATCATTTTTGGGACTAACCTATTAACCTAGAGCCCAGTGCCAATTTCTGTTTTTACATTGTTTTAGAGTATCGCAGAAAAGGAAAATCAAGCGGAGTCCAATTGACATGAAACTTCATGGAACTTATTTTTGGAAGGAAAGCAACCCGGGAGACTTGGAGTCCACGTCAAGGAAGCTTCAAGGAGGCCACGAGGTAGGGGGGCGCGCCCACCCCCCTGGGCGTGCCCTCCACCTTCGTGGGCCCCTCGTGGCCCCCCTGACGTACGTCTTCCGCCTATATATCTCCATATACCCTAAAACATCGGGGAGCACAATAGATCGGGAGTTCCACCGCTAGAAGCCTCCGTAGCCACCGAAAGCCAATCTAGACCCGTTCCGGCACCCTGCCAGAGGGGGCATCCCTCTCAAGTGGCCATCTTCATCATCACGGTGCTCTCCATGATGAGGAGGGAGTAGTTCTCCCTCAGGGCTGAGGGTATGTACTAGTAGCTATGTGTTTGATCTCTCTCCCTCGTGTTCTTGATTTGGCACGATCCTGATGTATTGCGAGCTTTGCTATTATAGTTGGATCTTATGTTTCTCCTCCCCCTCTACTCTCTTGTAATGAATTGAGTTTTCCCTTTGAAGTTATGTTATCAGATTGAGTCTTTAAATATTTGAGAACACTTGATGTATGTCTTACCGTGCGTATCTGTGGTGACAATGGGATATCACGTGATTCACTTCATGTATGTTTTGGTGATCAACTTGCAGGTTCCGCCCATGAACCTATGCATAGGGGTTCGCACACGTTTTTGTCGTGATTCTCCGATAGGAACTTTGGGGCACTCTTTGAGGTTCTATGTGTTGGTTGAATAGATGAATCTGAGATTGTGTGATGCATATCGTATAATCATACCCACGGATACTTGAGGTGACATTGAAGTATCTAGGTGACATTAGGGTTTTTGTTGATTTGTGTCTTAAGGTGTTATTCTAGTACGAACTCTAGGGCTGTTTGTGACACTTATAGGAATAGCCCAACAGATTGATTGGAAAGAATAACTTTGAGGTGGTTTCGTACCCTACCATAATCTCTTCGTTTGTTCTCCGCTATTAGTGACTTTGGAGTGACTCTTTGTTGCATGTTGAGGGATAGTTTTGTGATCCAATTATGTTATTATTATTGAGAGGATTTGCACTAGTGAAAGTATGAACCCTAGGCCTTGTTTCCTACCATTGCAATACCGTTTACGCTCACTTTTACCATTTGTCACCTTGCTGTTTTATATTTTCAGATTACAAAAACCTTTATCTACTATCCATATACCACTTGGATCACCATCTCTTCGCCGAACTAGTGCACCTACACAATTTACCATTGTATTGGGTGTGTTAGGGACACAAGAGACTCTTTGTTATTTGGTTGTAGGGTTGCTTGAGAGAGACCATCTTCATCCTACGCCTCCTACGGATTGATAAATCTTAGGTCATCCACTAGAGGGAAATTTGCTACTGTCCTACAAACCTCTGCACTTGGAGGCCCAACAACGTCTACAAGAAGAAGGTTGTGTAGTAGACGTCAAGCTCTTTTCTGGTGCCGTTGCCGGGGAAGTGAGTGCTCGAAGGTATATCTTTAGATATTGCAATTGAGTCTTTTAGTTTCTTGTTTTATCACTAGTTTAGTTTATAAAAGAAAACTATAAAAAAATATGGAATTGATTCTACCTCATGCACTTCATCTTTTTAATATCTTTCGTGATTATGATGGAAAGGAAAATTGTGCCAAAGTGTTAGAAGAAGAATGCATTAAAATGTTTGGCACTAAATATTTGAATGATGAGCATGATTGCAATGTTATTAGTATGAACTCCTTGAAAATATCCATGATGCTAATGATATGCAAAGCCACAAGCTTGGGGAAGCTATGTTTGATGAAGATGTTATTTTTTGTCCCCCAAGTTTTGATGAGCAAATTTATTATGATGAAAGCATTCCTCCTATTTATGATGATTATATTGATGAAAGTGGAATTTGAGAGGTCATGACTTTATTTTGTGATGAATCCACTATTTCGGAAGAGGTTCCAATTGATTATGAGAATAAATTTGCTATCTATGATGATTATTGTGATGACTTGTATGCTATAAAGAACAATGATATCCATGAAACTTTTCATCATGATTTTAGTTTTCAATTGGATTATGCCTCACATGATAGTTATTTTGTTGAGTTTGCTCCCACTATTATTCATGTGAAGAATTTTGCTTGTGTGGAGAGTAGTAAATTTTCTATGCTTGTAGATCATGCAAAGAATGCTTTATGTGATAGTTATATTGTTGAATCATTCATGATGCTACTAAAAATTATTATGAGGGAGGAACTTATGCTTGTAGGAATTGCAATAATATCAAGTTTCCTCTCTATGTGCTTAAAGTTTTGAAGTTATGCTTGTTTTGCCCTCCTATGCTAGTTGATTATTGTTCCCATAAGTTGTTTGGTCACAAAATCCCTATGCATAGTAAGTGGGTTATACTTAAATGTGCTAGTCATATTCTTCATGATGCTCTCTTTATGTTACAATTCTTATCTTTTATGTGAGCATCATTGAAATCATCATGCCTAGCTAGGGGCGTTAAACGATAGCGCTTGTTGGGAGGCAGCCAAATTTTATTTTTGTTCCTCTTTAGTAATAAATAATTCATATAGCCTCTGTTTAGTGGTGGTTTTATGTATTTAATTAATGTTTGTGCCAAGTAGAACCGTTGGGAAGACTTGGGGAAAGTCTTGTTGATCTTGCTGTAAAAACAGAAACTTTAGCGCTCACGAGAATTGCTGCCATTTTTTATTGGAGAGTGATATTTAGTTAATTCTTTTTGAAGATGATTAATAGAGAAATTACTCAGGTCCACCAATTTATTTGATAATTTTATGAGTTACATAAGTATAATTTTGATCCAAATTACTACAGACTGTTCTGTTTTTGACAGATTCTGTTTTTCGTGTGTTGTTTGCTTATTTTGATGAATCTATGGCTAGTAAAATAGTTTATAAACCATAGAGAAGTTGGAATACAGTAGTTTTAACACCAATATAAATTAAGAATGAGTTCATTACAGTACCTTGAATTGGTGCTTTGTTTTCTTTCGCTAATGGAGCTTACGAGTTTTCTGTTAAATTTTGTGTTGTGAAGTTTTCATGTTTTGGGTAAAGATTCGATGGACTATGGAATAAGGAGTGGCAAGAGCCTAATCTTGGGGATTCCCAAGGCACCCTAAGGTAATATTCAAGGACAACTAAGAGCCTAAGCTTGGGGATTCCCCGGAATGCATCCCCTCTTTCATCTTCATTCATCGGTAACTTTACTTGGAGCTATATTTTTATTCGCCACATGATATGTGTTTTGCTTGTGGGGCAAATACTTAAAATTCATAATATCGTTTCTAAGAGATATGATCTTAGCGGGAGGAAAATACTTAGAGATAAAAGCATCGTTGCACTTATTCCATGAATCAATACTATTTTTAGACGAAAACCAAGCTTTAGCACGATTTCTAAGCGAAAAAGGAAATAGCTTCAATTTAACAATATCATTATCCACATCTTTCTTCTTTTGCATGTCACACAAATCAATGAAGCTATTTAGATGGGTAGCGGCATCTTCCCTAGGAAGGCCGGAAAACGGATCTTTCATGAGAAGATTCACCAAAGCACTATTAATTTCACAAGATTCAGCATCGGTAAGAGGAGCAATCGGAGTGCTAATAAAATCATTGTTGTTGGTATTGGTGAAGTCACACAATTTAGTATTATCCTTTGCCACACTTGTGCCCAAAAAAATGAGAGAAAAAGAGAGAAGGGATAATGCTACTATCCTTTGCCACACTTGTGCTTCAAAGTAGCACCATAATCTTCATGATAGAGAGTCTTTTGTTTTGTCACTTTCATATACTAGTGGGAATTTTCATTATAGAACTTGGTGCTACCTCTTGAGCACTATGTTGGTTTTCCCCGAAGAGGAAGGGATGATGCAGCAAAGTAGCGTAAGTATTTCCCTCAGTTTTTGAGAACCAAGGTATCAATCCAGTAGGAGGTTATGCGCGAGTCCCTCATACCTGCACAAAACAAATAAATCCTCGCAGCCAACGCAAATAGGGGTTGTCAATCCCTGTAAGGCCACTTACGAGAGTGAGAACTGATAGATATGATAAGATAATATTTTTGGTATTTTTATGATAAAGATGCAAAGTAAAATAAAGGCAAAGTAAATAACAAAGGAAATAACTAAGTAGTAGGAGATTAATATGATGAAGATAGACCCGGGGGCCATAGGTTTCACTAGTGGCTTCTCTCAAGAGCATAAGTATTCTACGGTGGGTGAACAAATTACTGTTGAGCAATTGACATAATTGAGCATAGTTATGAGAATATCTAGGTATAATCATGTATATAGGCATCACGTCCGAGACAAGTAGACCGACTCCTGCCTGCATCTACTACTATTACTCCACTCATCGACCGCTATGCAGCATGCATCTAGAGTATTAAGTTAAAAACAGAGTAACGCCTTAATATACTTACTAGATTGTAAAGAGGGATAGACTCATGCAATATGAAGAAAACCCCATCTTGTTATCCTCGATGGCAACAATACAATACGTGGCTTGCTGCCCCTACTGTCACTGGGAAAGGACACCGCAAGATTGACCCCAAAGCTCAGCACTTCTCCCATTGCAAGAAAGATCAATCTAGTAGGCCAAACCAAACTGATAATTCGAAGAGACTTGCAAAGATAACCAATCATACATAAAATAATTTAGAGAAGATTCAAATATTGTTCATAGATAGACTTGATCATAAACCCACAATTCATCGGTCTCAACAAACACACCGCAAATAGAAGATTACATCGAATAGATCTCCACAAGAGAGGGGGAGAACATTGTATTGAGATCCAAAAAGAGAGACGAAGCCATCTAGCTACTAACTATGGACCCGTAGGTCTGAAGTAAACTACTCACACTTCATTGGAGGGGCTATGGTGTTGATGTAGAAGCCCTCCATGATCGATGCCCCTCCGGCGGAGCTCCAGACCAGGCCCCAAGATGGGATCTCGTGGATACAGAAAGTTTTGGTGTTGGAATTAGGTTTTTGGCTCCATATCTGATTGTTTGGGGGTACGTAGGTATATATAGGAGGAAGGAGTACGTCGGTGGAGCAACAGGGGGCCCACGAGGGTGGAGGGCGCTCCTGGGGGGGGGGGGTAGGCGCGCCCCCTTCCTCGTGGCCTCCTGTTTCCTTTCTTGACATAGGGTCCAAGTCTCCCGGGTCTTGTTCGTTGAGAAAATCACGTTCCCGAAGGTTTCATTCCATTTGGACTCCGTTTGATATTCCTTTTCTTCAAAACCCTAAAACAGGCAAAAAACAGCAATTCTGGGCTGGGCCTCCGGTTAATAGGTTAGTCCCAAAAATAATATAAAAGTGGATAATAAAGCCCAATAATGTCCAAAACAGTAGATAATATAGCATGGAGCAATCAAAAATTATAGATACGTTGGAGACGTATGAAGCATCCCCAAGCTTAATTCCTGCTCGTCCTCGAGTAGGTAAATGATAAAAATAGAATTTTTGATGCGGAGTGCTACTTGGCATAATTTTAATATAATTCTTAATTGTGGTATGAATATTCAGATCCGAAAGATTCAAGACAAAAGTTCATATTGACATAAAAATAATAAAACTTCAAGCATACTAACTAAGCAATTATGTCTTCTCAAAATAACATGGCCAAAGAAAGTTCATCCCTACAAAATCATATGGTTTAGTCATGTTTCATTTTCATCACACAAGAATGCTCTCATCATGCACAACCCCGATGACAAGCCAAGCAATTGTTTCATACTTTAGTAATCTCAAACCTATCAACTTTCACACAATATATGAGCGCGAGCCATGGACATAGCACTATGGGTGGAATAGAATATAATGAGGGGGGTTATGTGGAGAAGATAAAAAAGGAGAAAGTCTCACATCAACGAGGCTAATCAATGGGCTATGTAGATGCCCACCGATTGATGTTAATGCAAGGAGTAGGGATTGCAATGCAACGAATGCACTAGAGCTATAAATGTATGAAAGCTCAACAAAAGAAACTAGTGGGTGTGCATCCAACTTGCTTGATCATGAAGACCTAGGGCACTTGAGGAGGCCCATTGTTGGAATATACAAGCCAAGTTCTATAATGAAAAATTCCCACTAGTATATGAAAGTGATAAAACAAGAGACTCTCTATCATGAAGATTACGGTGCTACTTTGAAGCACAAGTGTGGCAAAGGATAGTAACATTGTCCCTTCTCTATTTTTCTCTCATTTTTTTGGGCCTTCTCTTTTCTTATATGGCCGTTCTCTTTTTTTATTCCTCACAATGCTCTAGAAAATGATGATCATCACACTTCTATTTATTTACAACTCAATGATTACAACTCGATACTAGAACAAAAGATGACTCTATATGAATGCCTCCGAAGGTGTACCGGGATATGCAATGGACCAAGAGTGACATGTATGAAACAATTATGAACGGTGGCTTTGCCACAAATACTATGTCAACTACATGATCATGCTAAGCAATATGAAAATGATGAATGTGTCATGATGAACGGAATGATGGAAAGTTTCATGGCAATATATCTCGGAATGGCTATGGAAATGCCATAATAGGTAGGTATGGTGGCTGTTTTGAGGAAGATATAAGGAGGTTTATGTGTGAAAGAGCGTATCATATCACGGGGTTTGGATGCACTGGGGAAGTTTGCGCCAACTCTCAATGTGAGAAAGGGCAATGCACGGTACCGAAGAGGCTAGCAAGGATGGAAGGGTGAGAGTGTGTATAATCCATGGACTCAACATTAGTCATAAAGAACTCACATACTTATTGCAAAAATCTACAAGTCATCAAAAACCTCGGTACTACACGCATGCTCCTAGGGGGATAGATTGGTAGGAAAAGACCATCGCTCGTCCCCGACAGCCACTCATAAGGAAGACAATCAAATAACACCTCATGTTTCAAATTTGTTGCATAACATTTACCATATGTGCATGCTACGGGACTTGTAAACTTCAACACAAGCATTTCTCAATTTCACAACTACTCAACTAGCACGACTTTGATATTATTACCTCCATATCCCAAAACAATCATCAAGCATCAAACTTCTCTTAGTATTCAAAACACTCTTAAGAAAAATTTACTAATCTTGAACACCTAGCATATTAGGATTTTAAGCAAATTACCATGCTATTAAGACTCAAAATAATCTAAGTGAAGCATGAGGGATCAATAGTTTCTATAAAACAAATCCACCACCGTGCTCTAAAAGATATAAGTGAAGTACTAGAGCAAAACTATATAACTCAAAAGATATAAGCGAAGCACATAGAGTATTCTAACAAATTCCAAATCATGTATGGCTCTCTCAAAAGGTGTGTACAGCAAGGATGATTGTGGTAAACTAAAAAAATAAAGAATCAAATCATACAACACGCTCCAAGCAAAACACATATCATGTGGCGAATAAAAATATAGCTCCAAGTAAAGTTACCGATAGAAGTAGACGAAAGAGGGGATGCCTTCCGGGGCATCCCCAAGCTTTGGCTTTTAGGTGTCCTTAGATTATATTGGGGGTGCCATGGGCATCCCCAAGCTTAGACTCTCGCTACTCCTTGTTCCATAATCCATCAAATCTTTACCCAAAACTTGAAAACTTCACAACACAAAACTTAAAGTAGAAAATCTCGTGACCTCCGTTAGCGAAAGAAAATAAAAGACCACTTCAAGGTACTGTAATGAAATCATTCTTTATTTATATTGGTGTTATACCTACTTTATTCCAACTTCTCTATGGTTTATAAACTATTTTACTAGCCATAGATTCATCAAAATAAGCAAAGAACACACGAAAAATAAAATCTGTTAAAAACAGAACAGTCTGTAGGAATCTGTATCTAGCGCAAGATCTGGAACCCCAAAAATTCTAAAATAGATTGCTGGACGTGAGGAATTTATATATTAATCATCTTAAAAAAGAATTAACTAAATATCACTCTCCAAATAAAAATGACAGCAGTTCTCGTGAGCGCTAAAGTTTCTGTTTTTTACAGCAAGTTCAACAAGACTTTCCCCAAGTCTTCCCAATGGTTCTACTTGGCACAAACACTAATTAAACACAAAAAACACAACCAAAACAGAGGCTAGATAAATTATTTATTACTAAACAGGATCAAAAGCAAGGAATAAAAATAAAATTGGGTTGCCTCCCAACAAGCGCTATCGTTTAACGCCCCTAGATAGGCATAACAAGCAAGAATAGATCTAGGTATTGCCATCTTTGGTAGGCAATCCATAAGTGGATCTCATAATAGATTCATAAGGTAATTTAATTTTGTTTCTAGGAAAGTGTTCCATGCATTTCCTTAATGTAAATTAGAATCTAATATTTCCTTCCTTCATATCAATAATTGCACCAATCGTTCTAAGGAAAGGTCTACCAAGAATAATAGGACATGAAGGATTGCAATCTATGTCAAGAACAATAAAATCTACGGGCACATAATTCCTATTTGAAACAATAAGAACATCATTAATTCTTCCCATAGGTTTCTTAATAGTGGAATTCACAAGGTGCAAATTTAGAGAACAATCATCAAAATCATGGAAACCTAACAAATCACACAAAGTCTTTGGAATCGTGGAAACACTAGCACCCAAATCACATAAAGCATAGCATTAATGATCTTTAATTTTAATTTTAATAGTTGGTTCCCACTCATCATAAAGTTTTATAGGGATAGAAACTTCCAATTCAAGTTTTTCTTCATAAGATTTCATCAAGGCATCAACGATATGTTTAATAAACGCTTTATTTTGACTATAAGCTTGAGGAGAATTTAGCACGGATTGCAACAAGGAAATACAATCAATCAAAGAGAAATTTTCATAGTTAAATTACCTGAAATCCTTAATAGTGGTTTTAGCAACATCTAGGATTTTAATTTCTTCAATCCCACTTTTATCAAATTTAGCATCAAGATTAACAAATTCCGAATTCTTAGAACGCCTTCTAGGTAAAGGTGGATCATATTCAGTCCCATCATTATCAAGATTCATATTGCAAAACAAATATTTAATATGGGACACATCAATAACTTTTAGATATTCATCTTTATTCTCATAGGAACTAGAAGAACATGCTCTTATAAAGGCATCTTTCTTAGCACGCATCCTAGCGGTTCTTTCTTTGCACTCATCAATGGAAATTATCATGGCTTTGAGAGACTCATTGATATCATCCTTAGGTGGAATAGATCTAAGTTTCAAAGAATCAACATCAAGAGCAATTCTATCAACGTTCCTAGCCAAATCATCAGTCTTAAGAAATTTTTCTTCAATCATAGCATTAAAATTCTTTTGTGAAGTAATAAATTGTTTAATATTAGATTCAAAATCAGAGAGCATCTTATTATAATTTCCATAACAATTTTTGTAGGAATTACCATAATTATTAGAGGGATTACTAGGATAAGGCCTAGGATAAAAATTGTTACCAAAATTGCCTAGGATTAACTTTCATATACGCGTTGTTACCAAAATTATTCCTACCAACAAAATTCACATCCATAGATTCATTATTATTCTCAATCAAAGTAGACAATGGCATATCATTAGGATCATAAGAAACACTCTTATTAGCAAATAATTTCATAAGTTCATCCATCTTTCCACTCAAAACATTAATTTCTTCTATCTCATGCACCTTTCTATTAGTAGATCTTTCAGTATGCCATTGAGAATAATTAACCATAATATTATCTAGGAGTTTAGTAACTTCTCCTAAAGTGATTTCCATAAAAGTGCCTCCTGCATCCGAATCTAAAAGATTTCTAGAAGCAAAATTCAATTCGGCAAATAAATTCTGAACAATCATCCACAAATTTAAACCATGAGTGAGGCAATTACGTATCATTAATTTCATTCTCTCCCAAGCTTGTGCAACATGTTGATGATCAAGTTGCTTAAAATTCATAATATCGTTTCTAAGAGAGATGATCTTAGCGGGAGGAAAATACTTAGAGATAAAAGCATCTTGGCACTTATTCCATGAATCAATACTATTTTTAGACGAAAACCAAGCTTTAGCATTACCTCTAAGAGAAAAAGGAAATAGCTTCAATTTAACAATATCATTATCCACATCTTTCTTCTTTTGCATGTCACACAAATCAACGAAGCTATTTAGATGGGTAGCGGCATCTTCACTAGGAAGGCCGGAAAACGGATCTTTCATGACAAGATTCAACAAAGCAGTATTAATTTCACAAGATTCAGCATCGATAAGAGGAGCAATCGAAGTGCTAATAAAATCATTGTTGTTTGTATTTGTGAAGTCACACAATTTAGTATTATCCTTTTCCACACTTGTGCCCAAAAAATGAGAGAAAAAGAGAGAAGGGACAATGCTACTATCCTTTGCCACAATTGTGCTTCAAAGTAGCACCATAATCTTCATGATAGAGAATCTTTTGTTTTGTCACTTTCATATACTAGTGGGAATTTTCATTATAGAACTTGGTGCTACCTCTTGAGCACTGCGTTGGTTTTCCCCGAAAAGGAAGGGATGATGCAGCAAAGTAGCGTAAGTATTTCCCTCAGTTTTTGAGAACCAAGGTATCAATCCAGTAGGAGGCTACGCGCGAGTCCCTCATACCTGCACAAAACAAATAAATCCTCGCAACCAACGCAAATAGGGGTTTTCAATCCCTATAAGGCCACTTATGAGAGTGAGATTTGATAGATATGATAAGATAATATTTTTGGTATTTTTATGATAAAGATGCAAAGTAAAATAAAAGCAAAGTAAATAACAAAGGAAATAACTAAGTAGTAGGAGATTAATATGATGAAGATAGACCCGGGGGCCATAGGTTTCACTAGTGGCTTCTCTGAAGAGCATAAGTATTCTACGGTGGGTGAACAAATTACTGTTGAGCAATTGACAGAATTGAGCATAGTTATGAGAATATCTAGGTATGATCATGTATATAGGCATGACGTCCGAGACAAGTAGACCGACTCCTGCCTGCATCTACTACTATTACTCCACTCATCGACCGCTATCCAGCATGCATCTAGAGTATTAAGTTAAAAACAGAGTAATGCCTTAAGCAAGATGACATGATGTAGAGGGATAGACTCATGCAATATGAAGAAAACCCCATCTTGTTATCCTTGATGGAAACAATACAATACGTGCCTTGCTGCCCCTACTGTCACTGGGAAAGGACACCGCAAGATTGAACCCAAAGCTAAGCACTTCTCCCATTGCAAGAAAGATCAATCTAGTAGGCCAAACCAAACTGATAATTTGAAGAGACTTGCGAAGATAACCAATCATACATAAAAGAATTCAGAGAAGATTCAAATATTGTTCATAGATAGACTTGATCATAAACCCACAATTCATCGGTCTCAACAAACACACTGCAAAAAGAAGATTACATCGAATAGATCTCCACAAGAGAGGGGGGGGGAACATTGTATTGAGATCCAAAAAGAGAGAAGAAGCCATCTAGCTACTAACTATGGACCCGTAGGTCTGAAGTAAACTAATCACACTTCATCGGAGGGGCTATGGTGTTGATGTAGAAGCCCTCCATGATCGATGCCCCCTCCGGTGGAGCTACGGAATAGGCCCCAAGATGGGATCTCATGGATACAGAAAGTTGCGGCGGTGGAATTAGGTTTTTTGGCTCCGTATCTGATCGTTTGGGGGTACGTAGGTATATATAGGAGGAAGGGGTATGTCGGTGGAGCAACAGGGGGGGCATGAGGGTGGAGGGCGCGCCTGGGGGGGAGGCACACCCCCTACCTCGTGTCCTCATGTTTCCTTTCTTGACGTAGGGTCCAAGTCTCCCAGGTCTTGTTCGTTGAGAAAATCACTTCCCGAAGGTTTCATTCCGTTTGGACTCGATATTCCTTTTCTTCGAAACCCTAAAATAGGCAAAAAAACAACAATTCTGGGCTGGACCCCGGTTAATAGGTTAATGCCAAAAATAATATAAAAGTGGATAATAAAGCCCAATAATGTCCAAAACAGTAGATAATATAGCATGGAGCAATCAAAAAATTATATATACGTTGGAGACGTATCACTTGGATTATATATTCGAACAATGGGCCTCCTCAAGTGCCCTAGGTCTTCGTGAGCAAGCAAGTTGGATGCACACCCACTTAGTTTCTTTGGTTGGGCTTTCATACATTTATAGCTCTAGTGCATCCGTTGCATGGCAATCCCTACTCCTTGCATTAACATCAATCGGTGGGCATCTCCATAGCCCATTGATTAGCCTCGTTGATGTGAGACTTTCTCCTTTTTTGTCTTCTCCACATAACCCCCCTCTATTATATTCTATTCCACCCATAGTGCTATGTCCATGGCTCGCGCTCATATATTGCGTGAAAGTTTATAGGTTTGAGATTACTGAACTATGAAACAATTGCTTGGCTTGTCATCGGGGTTGTGCATGATGATAGCATTCTTGTGTGACGAAAATGAAACATGACTAAACTATATGATTTGTAGGGATGAACTTTCTTTGGCCATGTTATTTTGAGAGGACATAATTGCTTAGTTAGTATGCTTGAAGTATTATTATTTTTATGTCAATATGAACTTTTGCCTTGAATCTTGTGGATCTGAATATTCATGTCACAATTAAGAAGAATTACCTTGAAATTATGCCAAATAACACTCCGCATCAAAAATTATGTTTTTATCATTTACCTACTCGAGGACGAGCAGGAATTAAGCTTGGGGATGCTTATACGTCTCCAATGTATCTATAATTTTAGATTGCTCCATGCTATATTATCTACTGTTTTGGATGTTTATGGGCTTTATTATACACTTTTATACCATTTTTTGGGACTAACCTAGTAACGCAGAGCCCAGTGCCAGTTTCTGTTTTTACCTTGTTTTAGAGTATCGCAGAAAAGGAAAATCAAACGGAGTCCAATTGACCTGAAACTTCACGGAACTTATTTTTGGAAGGAAAGCAACCCGGGAGACTTGGAGTCCACATCAAGGAAGCTTCGACGAGGCCACGAGGTAGGGGGTGCGCCCACCCCCCTGGGCGCGCCCTCCACCCTCCTGGGCCCCTCGTGGCCCCCCTGACGTACTTCTTCCGCCTATATATATCTCCATATACCCTAAAAACATCAGGGAACACAATAGATCGGGAGTTCCGCCGCCAGAAGCCTCCGTAGCCACGAAAACTAATCTAGACCCGTTCCGGCACCCGGCCGAAGGGGGCATCCCTCTCCGGTGGCCATCTTCATCATCCTGGTGCTCTCCATGACGAGGAGGGAGTAGTTCTCCCTCGGGGCTGAGGGTATGTACCGGTAGCTATGTGTTTGATCTCTCTCTCTCTCTCTCGTGTTCTTGATTTGGCACGATCTTGATGTATCGCGAGCTTTGCTATTATAGTTGGATCTTATGTTTCTCCTCCCCCTCTACTCTCTTGTAATGAATTGAGTTTCACCTTTGAAGTTATCTTATCGGATTGAGTCTTTAAAGATTTGAGAAAACTTGATGTATGTCTTGCCGTGCGTATCTCTGGTGACAATGGGATATCACGTGATTCACTTGATGTATGTTCTGGTGATCAACTTGTGGGTTCCGCCCATGAACCTATGCATAGGGGTTGGCACACGTTTTCGTCATGATTCTCCGGTAGGAACTTTGGGGCACTCTTTGAGGTTCTATTTGTTGGTTGAATAGATGAATCTGAGATTGTGTGATGCATATCGTATAATCATACCCACGGATACTTGAGGTGACATTGGAGTATCTAGGTGACATTAGGGCTTTTGTTGATTTGTGTCTTAAGGTGTTATTCTAGTACGAACTCTAGGGCTGTTTGTGACACTTATACTAATAGCCCAACAGATTGATTGGAAAGAATAACTTTGAGGTGGTTTCGTACCCTACCATAATCTCTTCGTTTGTTCTGCGCTATTAGTGACTTTGGAGTGACTCTTTGTTGCATGTTAAGGGATAGTTATGTGATCCAATTATGTTATTATTGTTGAGAGGACTTGCACTAGTGAAAGTATGAACCCTAGGCCTTGTTTCCTAGCATTGCAATACCGTTTACGCTCACTTTTACCATTTGTTACCTTGCTGTTTTTATATTTTCAGATTACAAAAGCCTTTATCTACTATCCATATACCACTTGTATCACCATCTCTTCTCCGAACTAGTGCACGTATACAATTTACCATTGTATTGGGTGTGTTGGGTACATAAGAGACTCTTTGTTATTTGGTTGCAGGGTTGCTTGAGAGAGACCATCTTCATCCTATGCCTCCAACGAATTGATAAACCTTAGGTCATCCACTTGACGGAAATTTGCTACTGTCCTACAAACCTCTGCACTTGATGCCCAACAACGTCTACAAGGAGAAGTTTGTGTAGTAGACATCAATAGGCTTTTGTATCAGCCCAGTCGGCTACCCGTGTTTCGTATTGGAGGGCCTTAACACTAGACGCAGCCCGAGATATTCTCCAACTTATTGCCCATTCAAAAGAAAAAAAGAGACACCTCCAACTTATGGCTACTCATCGGTAACCTTTTTCAACTTGGCATCCATGAAATTAGAGGATGCGGTACTGGGTACAGACACTCACACTGGTCGCATAGCGCGGCAAAGTGAGGTGTCAAAGGGAAGCACGCGCGGGAGGGGGGAGGGTTTTTGTTAGGCCAAGAAGGTGAGAAGCCAACTTGGGATCGGTCTGGACGGGGAAATGTCATGTGCGCCCATACTCACTACTCCCTCTGTTCCTAAATATATTTCTTTTTAGATATTGCAATAAGAGACTACATAGGGAGCAAAATGAGTGAACCTACACTCTAAACTATGTCTATATACATCCGTATGTAGTCCATAGTGAAATCTCTAGAAAGACTTATATTTAGGAACGAAGGGAGTAGTAGTTTCATGCATATGACACTAGTCTATGTTACTACTCCCTCCTTTCAAGTTTATAGGGCTTATCTCAAATTCTTAGTTTTTCCATTTTATAAGGATCAATTTGGCTGTTCCCCATCACAAGTTTAGATTTCAAGGTGCATTAAATAATTGCATGCAAGTATTAAGAGAAAATTGACCAATGCATGTACTTTATGCATGCATGCATTGCAATTAATACAATGGTAAACATACATTTTTGAGGAAGTTTTGAGTCTATAGCTAATTAAATGAAGCAAGCTTAGCAACAACAAACTAAGCACCTAGTACTACTGGAATCAGCAGATTTTCCCTCTGCCGACTCTTTGCCATCAGCTAGCGGACGGCAAAGAAAGGCTTTGCCATCAGCCACAAGAAAACAGACGGCAAAGAGGCAGCGGACGGCAACGAAAGTCTTTGCCATCAGCATATATTTGCTAGCAGACGGCAAAGAGGGTGGGTGGCGGGCTTGCGAGGATGACCTAACGCCCATTTTCTTTGCTGTTTGCTGGCTGATGCCAAAAATTATTTGCCGTCCGTTCCCCCCGGCCTCACCCCACTAGCTACGCCCTTTGCCGTCTGCTAGCACACGGCAAAGAGGTGTGACCTGCTAGCAAAAAAGGGGCCGCGCTCGCGCCCCCACCCATCTCTTTGTCTGTAATCTCTCTCCTCTGCCCGAGCCGCTGCCACCCCTCACCCCTGCCGCCGCCCCTAACCCGCGCCGCCACCCCCATCACCGGCTGCCCTGCCCCGCCCGCCCAGCCGAGCTACCGCCGCTGGCCGCGCCGCCACGCCCACCCCACCCGCTCGGCCACGCCGCCCCCATCCCGAGTCGCCGGCCGCCCCGCACCACCCCGCCCCCGTCCCGAGCCGCCGCCGCCCGGCCACACCACACCACCCGGCCCCGTCCCGAGCCGCCGCCGCCCCTCATCGTGGTGAGTTTTTTTCTTCTGTTTTTTAGATTTATTTTATGCTTGTTTAGTTTATGTTAGGTTAGTTTAGTTTAGGTTATTTAGTTTAGTTTAGGTTAATTTAGTTTATTTTAGGTTACATTTAGTTTATAGTTTTGTTTAGGTTTTTTTTGATGTTCTTTAGAATAATCAAGAAAGATGAAAAAAAGAATAAGAGGAGGAAGAAGAAGAAGAAGAAGAAGAAGAAAGAGCAATAAGTAGTAGAAGAAGAAGAAGATGAAAAAACGAAGTAGAAGTTGAAGATGAAAAAAGAAGTAGGAAAAGGAGGCACCCGGGGACGATCGTGTTAATTAGGGGGTTCCTCAGTGTCGATGGAACCCTAAATAGCAAGTATCATCGGTGCGAGATACATGTGGTCGTCGGTGTCGAACACTACATCCATGTCCCACAAGTGACGCCGACTTCCGGCGTCCCAAAGAAACTGTTCTCGGTGTCGATGGAGGTCGAACACCATCGCGAATTTGCCTGGCAGCCTCTGCGATGACGATTTAAAAGAAAAGTGTTGAAACTTGAAACACCCAAACTGACTCAAGTTGGTTTGGTTGTTTGAAATTTCAAAACATGGCTTTAATCCTCATCGCAGAGGCTGCCAGACAAATTCGCGCTGGTGTTCGACCATCATCGGCCACCAAAACTATTGTTGCGGGACACCGGGCGCCGGCTTCACTTGTGGAATGTGGATCTAGTGTTCAACGCCGAGCGCCACATGTATCTCGCACCGATGATACTTGCTATTTAGGGTTCCATCGACACCAAGGACCCCCTAACCCGCTCGTTCTGTTGTCAATATTTAGTTAGGTCGACGGAAGAAACAAAATTGCTATGTTACTCATCTTTGGATTTAAATGTGTAGTTATTTCCTCCCTGCGAGGGTCTAGTATTCGACGAGTTCTGCCCCTGCGATCGTTGGTGAGCACAAATGACATTGCCTCCTCCCCCCTTCATTTGCTCTATTCCGGTCTTCGTGCCGATGAAACTTGCTAGCTATAGGTGTCAATCATCAGTATGCGTAACCACTATTCGTCTCCCGTTCGAAAGGGGTACATCTATAAATATGCATGCATATTTATAATCGTGATTCTTTTGAATTGTCCAACGTTATCCATGGACAGCCCAAGTATGTGTAGATTGGGTTCGTTTTCCCATATGCTCTGCTCCGGATCCGATGCAGAATTACGTCAGTGCCTCCCTGTTGTTCTCCGGGTACACATCCTCTCTGCTTATTGCCGAGACATGTATCAGGAGAACAGCGGGGAGGTGCTGCTGAAATTTTGCGTCAGATCCAGAGCAGAGCATGGGAAAACGAACCCAATCTACACATACTCGGGTGGGATTAGGACCTATCTTTACGCATTAGTGTGTATGTTGCATGGACGTAATAAAACTGACAAACTCCATTAACTGATGGATATGGTTTTCTTAATTATGTATATATTTCTTGTGTGTCTAGTAGGAAGTCAATATGAGTGGTCGTGCATGGATGTACACTGGTTACACTAGTCAGAAAGTTTGGACCGAGGAATGGTTAACTAAAACCAAGGGGTTTGTTAGAGCCGCATTTGCAAATGGCCAGGAATTAAGCTGGTGCCCTTGTGCCCGTTGCCACAACTATAAAAAGAGGGACGAGCTTCAAATGAGTAAAGACTTGCAGAAGTTGGGTTTTACGCCTGGTTACACGGTCTAGACATTACATGGTGAGTCTACCCAACGTGCCAGAGGCGAGGTGGTTCGTCGTCACAACGAGGAGAATGGTACCGGGACCGCAGAGATGGTGCAAGACTTTGACGATGCTCGGGACTCGGACGAGGAGATGGAGGAATTTGCAAAGGCCTTCACTGAAATGTTGGAGTCCTCAAAACGTCCTCTCCACGAGCACACTGAGCTTTGTCAGCTGGATGCCATCTCACAAATAATGGCTTTGAAGGCTCAATTCAACTTGGGCAGAGAATGCTATGACGCGATGATGACAGTATTCGGACGGTTTCTACCCAAAGGCCATGTGCTACCTCCAAACCTTTACCAGTCAGACAAAATCCTCCGTGCTCTTAAGATGCCCTATGAGAAGATACATGCCTGTGAGAAAGGACGTGTCTTATTTAGGCGTCAGTATGAGGACTTGAACTATTGTCCCATTTGCAATTCTTCTAGGTATGTTGTGGTAGACAACGGTATGGGTGAGAAGATGCAGACCAAAATACCCATTAATGTTCTTTGGTATATGCCAATCGAACCAAGACTTCAACGTCTTTTCATGGTCGAAGAGACGGTCAGACAGATGACATGGCACAAAATAGGAAAAATGACTGAACTAGATGCAGATGGGAATGTGATGATGGTGCACACATCGGATGGTGAAGCGTGGAAGCGCTTCGATGCATTACATAAGGAAAAACAGCAGATCCAAGGCATCCTTGAGTCGCCGTCAGAACAGACGGGTTCAGTGTGTTTGGTCAGATGACAACCCCATACAGCTGTTGGCCCGTGTTTGTCATTCCACTTAATCTCCCCCTAGGAAGATTATGCAAAGAAAGAACATTTTCCTGACATTGATAATTCCAGGGCCCAACTATCCAAGGAAGAATATGAATGTGTACATGCAGCCTCTTAAGGACGAATTGCAAGAAGCTTGGGATAATGGGTTCAACACATACGATGCCTTGAGCAAAAAGAACTTCATAATGTGTGCCTGGTACATGTACTCGACGCCTGACTTGCCGGCATATGCGCTATTTGTTGGCTGGTGTGTGCATGGAAGGTTCCCGTGCCCCACAAGCAAGGGAGCTCTTGAGTTTCGTTGGCTGATGCGAGGGCACAAGTATAGTTTCTTCGACTTACATAGACCGTTTCTACATCCTGGCCATAAGTTCAGGAAAGACAAGAAGAACTTCATCAAAGGTAGAGTTGTCAAACACTCTGCACCACCTGCATTGACAGGCCAACAAACCCTATATCAGTTAAACGCTCTCGTGCCAGATCTAGAGCGTCCAGGGTATTTCAAGGGGTATAATAAGGAACACGCTTGGACTCACAAGACATGCTTCTGGGATCTGCCGTACTTCAAAGACCTCCTTTGCCCACACAACATCGACGTGATGCACCCTGAAAAGAATATGGCCGAAGCCATTTTTGGTACATTGTTCGGCATAGAGGGGAAATCAAAGGATAATACTAAGACTAGAGTCGGTCAAGAGGAGCTATGTGATAGACCATTACAAAACATGAAAGAACCGAAAGGAAAGGGGAACTGGATGAAGCGAAAGGCATGGTTCAATCTTGGAAGACCAACTATTTAGGAAATTATTTTGTGGGTGAGAATGCAGCAAATCTAAAGAGGGGAGCGAGTCTTCAAAAATTAAAAATAGTTGGTCTAAAAAGTCATTATTGGCACATATGGATTGAGCGGAAAATGCCGGTGATGTTGTGTGGCTTCATCCCTGAGGATGAATGGCTAGTACTGGCAGAGCTGAGCTATTTCTTCCGTGTTATTTGTGCGAAAGAACTATCGCCTGGCCTCCTAGAAGAAATGGAACAGTTGGTGCCGGAGTTGATCTGTAAGTCAGAGATGATCTTTCCGCCAAGCTTCTTTAATCCAATGCAACATTTGATTTTACATCTCCCGACCGAGGCACAATTGGGGGGATGAAAAATCGTTGGTGCTACTCAACTGAGAGGATGCAGAAGACGCTTTGAACAAAATGTAAAAATAAACGTAGAATAGAAGCATCAATGGCGGAGGCATTCATCACTGAGGAGGCGACACACTTCATGACAACACTTTACGAAGCCAAAATCGTCATTTGCATAATCCGAAGCCTCGGTACAATGCTGACGAGCCCAAAAAGGGTGCATCCAACCTCAGCCTATTCAAAGGAAATCTCGCACCAGCTAGTGATTGGAAACTAGTATCGTTGGATGTTGAGGAATGGCAGACCATTTCACGGTATCTCTTCAACAACCTAACAGAAGTGCGGCCGTACATCGAGTAAGATCTCGGTACATTATTTGGCAACTTCTAATTCCTTTAAACTACTCTTATTCCTGGATATTTGATGCAGTCGATATGTCGCCATATTCTCATATGGAGCGGTGATCCAAAAGGATTTTGTCGAAGAGTATGAGCTTCTGGCAAAGCAAGGAGCCGAATATCCTGGTTTCATCTCTTGGTTCAAAAAAACGGTAATTTCCATTAGACCCTTTCATTTCTTTGGCTAATTTGCGACTAAGCAACAATCCTTTCATATTAAACTTGTAGGCTAATTCAGAGATTATGGAGGCCGAATTGAGACAAGTAGCTAATGGTTTGGACTATAAGGTCTGTTCATTTGACAAATACGACATCAACGGGTATCGCTTTCGTACCAATGGAAAAGAGCTATCTATGGCCGACTGAAAGTCTACAAATTGTTGTGTCTCTGCTATCGGCGAAGGAGGTATCGAGTTTTATGGAAGAGTTGAAGCAATTTATGAAGTTCAATTCTATGGTGAAAACCCACGAGACGTCGTAGTCTTCAGATGTTATTGGTTCCAGCCGAGGGAGACTAGAAGGACTCATGAACATATAGGGCTAGTCGAAATCAAACAAAGCACCCATTTGGATGTTCCCGATGTCTATATTACGGCTCAACAGGCAACCCAAGTTTTCTATCTACCGTGGGCCTGTCAAAGTGATCCAAATCTCAGTGGTTGGGATGTCGTTTATGAAGTGCCGCCACGTGTTAGACCACCTCCCCCCAATGAAGAGGATTATGAACCTCACATTAGCCAAGACACATATGACGAAGGAGAATTCTTCCAAGAAACACATCTTTCCAAAAAACATTTCCAGAACCGCTCTACTCCACCCAAAACATTGAAGTAGACAACAATAGTGAATCCGACTTCACCCCTGAGCCGGAACAAGAAGAGCCGGAAGAAGAAGAAGTTACTGCTGCAGATGACATGTCAATGCTTGAACGATTACATAAAGGTGGCCTTCCAGATGATGATGCATTTATTAATGATGATGATGAGCATGTTATTACCGATAGTGATGATGATGATGGATTTCTTAATGATGATGATGAGCACGTCATTACCGATAGTGATTATTAGGTATTCAAATTTTTATGTTGTACTTGATTTATATAGTTATGTGTATTATTGTATCCTTTATATAGTTGGTATGTATAATTTTCTTACTTTGTATGATTGTTTCTTATACATAGTGCCATGTTCTTGATGTCCGTCCCCGTCGGCCCTCGCTTGCTTTATGATTCAGATGTGGTAAATTCACTTTCATAAATATTTGTTGCATTTCGCATTTGTGACAATTATGGCCATCAAGTTGACATAGAGATATTTTAATCTAGAAGGTATGTGAACCGGAATTTGAAACCGACCCTCTTGTCGAGAAGTTAAATTTAGTTGAAAAAGAAAATGAGTATTTGAAAGAAAAAATTAAAAGAATTGAAGAAGAGAAGATGACATTGGAGTTGTATGTTGCCGATGTCATCGATGATCACAAGATGAAGATGAATGCAATGCGCTTGAAGATGGATGCAATGTGCCTGAAGCTTAAGAAGATTAGAAAATATGCCATTGATAATGAGGCTTGGTATCATTATGCTGTTGGATCAATTGTTACCTTAGTTGCGATCTTCCTCACATTTGTTGTGATGAGGGTAAGTTTTCTCTAGTGTTTTGCTTTACAACTGGATACTTAGCTTATTTTCCTCCTAAATGGCATAATTACCTAAGTTAGATAAAAAATGAGCTATACTTAGCTTATTCAGTTCATTTATGACATACTTAGCATACTTAGGTCAAAAATGTCATGATAATCTTTGTTACCTCCGAAATGATATAGACTTAGCTTATTTCCTCGAAAATGACATAATAACCTTACTAAGCTCCAAAATGACCTATTTACCTAGCTTAGCTCTAAAGTGACCTACACTTAGCATTTTTACCTAGCTTAGCAATAAAATGGCATTTTTACCTACCTTAGTTAGAAGAAGATAAAGAAGAGGAGAGGAGAAAAAGAAAGAGAAGAAATAAAATCTTCTTCTTCTTCGTCTTCTAACTTTCATATTTCCCAATTCGCAGATTTGCTTTACATGAGGAAGCTTGGATTCATGGAGTGTACTATTCTTTTGTTGCTTCCTTGTTGTTTATGAAAACTTGTTTTGATATGTATGTCGTTGTTGGGAACTTGTTTCTGGTTATGTATATATGGATATGTTCGATTTTGTTGAACTATGTTGTTGGATTTGATGAAATATGTTGTTGGACATGCTGTTGGATATGTTGGATATGTATGCATGTATATCTATGTTTGAAACCATGTCTAATTAATTGGATTTAAATAAAAACAGGGGATGTATAGCCTCTTTGCCGTCTGCTAGTAGACGGCAAAGAGGACATGTGGCAGTCACCTGTGCAAACTGGGAACACTGGCTGCATATTTGGTCATTTTGTCGTCTGCTGGCAGACGACAAAGTGACCAGCTATGCCATCTGCCAGCAGACGGCAAAGATTCAGACCTCTTTGTTGTCAGCTGGCAGACGACATAGCTGGACACGTGGCAGTTTCCCAGTGCTGCCTAATTGAGCTCTTTGCCGTCTATCAGCGGACGGCAAAGAGCTTTGACTCTTTGTTGTCCGCTGGTAGACGGCAAAGAGCGCTGTTAACACCCTAATGGCTCTCACCCCACCCCACTGCCGTCCGTTATCTTTGCCATCTGCTAGCCTCGGACGGCTGACTAGACAACCCTTTGCCGTTTGCTGGCTGACGGCAAAGACGTTTGCCGTCCGGGAGGCGGATGGCAAAGAAGCCGATTCCAGTAGCATACTATGCATCGGAGACTTGAGTTGCTAAGACATTTAATGCACTTAGCACCTCATGTAAGCACATTTGCATTGGAAGAGGTAGTAATTCCATACGGTAT
This sequence comes from Triticum aestivum, assembly GCF_018294505.1. NCBI lineage: Eukaryota > Viridiplantae > Streptophyta > Magnoliopsida > Poales > Poaceae > Triticum > Triticum aestivum. The sequence continues at coordinate 183,064,628 of NC_057806.1, read as the reverse complement.
CATAATATGATACTCAACACTCTCTTTCTTCATTTAATTCTATGCCACCTCATCAAATTTTCCTACTACTAGATGGGATGCGTGATAGTACTTATAATACTCCCATTACAACCATCTTGGTAGAATTAAAATACCTAATCTAAATGGTCACCGCCCGATCTCTTTGTTTTCCTCCAGCATCCGGCGGAAGAAGAAATGTGCAAGACACCGGCTGTATTCGTCGGCGTCGCCTCGGCGGTGGCCTTCATGGGATAGAATCGGTGGCGGCCTCCCGTGTTCTACTTCTCCTCAATGATAGCGGTGGGTGGGGACGTGTTGTCCGTCACCTCGTCGACATCTGCGTAGCCCCACCACCTCATCAACATCCACGGCGGCTTCTTTCTCTGCCTGCATGTCGCGACTACGAGCGCGACGATGGTAGATGGCGCAGTTGTAGACACTGGAGGCAATGTACAATGCGGTGGCATCGAGAGCAGCGACAATGCCCGTGCCACCGTGCTCCCCGAAAAGCCAGCGTGGAGCAAGTTGGCACTCTTCCTTGAGCTGTATTGGAGAGGTGAGCTGCGGAACCACGCGTTGGCTTAGTGCGACAACTGCCTTAGACGGGCTAGGCGAGGTAGGTGGAGAAGCAAACTGCCTTGCTCATAACTGCCGGGCTCGGCGGGCCACCCAGACGGCTTTTATGCCAGAGAACTGCTCTTCCTGCTCGTCGGATGCCGCCAAAAGAGTGGACAAAATGGTGGAAGGAGGAGCTTGGCTGGCGTCCTGCTCCTGAACGGGCGTGTGTGGCCGTAGTTGGTTTCTCGCATCCACGCAGTTTTAAATGTAGGTTTTTGAATGCGGCGAGGAGGCGGGTATAGCTGGCAGTGCAGCGGGCGGCGCCCTGGGCCGGCGCGCCGCTTCAAGTGGCGGACGCAGTGAGAGGTCGCGTCTGCCCTGACCCCCGTTGACCGTGGACCTTGACGGTGTATGTCACCTTGTGTCCAGATCTGAGATACCACGTGTACCAGATGAATGACTCCAAGCTCGACCACCGTGATGCAAGAGGTGCGAGCCAAGGAACACTGTGCGATCGAGTAGTAGTAGTTCATTGGTTGGTTTCGATTTTTTGATTCAGTTGTTGTGCTGCTACCGTCCAATATTCGCGTGTGGTTGTTTCTAGAATAAAAAAAGAGGTACCCCTACTTTTCTTACTCCCACCATGCCTAGCCTAAGGTTAGTAGGTGACATCGCGCTTGGCTCTTCGCCTCTTCCAGAAGTCGAACAATAATGATGGTACTATAGTAGTACTTCTGGCAATCTGACACCAAATGAACTGCGGCACGTCCACCGCTTGTAAGCAAAAGTTTATCCTCGCGCTGTGAGCCGACGCGCATGTGTTGGCGAGGGAGAAGGCGTAGCAAGAAAGCTTCTCGTCGTTCTACGAGTTGACGGTACAAATCAAAAGTTAGTACGTACTCTCTCCAAAAAGGGCTGACCATGTCATGGCTACCCGCCATACCGTGCTCCGACGTTGAGTATGTGCACTATTCACGTGCCATCGAGGAGAAAAAATATTGCGTAGTAGTAGGTGCCATCGAAGTGCATTACTCACTTATGCACTACTTATCTGATTATCTCCATTTTCTTGCATGACACGTGCACCTTGATGCTAGATGTCTCGCGTATTGGCAAAAGGATGAACAAAGCTCACATAAAAAAAGAGTTGAAGAACATAGATTTGGCCAATGCGGGGCTGTGGGAAGGGGTCCTTAGGGCAAGCTTTATTAAGGTCCTTAAAATCGACACAAAGGCGCCAGGATTTGTCCTTCTTTGGCACCATGACCAGGTTTGCTAGCCACTCCAGGTGTTTTATTTCTCGAATATACCCGGCTTCAAGTAGCTTGGCTAGCTCCTCCCCCATAGCTTGCCGCTTGGGTTCGCAAAATCGATGTAGCGCTTGCTTAACTGGCTTGAACCCCTTTATTATATTGGGGCTGTGTTCGGCTAGTCTGCGTGGGATTCCTGGCATATCCGAAGGGTGCCAGGCGAAAATCTCCTAATTCGCTCGCAGGAATGCCCCTAGGACAGCGTCGACCGCTGGATCCAGCTGTGCCCCAATGGCTGCTGTTTTGTTGGCATCCGTTGGGTGGACTTGGAATTTGACTATTTTGTTTGCTAGCTTGAAAGAAGTGGACTTAGGTCTTTTATCCAGAATTACGTCGTCTCAATCCACTTGGAACGCAAAGTTGTGAGCTCCTCGGCCGCGAGGGCCGTAGACAGTGCCTCGAGGGCCAGGGATGCGGTTTTGTTTTCGACGCAGAGTGCTATGTCCATATCACTGGCGACAGTGATGACTCCGTTGGCCCCGGGCATTTTGAGTTTCATGTACCCATAATGAGGTATGGCTTGAAATCGAGTGAAAGCATCTCACCCTAACAGGGCATGGTATCCACTATTGAAAGGTGCCACCTGGAAGATTAATTCTTCGGACCTATAGTCCTCAGGCGTGCCGAATACCACATCAAGTTTTATTTGTCCTGAACACCGTCGAGGGAGTCCTAGATTAGGGGGTCTCCGGACAGCCGGACTATATCCTTTGGCCGGACTGTTGGACTATGAAGATACGAGATTGAAGACTTCGTCCCGTGTCCGTATGGGACTCTACTTGGCGTGGAAGGAAAGCTAGGCAGTACGGATATGAATATCTCCTCCTTTGTAACCGACCATTTGTAACCCTAGCCCTCTCCTGTGTCTATATAAACCGGAGGGTTTTAGTCCGTAGGACAACATACAATCATACCATAGGCAAGCTTCTAGGGTTTAGCCTCTCTGATCTCGTGGTAGATCAACTCTTGTAATAATCATATCATCAAGAACAATCAAGCAGGACGTAGGGTATTACCTCCATCAAGAGGGCCCGAACCTGGGTAAACATCGTGTCCCATGTCCCCTGTTACCATCCGCCTTAGACGCAAAGTTCGGGACCCCCTACGCGAGATCCGTCGGTTTTGACACCGACATTGGTGCTTTCATCGAGAGTTCCACTGTGTCGCCACCATAAGGCTTGATGGCTCCTTCGATCGTCGCTAGCGATGCGGTCCAGGGTGAGGCTTTCCTCCCCGGACAGATCTTCATATTCGGCGGCTTTGCACTGCGGGCCAATTCGCTTGGCCATCTGGAGCAGATCGAGAGCTACGCCCCTGGCCATCAGGTCAGATTTGGAAACTTGAACTACACGGCCGACATCCGCGGAGACTTGATCTTCGACGGATTCGGGCCCATGTCGGATTCACCGCACAGTCGCAACGAGCATGACGTAACTCTGCCGTCGGACAATGTTCGGGAGACCGCATCCGCAACTACTCCGTCCATCAATCAGGAGTAAGTCGCGCCATCTGAGAGCGGAGAGATGGACCCCGCCATGGAGGCCGCACTCTCAGTGTCGATAGAGCCGGATACTGACTTCACCCCTTACGAGAGCCGTGTCGCCGAACCACTAGATTCATCTCCGGCCACGGACTCCGAGCCGCTCACATCTGTGCCCATCGAGGCCGACTGGGCGCCGATCATGGAGTTGACCTCCGCGGATATCTTTTAGCACTCACCTTTCGGAGATGTGCTAAATTCATTAAGGTCTCTCGCCCTGTCAGGAGAACCATGGCCGAACTATGTCCGGCTAGAATGGGATGCGGACGACGAAGAAATTCGCTGCCCACCCACCACCCACTTAGTAGCCACTGTCAACGACTTAACCGACATGCTCGACTTCGACTCCAAAGACTTCGATGGTATGGACAACGAAGCCGGAGACGAACAGGAACCACCGCCCTCACGGCGCTGGACCGCCACCTCATCATATGATATATACATGGTGGACACCCGCAAAGAAGGCAATGGCGATGAGACAACGGAGGATGACCCCTCCAAGAAGCAACCCAAGCGCCGACGTCAGCGGCGCCACTCTAAGTCCTGCCACTGCAAGAGCAGTGATACCGGCACAGGAGATAATAACACTCCGGATAGCAACGAAGAAAACAATCCCCTCCAGCACGGTGTAGAGCTAGAGGACGAACAAGCTAGCCCTCCAGAGCAGGCAGCAGATGGAGAAACGGAGGAGGACAATTACATGCCTCTCTCCAAAGACGAGGCGAGCCTCGGCGACGACGAGTTTATCGTGCCTGAGGACCCCGTCGAGCAAGAGAGCTTCAAGCGCCGGCTTATGGCCATGGCAAATAGGCTGAAGAGAAAACAGCAACAGCTTCAAGCTGATCAAGACTTGCTAGCAGACAGGTGGACCGAAGTCCTTACGGCGGAGGAGCATGAACTCGAGCGCCCGCCCAAGAGTTACCCAAAGCGCAGGTTGCTACCTCACCTAGAGGAGGAAGAATTGAAACCTCATTCACCAGTGTACGATGCGGCTGACCAGCCACTACGCGGTCGAGCCAGAGAGGCGTTTCAGCCTAAAGTTCGGACCGCACCCCGTCGCCACTCAGTCAAAAATACTAAGGCCCGGAGCAACACAGAGGACCTACGAGGCATCTTGGACAGTAAGGCAAAAATCGCAAGGTCAATATACGGGACACGGGCACGTGCGCCCACACGGGACGATGATCGTCGCGTCGAATACACCAAGAGTATATCCAGCCAGGCCGAATACAGCAGACAAGACTCATATGAACTACGTCGGGATATAGCCCGGCACAGAGGTGCCGCCCACCCCCTATGATTCACTGATGAAGTTATGAATCATGAATTCCTGGATGGTTTCACACCTGTAAATATCGAATCATACGGTGGCACAACAGATCCCGCTATATGGATTGAGGATTTCCTCCTTCACATCTGCATGGCTCGCGGTGATGATCTACATGCCATCAAGTACCTCCCACTTAAACTCAAAGGACCAGCTCGGCATTGGCTGAATAGCTTGCCAGCGGATTTCGCGGCAGTTGGGAGGATCTGGAAGATGCATTTCTTGATAACTTCTAGGGCACTTATGTGCGGCCACGAGATGCTGATGACTTGAGCCACATAACCCAGCAGCCAGGGGAATCGGCCAAACATTTCTGGACACGGTTCCTGACTAAGAAAAATCAAATTGTAGACTGTCCGGATGCAGAGGCCCTAGCGGCATTCAAGCATAACATCCGCGACGAGTGGCTCGCCCGCCACCTCGGCCAGGAGAAGCCGAAATCTATGGCAGCCATCACGACACTCATGACCCGCTTTTGCGCGGGCGAGGACAGCTGGCTGGCTCACAACAACAACACATTGAGGAATCCGGATACCTCGGATACCAAAGATGCTAACGGTAGGCAACGTCGTAATATACCAAAGCGCTGCAATAACGGCGATAACACCGAAGATACGGCAGTCAATGCCGGATTCAGAGGCCCTAGATCCAGTCAGCGGAAAAAGAAATTTAAAAGAAATACTCCGGCTCCGTCCAGTATGGACCGAATACTGGATCGCTCGTGTCAAATCCACGGCACCACCGACAAGCCAGCCAATCACACCAACAGAGAATGCTGGGTGTTCAAGCAGGCCGGCAAGTTAAATGCCGAGAACAAGGGCAAGGGGCTGCATAGCGATGACGAGGAGGAGCCCCAGCCGCCTAGCACATGACGACAGAAGGGGTTTCCCCCTCAAGTGAAGACAGTGAACATGATATACGCAATCCACATTCCCAAGAGGGAGCGGAAGCGTGCACTAAGGGACGTCTATGCGATGGAGCCCGTCGCCCCAAAGCTCAACCCATGGTCTGCTTGTCCGATCACCTTCGATCGCAGGAACCAGCCCACTAGCATCCGTCATGGAGGATCCACCGCACTAGTCCTAGACCCCATCATTAACGGATTTCACCTCACTCGAGTCCTTATGGACGGCGGCAGTAGCTTGAACCTGCTCTACCAGGATACAGTGCGAAAAATGGGTATCGATCCCTCGAGGATCAAGCCAAGCAAAACCACCTTTAAAGGCGTCATCCCAGGTGTAGAGGCCCATTGCATAGGCTCAATCACACTGGAAGTGGTCTTTGGATCACCGGATAACTACCGGAGCGAAGAGTTAATCTTTGACATCGTCCCGTTTCGCAGTGGCTATCATGCACTGGTCGGACGGACAACATTTGCAAAATTCAATGCAGTGCCGCATTACGCGTACCTCAAGCTCAAAATGCTAGGACCTCGCGTGGTCATAACAGTAAATGGAAACATAGAACGCTCGCTCCGTACGAAAGAGCACACTGCGGCCCTTGCAGCAGAGGCACAAAGCAATCTGTTCAGGCAGACCGCTCATTCGGCGTCACAGCCCCCGGACACCTTCAAGCGAGTCCGGAACAAGCTGCAACAGGATCGCCTGGCATGATCAAAGCTCGCCTAGCAATCCGGCCCCCGTCCAAGTCCCAGTGAAGCGACGAAATCCGTGCCGCATGTACCTAACTACGCATTGAAAATACCATGGACATAGGCGGGGGCACAATCAGGAAACGCCCCACATTGTGGCTTAACCACACTAGGGGTTGTATACCTTTGACATTCCTTGTCTCTTTCAGGGCCTAACTCTTTGGAAGCCCTTTCCGGTAGTACAATTGCCGGAAACATTCCGGAAGCAACAACCAAGGTGGCAAGAAGCTAAGATGAACACAGGAACCGCCAGGTGGTCTCTAGTAATACTTGATATGCCCGCTTTTCACTATTTATGCGTAGCTTGCCCTGGGATAGGACATTTCGAATTGTCCTACTTTATGCTTATTGCACTACTTGTACCAGTACGCTTCGACGTATTATTCAAATAACAATGCATATCATTAATCTGTCATTGCATTATTTCAGTTTTCTCTTTCTCTTATATGTCCATTTACGACAATCCGCACCCGCACGTTTGGGTACGGTCAGTACGCCAGGGGCTCTCATTTACCCCACAATATGGCACAAGAAGTTTGAACACTTTCGACAGTGCAGCACCCCGAACTTATAGCATTATATGCATCAGCTCCGAATCATGTCTTTGGTCAAATGTTGGGTCGCCCGGCTCCCATGCTTTGGTACCTTACGTTCCGCTATATCGGCTAAGGTAGCGGTGGGAGAACTACCGCGATTGTGTCCCGGTTCTTCTGGACGAGCACCTCAGTAGAGAAAGCCAAAAACTGACTATCATGATAAGGCGAGAGACTGGTCGCTGTTTGAGAGGTCTCAAGTCCTTAAAGACTTTTCCGCTTCGGGCGAGGAGTTAGCCTTGTCCGGCTTAGGCGTGTATAGCACCCCAAATTCGGCCCACCGAATACCAGGGGCTTCGCCAAAAGTTTAAAATCATAGACTTATATGGCTAAGTGAGAGTGATAAAGCATTATAGTCGGGTTTCCTGGTTCGTTGTGCTGAACACCTCCCTTGAAGGACCCAAGATTGGGGTAAAGAGTGTTCAGATTTACCCCGAACACCCCAGTACTAGTTACATGGGGGTAGAAGCTGACGACTGGCCAACTCTCATATGTTATAAACGGCCGCACAGAAGGTAATATTTTAAATTAAGAAAGCGTCGCATGGCGCAAAAGAACTCGTTTCATATTACAGGATCACATGGGCATGTTCATTCAAAAATTACATCCTTGGCACACTCATCTGCCACTAAGCGGGAACCCTTCAGGACACTTTCATAGTAATTCTCGGGGCAGCGATGCTCCTTGCCCTCTGGCGGACCCTCCCTCACTAGCTTCACGGCGTCCAGCTTCGCCCAGTGCACCTTCGCCCGGGCAAAAGCCCTGTGTGCACCCTCGATGCAGACGGACCGCTTGATGACTTCAAGCCATGGGTAGGCTTCCACAAGCCGCCTCACCAGACCGAAGTAGCTGCCAGGCAGGGGCTCGCCAGGCCACATCCAGACTATAAGGCCCCTCATGGCCTGTTCGGCCGCCTTGTGAAGTTCGACCAACTGCTTCAGCTGGTCACTCAATGACACGGGGTGTTCGGTCCCAGTATATTGAGACCAAAACAACTTCTCTGTTGAGCTCCCCTCAGCCCGGTAAAACTCCGCGGCATCCAGTACACTGCGGGGAAGATCTGCAAACGCTTCTGGAGAGCTCCGAACTCGGGTAAGAAAAAGGAAAGTCTCCTTCACATGCTTGCTTTGCATATTGAATGCCTTACCCGCTGCTATCTTCTTCACCGCGTCAATTTCTTGGAGGGCCTTGTGAGCTTCGGCCTTGGCGCTTCGGATGCTTTCAAGCGCCTGCGCAAGCTCGGACTCTCGCTTCAAGCTCCAAGGACTCATGCTTTTTGGCGAGAGCCTCGAGCTCTTGCTGCACCTCACCTACTCGGGCTTCTTGTTTCTCCCATTCCATGCGTTCTTTGGCCGCTTTATCTTCGGCCTCAGACAACGCCTTCCTCAGGGTCTCCACCTCGGTCGTGGCCCCTGAAAAATTCATGATGATCCTATTACTTTACACCCGAGCTTCTTTTTAACTACATAGACAGGGGTATATCTTACCTTTGCTCTCTTCGAGCTGCCTCTTGGTAAGGCCGAGCTCGTCCTCGGACCGCTTCAGGGCCTGCTTCAGCACAAAGACCTCCGTAGTACGTGCGGCAGCGGCCAGCAGTGAAGCCTGCACATACACATAGATATACTCTAATTAGACTCCTGAGTTATCATTCGATCCTCTATTCGGCTTTTCTTCGCGAATGCCGAACATAGCATCAGGGGCTACTATCTATGATGTAATATTTTCTTATATTTTGATTGCTTACCTCAAAGCCTATTAGGAGGCTGGCGCAAGCTTCGGTCAGTCCATTTTTGGCAGACTGAACCTTCTCGACCACCGCACTCATAATAGGTCGGTGCTCTTCATTGATGGAAGCGCTGTGAAGCATTTCTAGCAAGTTGTCCGGTGCCTCTGGTTGGACAGAGGACACCGGCATGGATAGTTGGCCCCCCTTAATGGGGGACCGCGTGCCGGAGTCCATAACCATCGAAGGTTCTAGCCCAGTGTCCGGCTGGGTCCCAAACTCGAAGCCCATAGGAGCCTCGCTCCCTTGGTACCCAGGGTCCGGGAGGTCGCCGTGAGGCGCCCCCAGGATCACCTCCCCTTGGCTCGGTGCCTTTTGAGACAACACCTCGGCGTTGTCCGTAGGGTGAGGGGTGGAAGCGGTTGGAGGAGAACTGTTGTTCATATCCAATGACTCCAAAGAGCCGCTCGACGAGTGTACGTCGAGATGAGCTCGGGAAGGACTGCATAATCATGTTCGGCATGAAGACATGCAGTACAATAAAACATACCATGAAGTACTATGGTGTCCGGACACTTACGACTTCGCCAGGGGCTTGTCCCTGGGTAGCCACTCATCGCCGACGTCGGCGGCCGTCGTGGCACAGTCCATAGGGAGGGTCTTTCCCTTCTTGGACCCTTCGGCCCCCCCGGATGGGTCGGCCTTCCTTTTCTTGTCTCCCCGGCTGGGGGAGAACTTTTCTCCTACTCCTAGTTTCCATGGGAGGAGTGCGCATCGGAGTCATCGGACGATGAGTCCGATATAACCTTGTGCCGGAGACCATTTTGGGTACCCGTGGCCTTCTTCTTGGCGTTCTTTTCTAGCACCTCGTAAGGTGCCGGAGTCAGCATCTTCGTTAGAAGAGCGTCTGCAGGATCTTTGGGCAGGGGGGATGGGCAATCAAGCTGCTCTGCTGTCTCTATCCACTCCTGTTAATGACATGAAATCTTAGATCCAGCACATAACTAAACTGGGGAAAATAAATACCCTAATAGATATAAAATCCTACCAGATGGGCGCGGTACTTTGCGCTGAGTCCGCGGTCCTCGGTGAGGGAGGGAGGCATCTCGGCGCTCTTGAACAGCACCCTCCAGACGTCCTCATGCGTCGTGTCGTAGAGCTCTCGCAGCATCTGGTGCTTGGCCGAGTCGAACTCCCACAAAACAAATGCCTGTCGTTGACACGGAAGGATCCGGTGGAAGAGCATAACCTGGACCACGTTGACGAGCTTGATTTTCTTGTTCGTCATGTTCTGGATGCAGGTATGGAGTCCGGTTAGCTCTACCGAAGAACCCCAGGACAGGCCCTTCTTTTTCCACGAGGTGAGCCGCGTGGGGATTCCGGATCGAAATTTGGGGGCCGCCACCCAGTTGGAGTCACCCGGCTCGGTGATGTAGAACCACCCCGATTGCCACCCCTTTATGGTATCCACATAGGTGCCCTCGCGCCAGGTGACATTAGGCATCTTGCCTACCATGGCGCCTCCGCACTCTGCTTGCTGGCCACCCACCACCCTCGGTTTGACATTGAAGGTTTTCAGCCATATGCCGAAGTGGGGCCTGATGCGGAGGAAGGCCTCGCACACGACGATAAATGCCGAGATGTTGAGGATGAAATTGGGGGCCAGATCATGAAAATCTAGCCCATAGTAGAACATAAGCCCGCAGACAAACGGGTGGAGAGGAAATCCCTGTCCGCGGAAGAAATGGGTAAGAAAAACTACCCTCTCATGGGGTTCGGGCGTGGGGACGATCTGCCCCGCAGTTGGCAGCCGGTGCGCGATATCCGTGGCCAAGTATCCAGCTTCCGTAACTTTTTGATGTTCTCCTCCGTGACGGAGGAGACCATCCACTTGCCTCCTGCTCCAGACATGCTTGGAGCGGTTTGAGAAGAAGAATGCGAGCTTGGGCGCTAGATCTCGAGTGTGCGGGAATGCGTAAGCGAGAAGGAAGAAGGCGTGGGTGAAAAAAGTAAATCTTTGTCCCTTTGTAAGGGTGGAGGAGGCGACGTGTCTCCCCACTTGCCTGGCAAAACCGCTTATTCCCCAGGCGCCGTAATTGATGGCGCGGTTGGGTTACCCACGTCCGTATTGATGAGAATCCCATGATAAGGGGAACAAGATCTCTGCTTTGACAAGATGTATCAAGAAAACCACCTCGCGATATGTGCGGAGCTGGTTGAGAAAAGCGGTTCGAATAAAAACAGGGCCATGGCGTGATGTCATGCTGTCAAAACGTGTCAACAAATTAGATTTGTGGAAATATTATTCTCTCTACAGTGGTATGTGGAACTTAATTTGCAGGGTCAGACACTATCCTTATATTCAAACTCTTCTATGATGTATTCGGAGGAGGAACCCGCCTTGCAATGCCGAAGACAACACTGCACGCTGGACTCATCGTCATTGAAGCCTGGTTCAGGGGCTAATAAGCGAGTCCTGGATTAGGGGATCTCCGGATACCGGACTATATCATTTGGCCAGACTGTTGGACTATGAAGATACGAGATTGAAGGCTTCGTCCCGTGTCCGGATGGGACTCTACTTGGCGTGGAAGGCAAGCTAGGCAGTATAGATATGTATATCTCCTCCTTTGTAACCGACCTTGTGTAACCCTAGCCCCCTCCGGTGTCTATATAAATCGGAGGGTTTTAGTCCATAGGGTTTAGCCTCTCTGATCTCGTGGTAGATCAACTCTTGTAATACTCATATCATCAAGAACAATCAAGCAGGACGTAGGGTTTTACCTCAATCAAGAGGGCCCGAACCTGGGTAGACATCGTGTCCCCTGCCTCCTATTACAATCCACCTTAGACGCACAGTTTGGGACCCCCTACCCGAGATCCACCGGTTTTGACACCGACAATCGTGCTTCTCGACTGGGGATAATTCCTTGAAAGGTTGTACTGCTCTGCTCGATGCTTCTATTGTCTATCTGCATTTTGTCAAGCGTGTCCTCATAAATGAGGTTTAATCCGCTACCTCCATCCATGAGCAGTCTAGTAAGCCGAAAGCCGTCCACAATTGGGTTTAGGACTAAGGCGGCTGGTGCAAGGACTGATTGGGTTCGTGGTTCATCAGTGGCGTTGAAGGTTATCACCATGCCGTTCATATGGTTTATTGCGGCTACTTGGTTAACTTCGACGAGGTCTTGGAGTGCCCTTTTACGCCGATTATTTGAGGAAAAGGTCTTGAAGACCATGAATAGATTGAGATCATTATCCCAAGTGGGGTACTTCTCTCGGGTAGTGTTGGTGAGGATTGCCTCACCACTCTTAGCCACCTGCCGGAGTATCCAACATGCCCGAAGGCTGTGGGTTGGTTCGGAATTTGGCGTTGCGTGTATCTGGTAGGGCTTGTCGAGCCATTCATCAAGGAAAGTTCTCTGTCCCGTTAAGGGCTTAATTTTCTTGTCCGTGAAGCTATGATCAGGCGTCCCATGAGGGTGCATCCTTTTTGCCCAGCCGGTGGGTGGCTTAAAGGTCGATGGTTCCCACTAAGCTGTCTGGGCTTTCCAAGCGCTTTCCGTTGCACAATACTTCTGTACTATGTGTGCCAAATCTGCAAAGTGCAGTATGAGGCGTCGATAGAGGGCATTGATGATTCCCTTGTCCATGCAGTTTCGGTAAAAGACCGATACCGCATCGTCGTTTTCTGCAATCTTTAATCTTGTTTTTAACAAGCAGGAATCTAGCGCAAAAGTGATTCCTGAGGTTACTGTCATAAATACATTAAGTCGTATATATCCGGGCGGCCAGAATTGCTAGGAGAGTATTGATTGTGGTGGGCGGGTGGGTTTAAATTCAACCCTGGCCCATTGGGAATCCGGATTTTGCAAAATTTCTGAGGTGATTTGCCTAGGATCCAGAGTGTCCTGGGGATTTTTAGGCTCGACACCTAATTCTATGTTCGGAGGACAGATGGTCTCTTCTCGAAGATGGGTATCCGGCTCATAGGGCTCAGAGATCCGATCGTAGTTCATTTTCAGCATAGGAGGAACGATTTCCCCTACTTGCCCTTCCACGACGGTCACTCGGTGGGTGACGGGTGGGGACTTGATTTCCCTCTGATCCGGTTTAAGCCCAATCAGATCATAATCTGTTGTGAACCCCAGGGTGGCGATGCAATCTATTAGTTCATTTAAAGACAAGATATCTAACGGATCCATCTTATCGATGCTTTCGGGGCTGATGCCAAGATGGTTTTTGGCAATCTGGGGGACCCACCTTGGGATTAACAGCCGGGCGAGCACCCATGGTGAAACTATAGATCTGGAGGACATGCCCAGGAACTAGGGCCCTTCCAGAGGCGATTTTGTCATTGACGACATGTGAGCCATCGATCCTTCTATTAACGAAACAGAGGAACTCCCAATGAAAACACCAATGTCGGTGTCAAAACCGGCCGATCTCGGGTAGGGGGTCCTGAACTGTGCATCTGACGATCGAAGGTAACAGGAGGCAGGGGACACGATGTTTACCCAGGTTCGGGCCCTCTCGATGGAGGTAATACCCTACTTCCTGCTTGATTGACTTTGATGAGTATAGGGGTTACAAGAGTTGATCTACCTTGAGATCGTAATGTCTAAACCCTAGATGTCTAGCCTGTATGATTGTAATTGCCTCTACGGACAAAACCCTCCGGTTTATATAGACACTGGAGGGGCCTAGGGTTGTACAGAGTCGGTTTACAGGGAAAGGAATCTTCATATCCGAACGCCATGCTTGGCATCCATGCACAGGATAGTTCTATCCAGACACGTGGGGAAGTCCTCTATCTTGTATCTTCACGACCCACCAGTCCGGCCGATATCACATAGCCCGGACACATGGGGAACCCCTAATCCAGGACTCCTTCACCTGGAGACTTGGAGATGAAGTCAGAGGAGCCACGAGGTTGCCACAAGGACGGATGGCGCCTCTCCCCCTTGTGGTCCCCTCGTGCACCTCCTGACCTAATTCTTTCGCCTATATATTCCCAAATATCCCCAATCCACCAGAGGAATCCACGAAAAGACTTCTCCACGACCATAACCTTCTGTACTCGTGAGATCTCATCTAGGGACCTTCTCCGGCACCCTGCCGGAGGGGGATTCGGTCATGGAGGGCTTCTACATCAACTCAATTGCCCTTCCGATGAAGCGTGAGTTTTTTACCACAGACCTACGGGTCCATAGATAGTAGCTAGATGGCTTCTTCTCTCTCTTTGATTCTTAATACCATGTTCTCCTCGATGTTCTTGGAGATATATTCAATGTAATACTTTTTTGCGGTGTGTTTGCCGAGATCCGATGAATTGTGGATTTATGATCAGCTTATCTATCAATATTATTTGAATCTTCTCTGAATTCTTTTATGCATGATTTGATATCTTTGTAATTCTCTTCGAACTATCGATTTGGTTTGGCCAACTAGATTGGTTTTTCTTGCAATGGGAGAAGTGCTTAGCTTTGGGTTCAATCTTGCGGTGTCCTTTCCAAGTGACAGTAGGGGTAGCAAGGCACATATTGTATTGTTGCCATTGATGATTAAAATATGGGGGATTCATCATATTACTTGAGTTAATTCCTCTACATCATGTCATCTTACTTAATGCATTATTCCATTCTTTATGAACTTAATACTCCAGATGCATGGTGCATAGTGGTCGATGTGTGGAGTAATAGTAGTAGATGGAGAATCATTTCGGTCTACTTGACACAGAAGTGATGCCTATATTCATGATCATTGCCTTAGATATCGTCATAACTTTGTGCTTTTCTATCAATTGATCAGCAGTAATTTGTTCACCCACCATATTATTTGTTATCTTGAGAGAAGCCTCTAGTGGAACCTATGGCCACCAGGTCTATTTTCCATCATATAAGTTCTATTTTCCATCATATTAGTTTCCAATCTACTATTTTGTAATCTTTTACTTTCCGGTCTATAAACCAAAAATGCCAAAAATATTTACTTTATTATTTATCTATCTCTAGCAGATCTCACTTTTGCAAGTAACTGTGAAAGGATTGAGAACCCCTTTATCGTGTTGGGTGCAAGTTGTTTGATTGTTTGTGTAGGTTTTCGGTGATTTGTGTGTTGTGTCCTACTAGATTGATACCTTGGTTCTCAAAGTGAGGGAAATACTGAAATCTACTTTGCTGCATCACCCTTTCCTCTTCAAGGGAAAAATCAATGCAAGCTCAAGAAGTAGCATTGTCTTCCATTCTGATCCATACTACCTAGCTGATGTTAGTCTTCGTGATTTCACTGTATTGCTTACTTGACTATGGCTTGTCTAGTGTAGTTTATCTTCCGCTGCATATCATATAGGCTCATACAGACTGTTTGTCTTCAAAGACCTCGTGTTTTGAAGACTTTCATAAAAAATGCCTATTCACCCCCGTCTAGTCGATAACTAGCACTTTCATATTAATATCCAATGGCCGTGCTGCTTCTTCCACCTCTTGTCTTCTTGCTCCAGCCGCCCAAACCAGTGTCGGTCGTACCACCTGCTCTTGCCTCTCGTGGATGGTTGTGCTTCAGCGCAGGACTCAGCGCGCGACCCTACTCCCACTGCTAGCCAGGCCTTCCCTCTAATCACCCACACCCCCTGTTATTCTCCGACGACGGCAACCTCACACCGCAGCCGAACCAGTGAACCCTCGTACTCCCCTCCGCGTGGGAATCAACTATCGCGTCTTCCTCGACTCCGCGTTATTCCCTTCCTAGGCATCGCCGTCATCCACCGCCTTGTTGCTCTTGGCGTGGCATGGTCAACGCGGTCAAAGAACGACATCCATCAAAAGATGATTGAACATGGTGAGGCTGACAACTGTACCCACCAGCTATATATTTGCACACAAGGAAGTCCCTCCTTATTACGTGCAAAAAAATGATTCCTCCCCCTGACGGCTGGGACCCAGCAGCTATATCTTTGCACACAATGAAGCAATACAAAAAAATACACTTCCGTGATGATACGTGCTTGTCATAGTAGGTCACATTTTCTGTCATGGATGTACATCCATGACAAATTTGTGACAGAATGAAGATAGTCATACATGTGCTGTCGTAGAAGTGTTCCATGACATTGCCAAAATTATCATCACGGAAGTGTCCACTTCCACGATGATAAATCGCGCGTCATAGAAGTGCTTTCGTCAAGGGTGACCGACACGTGGCATCCACCGTAACGGGGCGCCATTAAGCTATCGGGTTCGGTTTTGGATCCGTTAACCCGCTAACAGCCATGACCAATGTCGGTTTTCCACATGTAAAATTCTCATTGGCCGACGGAACCACGCGTAAGCTTCGCGTTGGCACAGGTGTCAGTCATACAATGGTCGAGATGGGCCTATGATATGTTGACACGTGGACGGGCCCAAAAGTGGTGTAACGCCCCGGACACACCCGCCGGTGGTCGTTACTCCTGGCGGGATCTAGACTGACACCACAGATCAATACTAGTCTTTTCTACGTGCTTTGTCCTCACTCGTGCGCACCCGGGAGAAACTTCCCAGGCGGTCACCCATCCTGAAACTACTCCAAGCTGAGCACGCTTAACTTTGATGTTCTGTTCGAATGGGCTCCCGGAAAAGAAGGAATTCCTTATTGATATGAGTAGTCTATCATCCCTAATAAGCCAGGCTATAACATACACCCACACTCAGAGGAACCGACGTACTCGTCGGGCCACAGGACCGTTCCCTCTTGGCACATAGGTATGTGCCTCCAGTCCAGTACATGTGTCATGTCATGTGCCACAATGGGTCACAAACGTCATGAACATGGCCGCACACCTGTCCGCAAACATCCGTGTAACCGCGAGGGTCGGCTCTGATACCAACTTGTAACGCCCCGGACACACCCGTCGGTGGTCGTTACTCCTGGCGGGATCTAGACTGACCCCACAGATCAATACCAGTCTTTTCTGCGCGCTTTGTCCTCACTCGTGCGCACCCGGGAGAAACTTCCCGGTTGGTCACCCATCCTGAAACTACTCCAAGCTGAGCATGCTTAACTTTGGAGTTCTGTCCGAATGGGCTCTCAAAAAAGAAGGAATTCCTTATTGATATGAGTAGTATATCATCCCTAATAAGCCAGGCTATCATAGAATCCGGCGGAAGAGCATGACCTGGACTATGTTGACAAGCTTGAGTTTCTTGCCTATCATGTTCCGGATACACTTCTGGAGTCCGTCCAGCTCCACCGATGAGCCCCAAGACAGGCCCTTCTCCTTCCAGGAAGTGAGCCGCGTGGGGATTCCGGATTGAAACTCGGGGGTCGCCACCTAGTTGGTGTCGCGTGGCTCGGTGATGTAGAACCACCCCGATTGCCACCCCTTTATGGTCTCCACGTAGGAGCCCTCGAGTCATGTAACGTTGGGCATTTTGCCCACCATGGCTCCGCCGCATTCCGCTTGTTGGCCGCCTACTACCTTCGGTTTGACATTGAAGGTCTTCAGCCACAGGCCGAAGTGGGGCCGGACACGAAGGAAAGCCTCGCACACAACAATGAACGCCGAGATGTTGAGGATGAAATTCGGAGCTAGATCATGGAAGCCCAGCCCATAATAGAACATAAGGCCGCGGATGAATGGATGGAGGGGAAACCCCAGTCTGCAGACGAAGTGGGTGAGGAAACCACCCTTTCGTAATGTTCCGGGGTAGGGACGATCTGCCCCGCGGCTGGCAGCCGGTGTGCAATATCCGCGGCTAAGTATCCGGCCCCGCGCAGCTTTTTGATGTCTCCCTCCGTAACGGAGGAGACCATCCACTTGCCTCCCGCTCTGGACATGTTTGGAGAGGATTGAGGAGAAGGATGTGGACTTGGGCGCCGGAGCTCGACTGCGCGAGAATGGATGAGCAAGGAGGAAGAAGGCGTGGGTAGAAAAAGGTGAAACCTTATCCCTTTATAAGGGCAGACTAAATTATGTGCCTCCACCAGCCTGGTAAAACTCGCTTATCCCCCAAGCTCCGTAATTGATGGCGTGGTTGGGTTACCCACGTCCGTATTGATGGGAATCCCGTAATAAGGGGACACGATCTCTGCTTCGACAAGACGTGCCAAGGAAACCGCCTCGCGAAACACGCTGAGGTTGGTTGTGAAAAACGATTCGAATGGTGACCTGGCTGTGGTGTGGTGTCACACTGCGGAATGCGTCGGCACATTAGATTTGTGAAAATTATATTCTCTCTACGGTTGTATGTGGAACTTGTTTTGAAGAGCCGGACACGATCCTCGTGTTCAAAATCTTCTATGAAGTATTCGGAGGAGGAACCCTCCTTGCAATGCCGAAGACAATCTGCGCGCCGGACTCATCGTCGTTAAAGCCTCGTTCAGGGGCTACTGAGGGAGTTCTGGATTAGGGGGTATCCGGACAGCCGGATTATATCCTTTGGCCGGACTGTTGGACTATGAAGATACAAGATTGAAGACTTCGTCCCGTGTCCGGATGGGACTCCCCTTGGCATGGAAGGCAAGCTTGGCAATACGGATATGTAGATCTCCTTCCTTGTAAGTGACTCTGTGTAACCCTAGCCCCCTTCCTTGTCTATATAAACCGGAGGGTTTAGTTCGTAGGACCAAGAACAACAATCATACCATAGGCTAGTTTCTAGGGTTTAGCCTCTTCGATCTCGTGGTAGATCAACTCTTGTAAAACTCATATCGTCAAGATCAATCAAGCAGGAGTAGGGTTTTACCTCCATAGAGAGGGCCCGAACCTGGGTAAAAACATCGTGTCCGCCGTCTCTTGTTACCATCCGCCTAGACGCACAGTTTGGGACCCCCTACCCGAGATCCGCCGGTTTTGACATCGACACCCCCCTGCTAGCTGGGACCCAGTATAGTGGCAGGCTGACTTGTGGGCCTACTAAGTTGACGGGGACGGAGGGCTTTGTCAACTTAGTCAATATACACGATTCTAGCTCCGGTGACCGTACGATGTCCATCCAACGGTCGTAGTGCTTCTTCAACCTCTGGTCTTCTGGCTCTAGCCGCCCAAACCAGCGCCGGTCGTGCCTCGTGCTCCTGCCTACCATGGCCGGCTGCGTTGCGGCAGAGGCCTCTCCGCCCCCTACTACTCCCACCACTGGCTAGGCCATCCATCTACTCACCCACACCCCTTGTTATTCTGTGGCAACGACAGCCTCATACCGCAGCGAACCAGTGAACCCTCATACTCCTCTACGCGTGGGCATCCACTACCGCTTCTTCCCCGGCTCCATGCCGTCCCCTTCCTAGGCCTCGCCGTCGACCACCGCCCTGGTGCTCTTGGCACGGCGTGGTATTTGTGGTCAAGAAACGGCATCCATCGGACATGGACTGTACATGGAGAGGCTAACAGTTGGGTCCACGGCCGCAGCAAGGAAGTGCCTCCTTATTAAGCGCAAAATAATTACTCCTCCACCAAATAGCGGGGACCCACCGGATGGGCCACCGTATTTTGGGAACAAAATGTTTCCCCCTGACTGCTGGGACCCACCAGCTACATCTTCGCACGGAAGGAAATGCGTCCGGGCAAAAAAACGATGCGCCCCCTGACTGCAGGGACCCACCAGCTACATCTTCGCACGCAAGGAAGTGCCTAATAGTCGGGACCCACCTGGTCGAAGCGTACGTAGCATTGTCATTCTGGTCACGAATGTGTACGTACATGCTGGTCGATGTAGAGGTGCGCATGTAGCATGTACACGTACGTACAGCGGCCAATGTGCAACAAAGAAAATACGACCAGGGCTCGTGTACATGGCTAGGTCGGAACGGAGAAACTGTGTTGTTGTCGTGTTCAAGGGGAGCCAACTGGCTAGGTTGGAACGAAATGCGTCGTCGCGTTCATCGGGAGGGCTTGGACGGAATAGCCGATGGAAACGAGGCCTGGCGTACCGCAGAACGGAGCAAACGGCCTTGTGTTCGACAGACCACATTCAAAACGGGATCCTAATCATCGGGAGGGGTCTGGCGTACCGCAAAAGAGAGGAAACGGACCTCCTACGGTCGAAACGGGGTCCTGTTGATCGGGAGGGGTGTGGCGTACCGCAAAACGGAGGAAACGGGCCTGTGTTGGAGCGCAACGGTCGAAACGAGGGTCATGCTCATCGGGAGGGGTGCGGCTCACTGCAAAACGGGACTCCACGCGATACTGTTCATCTCCACCGTCGACCCCCTCCAGCCTCCACGAGCTACTGTTCATCCACTGTCGACCTCCTCCGGCCTCCACCTGCGATTGTTCATCCATGGGCTCCTGTTCATCCAGCCTCCACCGCGCGCTACTCCACCGGCTACTGTTCAACTAGCCCTCTCCACGGGCTCCTGTTCAACCACCCCTCCATGGGCTACTGTTCATCCATCCCTCCATGGGGTGGTCCTGTTCATCCAGCCCTCCACGGGGTCCTGTTCATCCAGCCCCAACCGGCTCGATCGATCGGGGTCATGTTCATCCAACCCCACCAGGAACTGTTCATCCAAACCCCCCAGCAACGCTCACTGTTCATCCAGAGGCAACATCGATCGGCTTCAGTTAGCAGTAGTAGTGAAGGAATCGCTCGATCGCGTTCAGTTAATAGCCATCGATCGATCGCTCGGGTTCAGTAACGTGTAGCCTGTAGTGCAATCGCGCGGGTTTAGTAGGAGAACGCCTCGCTCGGGTTCAGTTAGAGCCCAACGCCTCGCACCCACGCGCGTGTGTGTACAAGAGAAACGCATAAACCTCCGTGCATCGCTCGGCCCCGACCACCCGCCGTAACCGGGAACATCCCGGTATTTTCTTCGCCCTCACTTCTACCACGGTTTTTTCTGTCATGGACAGCCCAAAGAATGTCATGCAGCTGCGTCTCCGGCCCGCCCAGGACGAAAAGCCCATTTTCTGTCATGATTTTTTGTCATAGAAGTAGGAGCCCACCACATCTATGATGATACCGGGTTTTGTCACAATTATTGTCATAGAAGTGTCATAAGTATGACAGAAAAAAATTCGTTCGACCCAAAATGTCATAGATATGTCTTTTTGTTGTAGTGAAGTGTGTCCTTATCCTCCTTGATAGCTGGGACCCACCCGGTCAAACCATATGTAGCATTTGTCTATTAGGTCATGAACGTATATGTACATATTGGTCGATGGGACTCTCTTCAAGGATGAACCATGGCCGAGTAAAGAGCGGTAGTAGTTCAGGTAGTCCCGTATAAATCATGTACACATACCTACAACCACCCTGCAAAAAAGACGGCCTTGTACGTACATACGAGCATGGTCTCGAACATGTACGGCCAACGGCGTCATGTTCATCGGCAGCTGTCGGCGTCCTGGGAACGGGGGTCCCCAGACTTGCCTGCCTGCGGCCTGCGGCGTGGCTCCACCAGCGGGCCTGTACAGCCCATCTTCACTAGCAAACACTTAAGACCCTCGCGAATGGCCAAGCCTCGTGAGGCGGACGACACAAGACCTCCTCGGGGGCAGCCTCACCAGGCTGGCACGCGAGGGGCGGAGAGATCAAGGCAA
The DNA here is from genome assembly GCF_018294505.1 of Triticum aestivum. NCBI lineage: Eukaryota > Viridiplantae > Streptophyta > Magnoliopsida > Poales > Poaceae > Triticum > Triticum aestivum. The sequence goes on along the minus strand of NC_057806.1, from coordinate 183,043,406 downwards.
GGGACACCTCACGAGGTTTCTATGACGTAAGATGTGACGAGTGGAGCCAGGCGGGCGCCAGCGCGCGCAGTGTCCTAGTTTCCTATTTGGTGCTAAAGAGGCAAGCACAGGCGAGGAGTCCCGAGGCATCAGGCAAAGGTTTCGATATCGGTGCAACAAGACCAAGACTAGCAGGACGACAGGACGGAGGTCACCATGGAGCCCAAGACGGCGTCACCACCAGAGCCTTTGGCAGGCGAAGACCACCTTTAGTCAGGATAACTTGTACTAGTTGTCTCCCTTCGAATTTGGTCGTTGTGGGATCCCTTCCCGCTCAATATTTGGGAAGAGGACCAGGGCCTCTATAAATAGGACTAGCCACCACAGTAGGAGGCAACTGATCCAGAGAGAGAGAGATCCAGTTCATCCCCAACCACACAAGTTCGCCAAGCACAAGAACACCTCTCCTCAGGAGGCTGTTCTTCACTTGTAACTGTCCATCCTCAGCCCGAGAGGCAATCCACCACACCACACTGGAGTAGGGTATTACACCACATCGGTGGCCCAAACCAGTATAAACTCTTGTGTCTCTTGTACTTTAGGTTCGTCGAGCTAGGTCGTGAGATCATGATGTGTGCGAGCTAGAGGGGGGAGAGATCTTTGTTCGCACCCCAGTGTTTGAACCTCAAGGGTTTTGCCGGAACTCGAAATCCGACATTTGGCGTGCATGGTAGGGGTGCACTGAAGCTTTCCCCTTTGTCAATCCGCGCTTCACCACTCCACCAAGTTCATGGCCGACGCTCGCCTGACCCGCGCTGAGCGCCGGGCCGCTCTCGCCACCCGCCTTGCACAGACAGCCCCTGTCGGCGGACCTCCCCGTCGTTCTCCGTCACTCGCTGCCAGTGCCGCTACCGGCCGGCGGCAAACGAGCAGCAAGCCTCCTCAGTGCACCCCTCCGTGTGGCGAGACGGCCGAACCGCCACCCCGTTGCTGACTCCGGCCGGCTCATTGTCTCATGCTCGCCGCGCACCCACAGACGCGCAGGCCGCGCTGCTCATGGCATGCGAGCTCCTACGTTACCGCCTGGTCGACGACCTCTACAAGGACTAGTTGGACCGCATCGCCGAGCTCGTCAGCGCCACGAGGGGCTCTCCTGCACCATCAGTCTCGCTGCATCGCCCGCCCCCGGCTGCGGACGAGGTGGCTAACGGAGCGCCTCCGCCCCTAGCTACGAGCGATGTGGCTCATGGATCGCCTCCGCCCCCGATTGCAGGCGATGTGGCTCAAGGAGCACCTCCTACCCCTCTGCATCAAGACGGCGCCCTCGCAGTGGGACGCGCGGCTCATGGAGCACCTCCGCCCCCTCCGCGACAAAACGGTGTCCTTGCTCCAAGATGTGCGGTCTCGCAGCATGATCCACCGTGCGGCGTGCCCGTGCATGAAGAAAGAAGCTGCCAAGAGATTCCCCATCCACAAGAAAACGCTCCACCGCTCCCAGCACCACCACGTCAGGATCGCTTACCACGGCAGGGCCATGCGCCACTTTCCGTGGCAGCACAGGGACACCAAGATCAAGCTCCGCCTCCACGACGGGCCCCGGTGGCCACGGCAGGCTGCCGTGCCTTCACTCCTGTGCTGCGTAGCATCATCTGGCCAGGAAAGTTCAAGCCAGATCTGCCTCCTCGCTACGATGGCACCCCGACCTTGCGGAGTTCTTGCAGCTCTACGAGCTGAGCATCGAGGCGGCCAACGACGATGAAAAGGTCAGGGAAAACTGGTTTCCCATGGCTCTCAAAGACGGTGCCCGCTCATGGCTCCTGAACCTGCACCCGGGCTCGATCTCCTCCTGGGATGAGATGCATGACCACTTCGTCGCCAACTTCAAGGGCACTCGCGACCGCCCCCAGCCACGGGTGACCTGCGCCGCATGAAGCAACAGCCGGGACAGACCCTGCAGAAGTACATCCAGCGCTTCAACAACATGCGCCTCAAGATCCCCAAGGTGACGGACGAGGCCATCATCTCAGTGTTTTCTAATGGCGTCCGCGACATCAAGATGAAGGAGGAGCTCGCCATCCATGAGGAGCTGTGCACGACTTTGGAGCTGTTCTACATAGCAACTATGTGTGCAAGAGCTGAGGAGGGGCGCCTCTCCCTCCTCGAGCTCCCTACTGCGGACCCAGAGGAGAAGAAGGCCAATGTCAAGGACATGAAGCGCAAAGGGTTGGCCGTTCTCGCAGCAGATCCAGACACAAAGCACGGCCGAGACCTCCCCGAGTCATTTAAGGGCAGTCATACATTCTGCGCATTCCACAACGTGTGCAGCCACAACACCAACGATTATCATGAGCTCAGGGCCATTCAAGATGGACGCTTCGGTCGATGACCCGAGCACAATGACCGGGGCTACGAGCGAGGAGGTGGACGAGGTGGAGGATGTTGGGACGACCGCGGGCCTCGCCAGGAGTGGCGTGACCAGCCTCGCGAAGACCGCTGGCAGGACCAGCCTCGTGAGGGCGCCTGGAGGAACCAGCCTCGCGAGGATCGTCCTCAGGGCAATCCTAGTCTCCCTCCACTGCTGCCAACAGCAAGGAGGAACGATGACCACCAACAGGACGAAGGGGCTGGGGCTTCCAGGAGCCGCACGCCATCGCCTACATCTTGGGTGGCGCTAAGGCCCTAGCCTCCCAGTGCATCTTCAAGCAGTTCTCTCGTGAGGTGAATGCAGCCCTCCCCAAGCTCGAGGCCACACGCCCGCTCAGATGGTCCAAGTACGCCATCACCTTTAGCTCGGCGGACCAGCTCAAATGCGCGGCAACCGCGGGCGTTCTCCCGATGCTTTGTTCACCCGTCATCAGCAATGTCCAAGTCACCAATATCCTCATCGACGGCGGCGCAGAGCTCAGTGTCCTGTCCGTCGAGACGTTTGACAACCTTCAAGTGCCATACGATCAACTCCAGCCCACTAAGCTTTTCTCAGGAGTGACTGACGGCTCCACCACCCCGATAGGGCAAGTTCGTCTCCCTGTCACCTTCGGTGAGCGCGACAACTACCACACCGAGCTCGTCGACTTCGACGTCGCGCACATCCGCCTACCGTACAATGCCATCCTCGGTACCCAGTGCTAGCCAAATTCATGGCAGTCACCCACCATGGCTACAACTTCCTCAAGATGCCGGAAAGCGGCGGAATCATCACAGTCCCCTGCAAAGAAAGAGACGCGGTTTGCTCCCTCGAGCGCGCCTTTCAAGTTGCAGCAGTCAGAGACCCTGATAGCACGGGTGTGCAGTACCCTCCTGAGGCCAACCCCAAGAAGAAGAAGCAGCTAATCCGCACTGGGCCTCAAGGGAGCGGCGCCTCTAGTGGTGCCACCTCAGGATCGGCGCCTCCCTCCCTCACATAGGGAGGCGTGCCCAGCGCTCTCCTCGGGCAGGGCTCGGGGGCTCTCTTCTGGAGGGCCTCAGACCTGGCCAACATCTCGAGGGAGGCGCTTGGGCACCACATGGAGGCGTGCTTCGCGGCACGTGTCCCTCAGGAGGACACCTGGCGAGGAACGCCCGGCGCTCAGGAGGTCATCGTCAAGACCACTCAGGAGCTTTAGGAAGCAAGCGTAATATGCGACGACCGCCGCCCACCTAGCGTAGCTCCCCACCGAGGCGAGGGTGGTGAGCTGCGCATCTGCATCGACATCCCGGGGCTCAACAAGGCCGCATCTCAGGAGCGCTTCTGGACTTCGCGTGCTGACCGGTGTGTGGGTCCACCTCACAGCTATGTACGCGTGCAGTTCGGCCTGCCGAGCGTGGCAGCCGCCTTCTAGCGCAACCTGCGGAGCATTGATAACCCACATGTATAGGGGATCGCAACAGTTTTTGAGGGTAGAGTATTCAACCCAAATTTATTGATTCGACACAAGGGGAGCCAAGGAATATTCTCAAGTATTAGCAGTTGAGTTGTCAATTCAACCACACCTTGATAACTTAATATCTGCAGCAAATTATTTAGTAGCAAAATAATATGATAGTAGAGGTAATGGTAGTAAAAGGTAACGATAGCAAAAGTAACATTTTTGGTGTTTTATAGTGATGATAACAATAGCAATAGAAAAGTAAATAAGCGAAGAACAATATATGGAAAGTTTGTAGGCAATGGATGATGATAGAGAATTATGCCGGATGCGATCGATCATGTAACAGTCATAACCTAGGGTGACACAGAACTAGCTCTAGATCATCAATGTAATGTAGGCATGTATTCCGAATATAGTCATACATGCTTATGGAAAAGAACTTGCATGACGTCTTTTGTCCTACCCTCCCATGGCAGCGGGGTCCTATTGGAAACTAAGGGATATTAAGGCCTCCTTTTAATAGAGTACTGGACCAAAGCATTAACACATAGTGAATACATGAACTCCTCAAACTACAGTCATCACCGGGAGTGGTTCCGACTATTGTCACTTCGGGGTTGCCGGATCATAACACATAGTAGGTGACTATAGACTTGCAAGATAGGATCAAGAACACTCATATATTGATGAAAACATAATAGGTTCAGATCTGAAATCATGGCACTCGGGCCCTAGTGACAAGCATTAAGCATAGCAAAGTCATAGCAACATCAATCTCACAACATAATGGATACTAGTGATCAAACCCTAACAAAACTAACTCGATTACATGATAAATCTCATGCAACCCATCACCGTCCAGCAAGCCTACGACGGAATTACTCATGCACGGCGGTGAGCATCATGAAATTGGTCATGGAGGAAGGTTGATGATGACGATGGCGACGGATTCCCCTCTCCAGAGCCCCGAACGGACTCCAGATCAGCCCTCCCAAGAGAGTTTAGGGCTTGGCGGCGGCTCCGTATCGTAAAACGCGATGAATCCTTTTCTCTAATTTTTTTCTCCCCGAAAGTGAATATATGGAGTCAAGGTTGAGGTCGGTCGAGCGTCAGGGGGCCCACGAGGCAGGGGGCGCGCCCAGGGGGTAGGGCGCGCGCCCACCCTCGTGGACAGGTGAAGGCCCCCCTGACGTGGATTCCTCTTCCAGTATTTTTTCTATATTCCAAAATAATTCTCCGTTGATTTCAGGTCATTCCGAGAACTTTTATTTCTGCCAAAAAATAACACCATGGCAATTCTGCTGAAAATAGTGTCAGTCCAGGTTAGTTCCATTCAAATCATGCAAGTTAGAGTCCAAAACAAGGGTAAAAGTGTTTGGAAAAGTAGATACGACGGAGACATATCAACTCCCCCAAGCTTAAACCTTTGCTTGTCATCAAGCAATTCAGTTGATAATCTGAAAGTGATAAAGAAAAACTTTTACAAACTCTGTTTGCTCTTGTTGTTGTAAATATGTAAAGCTAGCATTCAAGTTTTCAGCAAAGATTATGAACTAACCATATTCACAATAACATTTAGGTCGCATGTTTACTCATATCAATGGAATAATCAACTAACGAGCAATAATAATAAATCTCGGATGACAACACTTTCTGAAAACAATAATATGATATAACAAGATGGTATCTCGCTAGCCCTTTCTGAGACCGCAAAACATAAATGCAGAGCACCTTTAAAGATCAAGGACTGACTAGACATTGTAATTCATGGTTAAAGAGATCCAGTCAAGTCATACTCAATGTAAACTAACAGTAATGAATGCAAATGACAGCGATGCTCTCCAACTGGTGCTTTTTAATAAGAGGATGATGACTCAACATAAAAGTAAATGGATAGGCCCTTCACATAGGGAAGCAGGGATTTGTAGAGGTGCCAGAGCTCGGTTTTGAAATAGATATGAATAATATTTTGAGCGGTATACTTTCTTTGTCAACATAACAACCGAGAGATCTTGATGTCTTCCATGATAGACACATTATAGGTGGTTCCCAAACAGAATGGTAAAGTTTATACTCCCCCTCCACCAACAAGCATCAATCCATGGCTTGCTTGAAACAACGAGTGCCTCTAACTAACAAGAGTCCCGGGGGAGTTTTGTTTGCAGTTATTTTGATTTGATTTGCATAAAGCATGGGACTGGGCATCCCGGTGACCAGCCCTTTTCTCGTGATTGAGGAGCAGAGTCCACTCCTCTTTAGAATAACCCGCCTAGCATGGAAGATACAGACAACCCTAGTTGATACATGAGCTATTCGAGTATACAAAACAGAATGTTTATTTGAAGGTTTAGAATTTGGCACGTACAAATTTACTTGGAACGGCAAGTAGATACTGTATATAGGTAGGTATGGTGGACTCATATGGAACTACTTTGGGGTTTATGGAATTGGATGCACAAGCAGTATTCCCGCTTAGTACAAGTGAAGGCTAGAAAAAGACTAGGAAGCGACCAGCTAGAGAGCAACAACAGTCATGAACATGCATTAAAATTAATCAACACCGAATGCAAGCAGGAGTAGGATATAATGCACCATGAACATAAATATCGTAGAGGATATGTTGATTTTGTTTCAACTACATGCGTGAACATGTACCAAGTCAAGCCACTCGAATCATTCAAAAGAGGATACCACCCTATCATACCACATCACAACCATTTTAATAGCATGTTGGCATGCGAGGTAAACCATTATAAGCTCCTAGCTAATTAAGCATGGCATAAGCAACTATAATCTCTAATTGTCATTGCAAACATGTTTATTCATAATAGGCTGAATCTGGAATGATGAACTAATCATATTTACGAAAACAAGAGAGGTCGAGTTCATACCAGCTTTTCTCATCTCAATAAGTTCATCATATATCGTCATTATTGCCTTTCACTTGCATGACCGAATAGTGTGGATAATAATAATATTGCACGTGCATTGGACTAAGCTGGAATCTGCAAGCATTCAATTCAAGAGAGAAGACAAGGTAATATGGGATCTTTGTTAGATCAACAATAATGCATATAAGAGCCACTCAACATTTTCATTACGATCTTCTCCTGTCGACCCCTAAAGAACAAGGAAGGAAATAAAATTATTTACACGGGAAAGCTCCCAACAAGCAAAAGAAGAACGAGAAATCTTTTTGGGTTTTCTTTTTAACTACTACCACTACAGACATGGAAAGTAAACTAGCTAAAAAGCTAGAACTATTTTTTTTGTTTTTTCTTAAGGTTTATTAAACACACAAGAAGAAAGCATAAAAAGGAAAATAAACTAACATGGATGATACAATGAAAAAGTATGAGCACCGACAACTAGCAATGAGTGTGTGAACATGAATGTAATGTCGGTGAGAAATATGTACTGCCGCAAGCTTAGGCTTTTGGCCTAAGTTGGTCTATGGCCATGGCTGGCCTGGCGGATATCCAAATTAATAGTTGGGGTCGTACTGAGAAGAATCCCCCTGGTGCCACTGGTTGGCGATATCTTCCAGATTCCACTGATAAATAGACTGCCGATGAGGATCAAATTGTGGTTCCGGTTCTGGCTCTGTAGCTGGTGCATGGTTTTGGTAGGTGTGAATGGCCTCCGACAGAACAAGGTACTTGCCTGCAGATAAGTCAAACAAGGAAGGAGCAGGCAAAGTAATAGTCTCAGGGTGATTTTTATCAAATATCAGCTTGTACTTGAGCATCTTTTCCTTATTCTTAACGATAAAATCATGTGCTACCATACTCTTATAGTCTAGAAAAACAGGAGGCAGCAACTTCTCTTCCTTCTCATAATGCCTAATAGGTATGTTAAAGTGTGCAGCAAGGCGCGAGGCAAAGATACCTCCCAAGATGGGGCCCTTAGTACGGTTAAGATTTAACCGCTTTGCAAAAATAGCGCCCATACTGACTGTGTCATCGCGAACAAGGCATGTCACAAAATAACAATATCGGGGGCACTAAGGTTGCCACAGTTTGCACGACCAATTAAGCATCTACTAGAAAATATTGCAAAGTAACGTAAAACAGGAAAATTTATGCTAGTGATTCTTGCATCAGAAACTTTCCTCGTTTCCCCTACAGCAATTGTATCAATAAACCCTTCCACATCGTCACGATGCGGTTCCTCTACACTGCCCTCAAAAGGGATCAAACAAATCCGATAAAAGTCACGAAGTGACATCTCCTTATGCTCATCATATAAATAAAATTCCACCGAAGGTGGTGAGCTCCTAGCATGGAAATGAAAGTTTTGCATTGGTGAGTGAGAGATACTGTTCGCGTTGGTAATGGAGGAAGGCCGTGAGGCCTGCATTCTCAGCAAACTCATAAAAATCATCATAAATCCCGGCTGCTCTCAAGAAATTATCACAAGGCCATTCACATGGCCGAACTTCCGCGGTGCGAGGGAGATTATATTTGGGCCTCTTATACTCCTCACTTTGCTTATCCTTCGAGCTTTGGCTCGATGAGCCCCTCAAAAATCTCTTAATCTTTTTCTAAAAATATCTGAAATTTTTAGTAACTTAAAAATAAAAGTGAACCAAGCTCAACAAAATTGATAGCAACTACTCCCTCAAGTGCCTAGAGGATATATCATGCATTAAAATTACTTTTGACCATATAAATTTGACATGCAAGCTCGAGAACAGGGTCACCTAAGCAGCACAAATTTGCAATGAATAAAGCACTAGAACAAAAACTAATTGGACCAATGGAGGAGTCGCATACCAAAGAACAATCCCCCAAAGCAGTTTTGTGAATGAAGCTTTGAACAAGGAGATCGAAAATGGCAGCAATATGAGCTTGGCCTCGGGTTTGAGCTGGCTAGTGATGTTTTTGAGAGGAAGAAGGATTGTGTGGTAGCTGGAATAAGTGGAGGGGAGCCACCATGGGCCCATGAGGTAGGGGGCGCGCCCTAGACCCTCGTGGCCAGGTGCTTGCTCCCCCTGATGTATTCTCAGTGCCAGATATTCTCAAATATTCCAGAAAAAATCATATTTAAATTTCAGTGCATTTGGAGAACTTTTTTTTCGGGGTATTTTTTATTGCATGGATAATTCAGAAAACAGACAAAATATACTATTTTTGCTTTATTTAATATAAATAACAGAAAGTAAATAGAGGGTACAGAGAATTGTGTTTTCTAAATTCATCCATCTCATGCTCATCAAAAGGAATCCACTAACAAGGTTGATCAAGTCTTGTTAACAAACTCTTTTCGAATAACATGAAACTGGAGAATTTTCGAATAACACTAGGTTACCTCAATGGGGATATGCATGTCCCCAACAATAAGAATATCATATTTCTTCTTGGAAGTGGGAAGAGGAAATTCAAAACCTCTAATAGTAATTGTTGAAATATTTCCAATAGAATTGATACTATGGAGTTGAGGTTGTTTCCTCGGAAAGTGTATTGTATGCTCATTACCATTAACATGAAAAGTGAAATTGCCTTTGGTGCAATCAAAAACATTCCCTGCAGTATTCAAAAAGGGTCTTCCAAGAATAATAGACATACTATCATCCTTGCGAATATCAAGAATAACAAAGTCCGTTAAAATAGTAATGTTTGCAACCACAACAGGCACATCCTCACAAATACCAACAGGTATAGCAGTTGATTTATCAGCCATTTTCAAAGATATTTCAGTAGGTGTCAACTTATTCAAATCAAGTCTATGATATAAAGAGACAGGCATAACACTAACACCGGCTCCAAGATCACATAAAGCAGTCTTAACATGGTTTCTTTTAATGGAGCATGGTATAGTTAGTACTCAGGGATCTCCTAGTTTCTTAGGTATTCCACCTTTAAAAGTATAATTAGCAAGCATGGTGGGAATTTCAGCTTTCGGTGTCTTTCTTTTATTAGTAACAATATCCTTCATGTACTTAGCATAAGGATTCATTTTAAGCATATCAGTCAAACGCATACGAAAAAAGATAGGTCTAATCATTTTAGCAAAGCGCTCAAAATCCTCATCATCCTTTTATCTTGGATGGTTTAGGAGGAAAGGGCATGGGTTTCTGAACCCATGGTTCTCTTTATTTACCGTGATTCCTAGCAACAAAGTCTCTCTTTATCATAATGTTGATTCTTTGATTGTGGGTTATCAAGATCAACAGCAGGTTCAACCTCTACAGCATTGTCATTGCTAGGTTGAGCATCAACATGAAAATCATTATTAACATTATCACTAGGTTCATGCTCACTACCAGATTGTGTTTTAGCATCAGAAATAGAGATATCATTGGGATTCTCAGGTGTGTCATCAACAAGTTCACTAGAAGCATGCAAAGTCCTATCATTTTTCTTTTTCTTCCTCTTAGAAGGACTAGGTGCATCAATATTATTTCTCTGAGAATCTTGCTCAATTCTCTTAGGATGGACCTTAGGATACAAAGGTTCATGAGTCATTTTACCACCTCTAGTCATAACTCTAACAACATTATCATTTTTCTTACTATTTAATTCATTGAGCAAATCATTCTGAGCTTTAAGTACTTGTTGTACTTGAGTGGAAACCATAGAAGCATGTTTACTAATAAGTTTAAGTTCACCTTTAATATTAGCCATATAATCACTCAAGTAATCATATAAGCATTATGTTTAATTGTCTACCAACATAAGCATTAAAATCTTCTTGCTTAACCATAAAGTTATCAAACTCATCTAAGCATTGGCTAGCGATCTTAGTAGGAGGGATTTGAGCTTTGTCTTATCTATAGAGGGAATTAACCTTTACTACCTGTGTCGGGTTATCAAGACCATGTATTTCTTCAATAGGCGGTAAGTTAAGACCATGTATTTCTTCAATAGGAGGTAAATTCTTAACATCTTCTTCTTTAATACCTTTTTCTTTCATAGATTTCTTTGGCTCTTGCATATCTTCAGGACAGAGAAATAGAATACCCCTTTGCTTCGGAGTTGGCTTAGGAGTTGGTTCAGGAATTGGATCAGGCATTGGATCAGGAAGTGTCCAATTATTTTCATTAGTCAACATATTATTCAATAGGATTTCAGGTTCATCAACCGTTCTTTCCCTGAAAACACAACCAGCACAACTATCCAGGTGGTCTCTGGAAGCTTCGGTTAGTCCATTATAAAAGATATCTAGTATCTCATTTTTCTTGAGAGGATGATCAGGCAAAGCGTTAAGTATTTGGAGAAGCCTCCCCAAAGCTTGTGGGAGACTCTCTTCTTCAATTTGCACAAAATTATATATCTCCCTTAAAGCAGCTCATTTCTTATGAGTGGGGAAATATTTAGCAGGGAAGTAGTAAATCATATCCTGGGGACTACACACACAACCAGGATCAAGAGAATTGAACCATATCTTAGCATCACCCTTTAATGAGAACGGAAATAATTTAAGGATATAATAATAGCGAGTTTTCTCATCATTAGTGAACAAGGTAGCTATATCATTTAATTTATTAAGATGTGCCACAACAGTTTCAGATTCATAGCCATACAAAGGATCAGATTCAACTAAAGTAATTATCCCAGGATCAACAGATAAATCATAATCCTTACCAGTAACAAAGATAGGTGAAGTAGCATAACCACGGTCATATTTCATTCTAGCTTTTACAGACTTTTCTTTAAGCTTAACTAATAATTTCTTAAGATCACTTCTATCATTGCAAGCAAGAAAGTCTCTAGCAGTTTGTTCATCCATAACATAATTCTCAGGAACAACAGGAAATTCATATTTAGGGGGAGAATCTTCATCATCACTTTCAGCAATATTATCAGTTTTAATAATTTCATTCTCTCTAGCCCTAGCAAGTTGTTCATCAAGAAATTCACTAAGTGGCACAGTAGTATCAAGCATAGAAGTAGTTTCATCATAAGTATCATGCATAGCAGAAGTGGCATCATCAATAACATGCGACATATCAGAATTAATAGCAGAAGCAAGTCTAGGTGTCGCAAGCTTACTCAAAACAGAAGGTGAATCAAGCGTAGAGCTAGATGGCAGTTGCTTACCTCTCCTCGTAGTTGAGGGATAGATCTTGGTTCTTGGATCTTTCAAATTCTTCATAATGATAAGCAGATATAAATCCCAAGTGACTCAAAGAATAGAGCTATGCTCCCCGGCAACGGCGCTAGAAAATAGTCTTGATAACCCACAAGTATAGGGGATCGCAACAGTTTTCAAGGGTAGAGTATTCAACCCAAATTTATTGATTCGACACAAGGGGAGCCAAAGAATATTCTCAAGTATTAGCAGCTGAGTTGTCAATTCAGCCACACCTAGATAACTTAATATCTGCGGCAAAGTATTTAGTAGCAAAATAATATGATAGTAGTGGTAACAGTGGTAAAAGGTAACGGTAGCAAAAGTAATATTTTTGGTGTTTTATAGTGATGATTAACAATAGCAACGGAAAAGTAAATAAGCGAAGAACAATATATGGAAAGCTCGTAGGCAATGGATCGGTGATAGAGAATTATGCCGGATGCAATCAATCATTGAGCAGTCATAACCTAGGGTAACACAGAACTAGCTCCGGTTCATCAATGTAATGTAGGCATGTATTCCGAATATAGTCATACGTGCTTATGGAAAAGAACTTGCCTGACATCTTTTGTCCTACCCTCCCGTGGCAGCGGGGTCCTATTGAAAACTAAGGGATATTAAGGCTTCCTTTTAATAGAGTACCGGACCAAAGCATTAACACATAGTGAATACATGAACTCCTGAAACTACGGTCATCACCGGGAGTGGTCCCGACTATTGTCACTTCGGGGTAGCGGGATCATAACACATAGTAGGTGACTATAGACTTGCAAGATAGGATCAAGAACTCTCATATATTGATGAAAACATAATACGTTTATATCTGAAATCATGGCACTTGGGCCCTGGTGACAAGCATTAAGCATGGAAAAGTCATAGCAACATCAATCTCAGAACATAGTGGATACTAGGGATCAAACCCTAACAAAACTAACTCGATTACATTGTGGGAGACTCTCTTCTTCAATTTGCACAAAATTATATATCTCCCTTAAAGCAGCTTGTTTCTTATGAGTGGGGAAATATTTAGCAGAGAAGTAGTAAATCATATCCTGGGGACTACACACACAACCAGGATCAAGAGAATTAAACCATATCTTAGCATCACCCTTTAATGAGAACGGAAATAATTTAAGGATATAATAATAGTGAGTTTTCTCATCATTAGTGAACAAGGTAGCTATATCATTTAATTTATTAAGATGTGCCACAATAGTTTTAGATTCATAGCCATACAAAGGATCAGATTCAACTAAAGTAATTATCTCAGGATCAACAGATAAATCATAATCCTTACCAGTAACAAAGATAGGTGAAGTAGCATAACCACGGTCATATTTCATTCTAGCTTTTATAGACTTTTCTTTAAGCTTAACTAATAATTTCTTAAGATCACTTCTATCATTGCAAGCAAGAAAGTCTCTAGCAGTTTGTTCATCCATAACATAACTCTCAGGAACAACAGGAGATTCATATTTAGGGGGAGAATCTTCATCATCACTTTCATCAATATTATCAGTTTTAATAATTTCATTCTCTCTAGCCCTAGCAAGTTGTTCATCAAGAAATTCACTAAGTGGCACAGTAGTATCAAGCATAGAAGTAGTTTCATCATAAGTATCATGCATAGTAGAAGTGGCATCATCAATAACATGCGACATATCAGAATTAATAGCAGAAGCAGGTCTAGGTGTCGCAAGCTTACTCAAAACAGAAGGTGAATCAAGTGCAGAGCTAGATGGCAGTTGCTTACCTCTCCTCGTAGCTGAGGGATAGATCTTGGTTCTTGGATCTTTCAAATTCTTCATAATGATAAGCAGATATAAATCCCAAGTGACTCAAAGAATAGAGCTATGCTCCCCGGCAACGGTGCTAGAAAATAGTCTTGATAACCCACAAGTATAGGGGATCGCAACAGTTTTTGAGGGTAGAGTATTCAACCCAAATTTATTGATTCGACACAAGGGGAGCGAAAGAATATTCTTCAGTACTAGCAGCTGAGTTGTCAATTCAGCCACACCTGGATAACTTAATATCTGCAACAAAGTATTTAGTAGCAAAATAATATGATAGTAGTGGTAACGGTGGTAAAAGGTAACGGTAGCAAAAGTAATATTTTTGGTGTTTTATAGTGATGATAACAATAGCAACGGAAAAGTAAATAAGCGAAGAACGATATATGGAAAGCTCGTGGGCAATGGATCGGTGATAGAGAATTATGCCGGATGCGATCAATCATTGAGCAGTCATAACCTAGGGTGACACAGAACTAGCTCCGTTTCATCAATGTAATGTAGGCTTGTATTCCGAATATAGTCATACGTGCTTATGGAAAAGAACTTGCCTGACATCTTTTGTCCTACCCTCCCGTAGCAGCGTGGTCCTATTGAAAACTAAGGGATATTAAGGCATCCTTTTAATAGAGTACCGGACCAAAGCATTAACACATAGTGAATACATGAACTCCTGAAACTACGGTCATCACCGGGAGTGGTCCTGACTATTGTCACTTCAGGGTAGCCGGATCATAACACATAGTAGGTGACTATAGACTTGCAAGATAGGATCAAGAACTCCCATATATTGATGAAAACAAAATACGTTTATATCTGAAATCATGGCACTTGGGCCCTGGTGACAAGCATTAAGCATGGCAAAGTCATAGCAACATCAATCTCAGAACATAGTGGATACTAGGGATCAAACCCTAACAAAACTAACTCGATTACATTGTGGGAGACTCTCTTCTTCAATTTGCACAAAATTATATATCTCCCTTAAAGCAGCTTGTTTCTTATGAGTGGGGAAATATTTAGCAGATAAGTAGTAAATCATATCCTAGGGACTACACACACAACTAGGATCAAAAGAATTAAACCATATCTTAGCATCACCCTTTAATGAGAACAGAAATAATTTAAGGATATAATAATAGCGAGTTTTCACATCATTAGTGAGCAGGGTAGCTATATCATTTAATTTAGTAAGATGTGCCACAACAGTTTCAGATTCATAGCCATACAAAGGATCAGATTCAACTAAAGTAATTATGTCAGGATCAACAGATAAATCATAATCCTTATCAGTAACAAAGATAGGTGAAGTAGCATAACCACAGTCATATTTCATTCTAGCTTTTAAATACTTTTCTTTAAGCTTAACTAATAATTTCTTAAGATCACTTCTATCATTGCAAGCAAGAAAGTCTCTAGCAGTTTGTTCATCCATAACATAACCCTCAGGAACAATAGGAAATTTATATTTAGGGGGAGAATCTTCATCATCACTTTCATCAATATTATCAGTTTCAATAATTTCATTCTCTCTAGCCCTAGCAAGTTCTTCATCAAGAAATTCACCAAGTGGCACAGTAGTATCAAGCATAGAAGTAGTTTCATCATAAGTATCATGCATAGCAGAAGTGGCATCATCAATAACATGCGACATATCAGAATTAATAGCAGAAGTAGGTCTAGGTGTCGCAAGCTTACTCAAAACAGAAGGTGGATACTAGGGATCAAACCCTAACAAAACTAACTCGATTACATGATAAATCTCATCCAACCCATCACCGTCCATCAAGCCTACGATGGAATTACTCACGCACGGCGGTGAGCATCATGAAATTGTCGATGGAGAAAGGTTGATGATGATGATGGCGACGGATTCCCCTCTCCAGAGCCCCGAATGGACTCCAGATCAGCCCTCCCAAGAGAGTTTAGGGCTTGGCGGCGACTCCGTATCGTAAAATGCGATGAATCCTTTTCTCTGATTTTTTTCCCAGAAAGTGAATATATGGAGTCAAGATTGAGGTCAGTGGAGCGTCAGGGGGCCCGTGAGGCAGGGGGCGCGCCCCCCACCCTCGTGGACAGGTGGAGGCCCCCCTGACGTGGATTCTTCTTCCATTATTTTTTATATATTCCAAAATAATTCTCTGTTGATTTTCAGGTCATTCCCAGAACTTTTATTTCTGTACAAAGATAACACCATGGCAATTCTGCTGAAAACAGCATCAGTCTGGGTTAGTTCCATTCAAATCATGCAAGTTAGAGTCCAAAACAAGGGCAAAAGTTTTGGAAAAGTAGATACGACTGAGACGTATCAAGCATCCTGGGAGGTCAGGAGGTCAAGCATCACGCAGTCCTGGCGGAGATGGAGACGATCCTCAGGAGGCTACCTGATCCTCCAGAGCCTCCTGAGCCTCTGGGCCTCGACGGCTCGTGAGGAGCGACTTCATCAGCACGCGCCTTCACCTACCCCAACACTCCTTCGACAACCAAACCAGGTGACATTTTCCAAGTTATTTAGCTAGGAGCGCCCTTGGGCTGCGTCATTCCCAGGCCGCGTGGGTTTGTCCCTGTGGCTCATATCCTTTTACATCTTTAGCTTACTCTGCTGGGGGCGCCCCTCGGGCTGCATCATCCCCAAGCCGCTCCGGTCCAACCTAGTGGCGTGTATCGTTCTTGCATTTACCTAAGCTAGTTTGCTTTTCATGCATAATCTATCTATGGTTATCACCTGCTTGATTTTCACCAACCATGGGAGCCGCGTGCCAATCATCTTTCTTCAGGATGCTTCGCATAAGAAGGCTAGGCACGGCGTCTATGCTCGGACCCGTCCCTGCAGCGTTGATAAATCCAACTGCCGAGCTCTGTCTGGCGGGCCGGCCTCGTTCACATCACCTCCTGGGGTCGTTGGTGATTGGCCTTCTCGTGCAATAACCTCAGGAAATTCATTCAGCGCAAGTTTCCTAACCATCTCGCAGGAACACCACAGCCATCAAGAACCACGACCAGGTGTCGGTGTCAAAACCGGCGGATCTCGGGTAGGGGGTCCCGAACTGTGCATCTAAGGTCGATGGTAACAGGAGACAGGGGACACGATGTTTACCTAGGTTCGGGCCCTCTCTACGGAGGTAATACCCTATGTCCTGCTTGATGGATATTGATGAATATGAGTATTACAAGAGTTGATCTACCTCGAGATCGTAATGGCTAAACCCTAGAAGTCTAGCCTGTATGACTATGATAATGCGTCTCCCCGCTTTCCAGACTAAGTCCTTTGGTTTGTATAGGCACCGGGAGGATCTAGGGTTACACGAGGTCGGTTACAAAGGAATCTACATATTCGGTTGCCAAGATTGCCTTCCACGCCAAGGAGAGTCCCATCTGAACACGGGTGCAGTCTTCGGTCTTTGTATCTTCACGGCCCATCAGTTTGGCCCATGGCTAACAGGCCGAACGCCCGAGGACCCCTTAGTCCAGGACTCCCTCAGTAGTCCCTGACCCTGGCTTCAATGACAAGGTATCTGGCGCGTAGATCTGTCTTTGGCATTCAAGGCGGGTTCCTCCTTCCGAACTCCAAGATAGTCTTCGGACATATTGCTCGTGTACGGACATGTAACACACACCCCACACACAACCACAGAGAGAATATAATAATCCACGAGTCCAATCCACTGACAACTTTTTACAACATGACATCACGTCTGGCCGGTCATAATTTCGAACCGTTTTTCTTCTGCTGCCCCACGTCTCGAGGCGCGGATGCTATTGGCATGTCTTGTCAAAGCAAAGATCGTGTCCCCTTATTGCGGTATTCTCATAAATACGTGCATGGGTAACCCAACCGTGCCGTTTACACGGCCCTTGGGAGTAGGTGAATTTTAAGGCAAGTGGGGGGGCGTTCAATATTCACTTCCCTTATAAGGAGATAAGATTCCCCTTTCTTCTCCCATGCCTTCTCTCTTCCTCTGCCTTTCCACTCTCGAGCTCCAGCGCCCAAGTTCCCATCTGTTTCACACTCGAGCAAGCACTCAACCATGTCCGGATCCGGAGGTCAAGGCAAGTGGATGGCCTCCTCCGTCAAGG
Organism: Triticum aestivum; assembly: GCF_018294505.1. Classification (NCBI taxonomy): domain Eukaryota; kingdom Viridiplantae; phylum Streptophyta; class Magnoliopsida; order Poales; family Poaceae; genus Triticum; species Triticum aestivum. Next base: position 183,025,633 of record NC_057806.1, on the reverse strand, counting down.
AGGAGGACATTGCCAAGCTTCGAGCGGCCGGGTACATGGTGAAAGAAATCACCCACCGCCTTCCAGCGCAGGTACAAATTGTCTCCACGCCGAAGCCCAAAGAGAGGGTAGTATTCATCCCTCATTTCCTCCATGGGCTAGGGGTTCCACTCCACCACTTCGTCCGCAGGCCTATGTTCTATTACCGGCTAGATTTCCATGATATATCCCCAAACTCCTTCCTCAACATCTCGGAGTTATCGTCGTGTGTGAGGCCTTCCTCTGCATCCAACCCCACTTCGGGTTGTGGCTCAAGGTCTTCAACATGAAGCCGAAGGTGGTGGATGGCCAGCATGCGAAGTGCGGAGGCGCCATGGTGAGGAAGCTGGTCAATGTCTCCTGGCCAAAAGGTACTTTCGTGGAGACTGTAAAAGAGTGGCAGAAGCATTAGTTCTACATCATAGAACCCCGCGGCGCCGCCTAGGCCACAGCAGCCGAATTCAACTCCAGCGCTCCCACGCGACTCACCTCCTGGGTCGAGAAGAGCCCAAACTGGTACTCGCTAGACGAGCTGACAGCGCTGCAGACGCGCATTCAAAGCATGGTGGATAAAGACAGCAAGCTCGTTGACGTAATCCAAGTGATGCTGGTGCGCCAGATCCTCCCCTGCCAAAGCCGGAGCTGCCCTCTATGGGAGTTCAATCTGAAGAAGCACCACACTCTAGAGAGGCTCTTCGAAATGACTCACGAAGATGCCTGGAAGTTGCTCTTCCAGGGCAATGAGATACCGCCGGCCATAGATTCGGACCAGGGGCACGACATTAACCACCTCCCCAATGAGGTATGTTATCTTCAACACATCCCCTACTTGCTTGTTTCAAGGATGGTATCTAAGCTTTTATTATCGTTGCTTCTTTAGATCTGGCTAAAGAGGGCGAAGCAGATCCGGTGTCCGGCTCCGCTGCCTGAAGAACCAGTCACCCCACATTTAGCGAAGATGCTGGAGTCGGTGCCCTATAAGGCGCCGGAGAAGAAGGCCACAGGAAAGGCCAAGGGGGTCCGGAGTGGCCCCCGTCGTGAGGGTGCTTTGGACATGACGTCCGAAGACAAGACCCGCTCCTCCGCCGCCGAAGACGACGACGATGAGGAGGGGGAGGAAAGCGATTCTCCCCTTGATGGGGGGAGGAAGAAGAGGGCGGCCTCCACAATTCTGGAGGCGGAGGCGCCCAAGAAGGGGAAAGGACCACTCGTGGGCAGCTCTGCCAGGGACGTCGAGAGCAATCTGGAGCAACGCCCCCGCACTAAGCCTCGGGTTGCATCGTAAGTGCTAAGCCTCATGTCTACCTATAAATCAAGTCTCACCTCATCATTGTACTGGCATGATTGGTCATGTTATTACAGTCCGGCCCACAACCGCCCCCAATGATCCTCGTCAGGAGGTTCGTTGGACTCAAAGTCGATGGCCAGCAAGTTACCGCCGGCCGCTCACTCCCCCAAGGACAAGGACGACGCGGAAGTGATGTCCCGTAGGACTTTCCCAGGCTGGGGAGAGGCTCAGGAGGCGCCAAAAGGTGATGCCTCCATCGCCGGACACCAGGGGGAGCCGATCTCCATGGAGACTGGTGGTGAGAAGGGTCGTGTTCAGTTCGACCCTTAGCCGGACCCTATTCAGGAGACCTTTATGGCTCCAGAATCTGGCACGCAACCTCCTTCAAAAGAAGGGGGTATGCCTATCCTGCCAGTGACCCCTGTCCAACCAGGGGCACCAGATAATCTGCTAGAAGCGCTGTGAGGCGCTTCCATTGTGGATGAGCACCGTGTTCTTATGAGCACGGTAATTGAAAAGGTTCAGTCCGCCAAGAGTAGACTAACCGAAGCCTGCAGTAGCCTGCTGATAGGTTTTGAGGTAAGCGACACTAAAGAGAAAATCCCAGTACAGACAGTAGCCCCTGAGACATTGTTCGGTGTTTAGAAAGAAAAGCCGGACAAAGGATCAATCCTTTATTGCAGGAAACTAACGAAATTTTCTGAAATGAATATGCAGGCGTCACTGTTGGCCGCGGCCTCACATGCTGCCGAGGTCTCCGAACTGAAGCGGAGATTGGAGCAGGCCGTGGAGGAGCTCAGCCAGGTGAGGAGGCAGCTCGAAGAGAAACAAGGTATGTGATCACCCGTTATATATTCGAAAAAAGGTAAAATGATATGTATTGACCGAAATGCCATGATTTGTACAGAAGCGACGACCGAGGTCGAGGCCCTGGGAGAGGCCCTAGCCAAAGCCGAGGGGAAGGCTATCAAGGAGCAGGCCTCCCGTAAGAAGCTCAAGGCCTGGGTCAACGAAGCCCAAGAAGAGCTCCAGGACGCGGGTGATGAAGTGCGAGACCTTGGAGCACAATGCATCGGCTCAAGAGGCCGAACTCGCCAAGGCTCGTAAGAGTGCGGAGATGGCCCGGATTGAAGCCCGGGGCACCCTCCAGGAGATCCAGTAGGCCAGGAAGATCACGGCGGGTAAGAAATTCAATATGCTAAGGAAGAGTGTGAAGAGGAAATTTCTTTTACTAACCCAGATTCGGAGTTCTCCAGGGGCCTTTGCTGATCTGCCACGCAGTGTGACCGACGCCGCGGAGTTCTTCCGAGCCGAAGAAGGGAGCTCCACGAAGAAGCTGTTCTGGTCGCAATATCGCACGCCAGAACATCTGGTGCCCTTCAACGATCAGCTAAAATAGCTAGTCGAACTGCACAGGGTGGCCGAGCTGGCCATGAAGTATATGATAATCCGGCTGTGGCCAGCCGAAGCTACTCCCAGCAGCTATTTCGGCCTCGTGAAGAAGCTGGTGGATGCCTGTCCTTGGCTGGACGTCATCAGGCGGTCCGTTTGCATAAAGGGCGCGCGTCTGGCCTTTTCCTATTGCAAGGTCTGGTGGGCAAAACTGGACGCTGTCAAGTTAGCAACCGAGGGGCCGCTGGAGATCAAGGAGCACCGCACACCGGAGCGATACTTCGGCGATGTCTTAGAGGGGTCCCGCATTGTTGCGAATCATTATGCGAAAGACACTATCTTTGAATGAATGTATTCGAGCTCCCACTACCTTGTATGATAAAACAAAGTGATTGTGCAATATAATGCTTGTTATTTTTTGAAATTTTACTTCCTGTGCGGACGTGTTGTATGAAATCTGGGGGTTAACCAGTCGTCGGCTTCTGCCTCCATGTAGGTAGTACTTGGATGTTCGGGATGGAATCTAAACAATCTTGATCCAATTAGATGGTCCTTGAAGGAGTTGTTTAGCGCAATGAACTACGCAACCAGACTATGCAGCTGTAACGCCCTCACTTAGCCATAGGAGTTCGACAATAAAAACATGGGCGCAACCCCTAGTATCTGAACTAGAGTGCTATAAGCGTCTGATCGGGAAGTCCCAATCCTTCGCGTAATGCAGAAGAAATCTCCAACGATTTGCAACCTCCGAACAGCTGACCAACTCTCGGTGCATCATGACAGTCAATTTTTGGCTTTCTCTACTGAGGTGCTCCATTGGATAAACCAAGGCACAATCGCAGCAGTTCTCCCTTTACAACCTTAGCCGATGTAGCGGAACGTAAGGTAGCAAGCACAGGAGCCGGGTGAGGGAGTCCTGGACTAAGGGGTCCTCAGGCGTCCGACATGTTATCTATGGGCCGGACTGATGGGCTGTGAGGATATGAAGACCGAGGACTGTACCCGTGTCCGGATGGGACTCTCATTGGCGTGGAAGGCAAGCTTGGAGAACAACTATGGAGATTCCTTCTTATGTAATCGACTCTATGTAACCCTAGATCCCCCCGGTGTCTATGTAAACCAGAGGGTGTAGTCCGGAAAGGATATACTCAATACCTTAGTCATACAGGCTAGACTTCTAGGGTTTAGCCATTACGATCTCGTGGTAGATCAACTCTTGTAATACTCATATCCATCAATATCAACAAAGCAGGACGTAGGGTATTACCTCCATCGAGAGGGCCCGAACCTGGGTAAAACTTCATGTCCCTTGTCTCCTGTTACCATCAACCTTAGACGCACAGTTCAGGAACCCCTACCCGAGATCCGCCAGTTTTGACACCGACATTGGTGCTTTCATTGAGAGTTCCTCTGTGTTGTCACTAAAAGGTTTGATGGCCCCCTCAATCATCGATAATGACGCTATCCGCGGAGAAACTTTCCTCCCCGGGCAGATCTTCGTATTCGGCGGCTTCGCACTGCGGGCCAACTCGTTTGGCCATCTGGAGCAGATTGAAAGCTACGCCCCTGGCCATCAGGTCAGATTCGGGAGCTTGAACTACGTCGCGGACATCCGTGGAGACTTGATCTTTGCTAGATTCGATCCCGCGGTAGCTTCTCCCGATCGCCCCGATGATCATGACCTAAATCTGTCATCGGGCCGTGTCGGTGTCAAAACCGGCGGATCTCGGGTAGGGGGTCCCGAACTATGCGTCTAAGGCGGATGGTAACAGGAGGCAGGGAACACGATGTTTTACCCAGGTTCGGGCCCTCTTGATGGAGGTAAAACCCTACGTCCTGCTTGATTTATTCTTGATGATATGAGTAGTACAAGAGTTGATCTACCACGAGATCGGAGAGGCTAAACCCTAGAAGCTAGCCTATGGTATGATTGTATGTTGTCCTATGGACTAAAACCCTCCAGTTTATATAGACACCGGAGGGGGCTAGGGTTACACAAGGTCGGTTACAAAGCAGGAGATATACATATCCGTACTTCATAGCTTGCCTTCCACGCCAAGTAGAGTCCCATCGGGACACGGGACGAAGTCTTCAATCTTGTATCTTCATAGTCCAATAGTCCGGCCAAAGGATATAGTCCGGCTGTCCGGAGACCCGCTAATCCAGGACTCCCTCAGTAGCCCCTGAACCAGGCTTCAATGACGATGAGTCCGGCGTGCGGTGTTGTCTTCGGCATTGCAAGGCGGGTTCCTCCTCCGAATACACCACAGAAGAGTTTGAATACAAGGATAGTGTCCGGCCCTGCAAAATAAGTTCCACATACCACCGTAGAGAGAATAATATTTCCACAAATCTAATATGCTGACATGTTTTGGCAGCATGACATCATGCCAGGGCTCGGTAATTATTCGAACCGATTTTTCTTTAACCAGCCCCGCACATAACGCGAGGCGGTTTCTTGACACATCTTGTCAAAGCAGAGATCATGTTCCCCTTATTACGGGATTCTCATCAATACGGGCGTGGGTAACCCAACCGTGCCATCAATTACGGCGCTTGGGCGATAAGCGAGTTTTACCAGGCTAGTGGGGGCGCATAGTTTCGTCCGCCCTTATAAAGGGATAAGGTTTAACCTTTTTCTACCCACGCCTTCTTCCTCCTTGCTCATCCATTCTTGCGCACTCGATCTCCAACGCCCAAGTCCACATCCTTCTCCCCAACCTTCTCCAAAAAGTTCTGGAGCGGGAGGCAAGTGGATGGCTTCCTCCGTTACGGACGGACACATCAAAAAGCTACGTGGAGCCGGATACTTAGCCGCGGATATCGTGCATCGGCTGCCAACTGCGGGGTAGATCGTCCCTACCCCAGAACCTCACGAGAGGGTGGTTTTCCTCCATCACTTCCTCCACGGACTGGGGTTTCCCCTCCATCCATTCGTCCGCGGCCTTATGTTCTACTACGGGCTGGACTTTCATGATCTGGCCCCGAATTTCATCCTCAACATCTTGGCGTTCATCGTCGTGTGCGAGGCTTTCCTCCGCATTCGGCCGCACTTCGGTCTGTGGCTGAAGACCTTCAATATCAAGCCGAAGGTGGTGGGCGGCAACAAGCAGAATGCGGCAGAGCCAGGGTGGGCAAGATGCCCAATGTTGTATGGCTCGAAGGCTCCTTCGTGGAGACCATAAGGGGTGGCAATCAACGTGGTTCTACATCACCGAGCCGCACGACACCAACTAGGTGGTGGCCCCCGAGTTTTGATCCGGAATCCCCACGTGGCTCACTTCCTGGAAGGAGAAGGGCCTGTCCTGGGGTTCATTGCTGGAGCTGGACAGACTCCAGAAGTGTATCGGAAACATGATAAGCAAGAAACTCAAGCTTGTCAACATAGTCCAGGTCATGCTCTTCCGCCGGATCCTCCCGTGTCAACAACGGGATTTCAATTGATGGGAGTTTGACCCGGCCCAGCACCAGACTCTGAGCGAGCTTTTCGACACGACGCACAAGGACATCTGGAGGGTGCTGTTCAAGGGCGCCGAGGTCCCTCCCTCTCTTACCGAAGACCGCGGGCTAAGCGCGAAGCGCCCTGCGAACTCGGTGAGTTCTATACATCCGGTAGGATATTTATTTCCCATAGCTTAACCATGTGCGGGGTCTAAGCTCCATGCCTATGACAGGACTGGGTGGAGACGTCGGGGCAGATTAACTGTCCGGCCCCTCTGCCCGAAGATAATGCGGACGCTCTCCTGACGGAGATGCTGACTCCGGCTCCTTACAAGGTGCCGGAGAAGACCACGAAGAAGGCCAAGGGAACCCGAAAGAGTTCCCGGCGCCAGGTGGTATCAGACTCATCGTTCGATGACTCCACGACGCACTCCTCCCACAAAGATGAGGAGGAAGATGAAGATGCTCCCCCTCCAGCCGGGGGAGACAAGAAAAGAAAGGCCGCCCCAACCGGGGGGCGAAGGGTCCAAGAAGGGAAGGACTCTCCTTCCGGACTACTCCACCACTGCCGCCGAGGGTGAAGACGAGTGGCTGCTCAGGGCCAAGCCCCTGGTGAAGTCGTAAGTATTCGGATTCCAGAGTAACTCATAGCATACCTTTGTCGCACTGCTTCTCCTAACGCCGAATATGATTATGCAGGCCGCCCCAAGCCCGTATCGACGTATCCTCGTCGGACGGCTCCTTGGTCTCGTCGGATATGGATAGCGATCCACTTCTGACCGCCTCCTCCCCTTGCCCTATGGACAATGCCGAGGTATTGTCTCAAGAGGCACCGGGTCGAGGGGAGACAATCCCGGAGGTGCCTCAAGGCGACCTTCCGGACTCCAGGAGCAAAGGGAGTGAGGCTCCCGAGGGCTCCGAGTTCGGCCCTCACCGGAACACCGCGCCGGAACCTCCAGTGGTTCCGGACTCGGGCAGGCGGCCTCCTTCCAGAAGGGGCAAGACGCCCGTGCCAGTGACCTTTGTCCATCCAGAGGCACCAGACAGCCTGCTGGGAGCGCTTCGCGGCGCTTCCATCAACGAAGAGCACCGCACTATTATGAGTGCGGTGATCAAGAAGGTTCAGTCCGCCAAGAGCGGACTTACTGAAGCCTATGGCAGCCTTCTAACATGCTTTGAGGTAAGTGTTTAAAATATAGGAAAAATATTACCACATAGACAGTAGCCCCTGATGCTCTGTTTGGTGTTCGCAAAGAAAAGCCGAATAGAGGATCAAATAATATCTGCAGGAGTCTAATATAAGTATGTCTATATGCGTATGCAGGCTTCGCTGCTGACCTCTGCCGCACTAACTGCGGAGGTCGCCACACTGAAGCAGGACCTCGAGGGGTCCAAGAAAGAGCTCGGCCTTGCTAAGAGGCAGCTCGAGGAGAACAAAGGTAAGTAATACCTAGTCTGTAGATATATATATATATATATAAAGATGCAATTGCAAAATGATAGGATCATCCTGAACTTGCCAGGGGCCATGACCGAAGTAGTGACCTTGAGGCAAGCGCTGTCCGAGGCCGAAAACAAAGCGACCCAGGACCGCACCGAGCGGGAAAAGCAAGAGGCTCGGGTGGGCGAGGTGCAGCAAGAGCTCCAAGCTCTCGTGACGAAGCACGAGGCGTTAGAGCTTGACTCGAAGACGCGAGAGTCTGACCTTGCCACGGCCCTTGAGAGCGCAAAGAATGCCAAGGCTAAAGCCCAAGAGGCCCTCCAGGAGATCGATGCGATGAGGAAGATAGCGGCGGGTAAGGCATTCAATATGCAAAGCAAGCATATGAAAGTAAATTACTTGTTACTTACCCGAGTCCGAAGCTCTCCAGGAGCATTCACAGATTTCCCCGCAGCGTGTCGAATGCCGCAAAGTTTTACCAGGCCGAGGAGGGAAGCTCAACAGAGAAGCTATTCTGGTCTCAGTATACTGGGACCGAACACCTGCTGCCTATGAGAGACCAGCTGAAGCAACTGGTCAAGCTGCACAAGGCGGCCGAACAGGCCATGAAGGGCTTTATAGTCCGAATGTGGCCTAGCAACGCCCTTCCCAACAGCTACTTCGACCTCGTGAGGCGGCTTGTGGATGCCTTCCCACGGCTGGAAGTCATCAAGCAGTCCGTCTGCATCGAAGGTGCATGCCGGGATTTCGCCCGTGCGAAGGTGCACTGGGCCAAGATGGACGTCGTGAAGCTGGTGAAGGAGGGGCCACCACAGGGCAAGGAGCATCGCCACCCCGAGATGTATTATGAGGGTGTCCTGAAGGGTGCCCATCTTGTAGCAGACGAGTGTGTGAAAGATGTAATATTTGAATGAACTTGCTCGTGTGATCCTGTATGATGACAACTTGTTCATATGCGCTATGCAATGCTTGTTTGAATTTAAAATATTACCTTCTGTTCGGCTGTTTATCAAATCTAAGAGATGGCTAGTCGTCGGCTTCTGCCCCCATGCCACGAGTGCTGGGGTGTTCGGGATAAACCTGAGCACTCTTGTTCCCATTTTTGGGTCCTTCGAGGGAGGTGCTCAGCGCAACGAACAAGGCAATCGGACTATAATGCTTTATCACTCTCACTTAGCCATAGAATTCTATAATTTTAAATTTCGGCGAAGCCCCTAGTATTCGGAAGGCCGAATTCGGGGCGCTATACACGCCTTAAGACGGACAAAGCCGACTCCTCGCTCTAAGCGGCATAAGTCTTTAGGGACTCGGAACCTCTCGAACAGCGACCAGACTCTCGCCCTATCATGACAGTCAGTTTTAGCTTTCTCTATTGAGGTGCTTAGCCCAGCTGAACCGGGGCACAATCCAGTAGTTCTCCCAGTGCTACCTTAGCCGATATAGTGGAACGTAAGGTACCAAAACATGGGAGCCGGGCAAACCCAACTATTGACCCAAGAAATGATCCGGAGCTGATGCATATAATGCTATAAGTTCGGGGTGCCGCACTGTCGAAAGTGTTCGGACTTCTCATGCCGTATTATGGGGTATGCTTAAGCCCCTAGCATATTGGCCGTACCAAAGTGTACGGGTGCTGGATGTCATGAATGAAGATATATATATATATATATATATATATATATATATATATATATATATAAGGGAATGCAATAATAGTATTAGTGCTATGCATTGTTTATTCAAAAAGGTGCGTTAAAGAAGAATGATACAAGTAGTGCGATAAGAAAAAAAGTAGGACTATTTGACATGTCCCCTCCAAGGGCAAGCTGAGGAATAGTATTAAAGCAGGTATTTCACTCGTTATCGTAATCCACTTTGGAGTTCCATGGTGCAATGTAGCTTTCTGCCTCCTTGGTTGCTGCATCATGTGTTCGGCAATCATGCTACCGGACAGTGTTTCTAGATATTAAAATCCTGAAAGAGAAAAATAATAAAGCGGGAAGCCCCTAGTGCGGTTGAGCCGCGTCTTGGGGCATGCCATAGTCATGCCCCCCTCCCCACCTGTGCCCATGGTATTTTTAATGCGTAATTATGTACGCGTGGCACGGATTTCGCCGTTTGGCTGGGACCGGGGTGGGGGTCGCATTGCTATGCGAGCTCGGAATGTGCCAGGCAGTGCAATTGCCGATTACTCCGGGCGCGCTTGAAGGTGTCCGTGTCCTTAATCGCTGAACTAGTGGATTGCCTTAAGAGGCTGCTTTGTGCTTCTGCTGCGAGGGCCGCAGTGTGCTCCTTCGTGCGGAGAGAGCTCTCTGTGTTTCCATTAACTGTGATGACCCCCTGAGGTCCTGGCATCTTGAGCTTGAGGTATGCATAATGCGGTACCGCATTGAATCTCGCAAATGTGGTTCGCCCGAGCAGTGCATGATAGCCACTGCAGAACGGGACTATATCGAAGATTAAATCTTCGCTTCAGAAGTTATCCGGGGATCCGAAGACCACTTCCAGTGTGACTGAGCATGTGCAATGGGCCTCTACACCTGGTATGACACCTTTAAAGGTCTTTTTGTGGGTTTGATCCTTGAGGGGTCTATACCCATTTTGTTCACTGTGTCCTGATAAAGCAGGTTCAGGCCGCTGCCGCCATCCATAAGGACTCGAGTGAGGTGAAATTTGTCAATGATTGAATCTAGGACCAGTGCGGCGAATCCGCCATGATGGATACTAGTGGGGTAGTCCCTGCGGTCGATGGTGATAGGATAGGAGGACCATGGGCTGAACTTTGGGGCGACTGGCTCCAACGCATATACGTCCCTGAGCGCACGCTTGCGCTCCCTCTTGGGGATGTGGGTTGCGTATATCATGTTCACCATCCGTACTTGTGGGGGGAACCTCTTCTGTCCTCCGGTGTTCGGCTGCCGGGCTCCTCCTTGTCATCGCTATGTGACCCCTTATATTTGTTTTTGGCATTTAACTTGCCGGCCTGCTTGAACACCCAACAATCCCTGTTGGTGTCGTTGGCTGGCTTGTCAGGGGTGCCGTGTATTTGACACGAGCGATCGAGTATACGGTCCAAACTGGACGAGCCCGGAGTGCTTCTTTTGAATGTCTTTTTCCGCTAACCGGGTTTAGAGCCTTTGAATCCGGCATTGAATGTCGTATCCTCGGTATTGTCGTTGTTGATGCGGCGCTTATGTTTGTTGCGACGTGACCTGCCATTGTAGTCCTTGGTATCCGAAGTACCATGGTTCTTTGATATGTTATTGCTGCGAGCCAGCCAGCTGTCCTCTCCCGCACAAAAGCGAGTCATGAGTGTCGTGAGGGCTGCCATAGATTTTGGCTTTTCCTGGCCAAGGTGTCGGGCAAGCCACTCGTCGCGGATGTTGTGTTTAAAAACTGCTAGGGCCTCTGCATCTAGACAGTCGATGATTTGATTTTTATTTGTTAGGAACCGTGTCCAGAATTGCCTGGCCAATTCCTCTGGCTGCTGAATTATGTGACTCAAGTCATCGGCATCTGGTGGTCGCACATAAGTGCCCTGGAAGTTGTCGAGGAATGCGGCTTCCAAATCTTCCCAATAGCCAATGGATTCTGTTGGTAGGCTGTTGAGCCAATGCCGAGCTGGTCCTTTGAGTTTGAGTGGGAGGTATTTGATGGCGTGTAGATCATCACCGCGGGCCATGTGGATGTGCAGGAGGAAGTCCTCGATCCATACCGCAGGATCTGTTATGTCGTCGTATGATTCAATGTTTACGGGTTTGAAACCCTCTGAGATCTGGTGATCCATTACTTCGTCTGTGAAGCATAGGGGGTGTGCGGCGCCTCTGTACTGGGCTATATCGCGACGCAGCTCAAATGAGTCTTGTCCGCTGTGTTCAGCCCGGCCGGATTTACTTTTACTGTATCCGGAGTGACGGTTATCGTCTCACATAGTGGCGCGCCCTCTTGATCCGTAGATCGATCTTGCGTGTTTTGCTATGTCCTCCAATATGTCTCGCAGGTCTGGCGTATTTCCGCATGCCTTTTTATTTGAATGGCGGCGGGGTGCGGGCTGAGCTTTTGGCTGGAATGCCTCTTTGTCACGACCACGAGGTGGCCGATCAGCCGCGTCATACGCCGGGGATGTAGGTTTTGGTGCTTCCTCCTCCAGTCGGGGTAGCAACCTGCACTTTGGGTAACTCTTGGAGGGGCGTTCGAGTTTATATTCCTCGGCCGCAAGGACTTTAGTCCATCTGTCAGCTAGCAAATCTTGATCAGCTTGAAGTTGCTGCTGCTTTTTCTTAAGGCTATTTGTCGTGGCTATAAGCCGGCGCTTGAAACGCTCTTGTTTGACGGGATCCTCAGGCACGATGAATTCGTCGTCGTCGAGGCTTGCCTCATCTTCGGAGGGAGGCATATAATTATCATCCTCTGCCTCTCCATCTGCCGCTCTCTTGGGAGGGCTGGTTCCTCCATCCTCCTGCTCTAAATCTTACTGGAGGGGATTGTTGTTGTCTTCGGCACTGTCCGGAGTTCTATTACCTCCGGTGCCGGTATCACCACTTTTGACTTGGCGGGACTTAGAGCGGCGCCGCTGACGTCGGCTCTTGGGTTGCTTCATGGAGGGGTCATCCTCCGTTGTCCCGTCGCCATTGCCTTCTTTGGGTGTGTCCACCATATATATGTCATATGATGAGGTGGCTGTCCAGTGCCCTGTGGGCAGTGGTTCTTGTTCGCCTCCTGCATCGTCGTCCATGCCGTCGATGTCTTCAGAGTCGAAGTCGAGCATGTCGGTTAAATCGTTGAAAGTGGCTATTAAGTGGGTGGTGGGTGGGCGGCGAATTTCTTCGTCATCCGCATCCCAATCCTGTCGGACATGGTTCGGCCAGGACTCTCCTGACAAGGAGAGAGACCTTAATCAGTTCAGTATGTCGCCGAAGGGCAAGTGCTGAAAGATATCCGTGAAGGTAAACTCCATGATCGGCGCCCAGTCGTATTCGATAGGCATGGGTGTAGGCGGTTCGGAGTCCATGGCCGGGGAAAAATCTAGTAGTTCGGCGTCACGGCTCCCGTGAAGGGTAAGGTCGATCCTCGGCTCGATCACCGCTGAGAGTTTGGCCTCCGTGGCGGGGTCTATCCACCCGTCCATGGATGGCGCGACTGGCTCCAAATTGAGGGTCAGAGTAGTTGCACGTGCTATCTCCTAAACACTGTCCGATGGTAGAGCTAAATCGTGCTCATCGAGTCCGTGTGGCGCACTCGGCAGGGGCTCAAATCCGTCGAAGATCAAGTCTCCGCGGATATTGGCCGTGTAGTTTAAGCTTCCAAACCCGACCAGATGGCCAGGGGCGTAACTTTCGACCTTCTCCAGATGGCTAAGCAAGTTGGCCCGCAGTGCGAAGCCGCCGAATACAAAAATCTGTTCGGGGAGAAAAGTCTCACCCTGGACGGCATCGCTACCAATGTTTGAAGGAGCCATCAATCCTAATGACGACGACACAGAGGAACTCTCAGTGAAAGCACCAATGTTGGTGTCAAAACTGGCGGATCTCGGGTAGGGGGTCCCGAACTGTGCGTCTAAGGCGGATGGTAACAGGAGGCAGGGGACATGATGTTTTACCCAGGTTCGGGCCCTCCTGATGGAGGTAAAACCCTACATCTTGCTTGATTTATTCTTGATGATATGAGTAGTACAAGAGTTGATCTACCACGAGATCGGAGAGGCTAAACCCTAGAAGCTAGCCTATGGTATGATTGTATGTTGTCCTATGGACTAAAACCCTCCGGTTTATATAGACACCGGAGGGGGCTAGGGTTACACAAGGTCAGTTACAAAGGAGGAGATATACATATCTGTATTGCCTAGCTTGCCTCCCACGCCAAGTAGAGTCCCATCCGAACACGGGACGAAGTCTTCAATCTCGTATCTTCATAGTCCAATGGTCCGGCCAAAGGATATAGTCCGGCTATCTGGAGACCCCCTAATCCAGGACTCCCATAGGCCGTATCCAGGAGATCACTCCTATAACCGCTCTGGCCCTAAAACCGGAGCAGGCCACGCCACCCAAAGACGGGAGGATTAACCCCACCACGGAGGCCGCAAATTCCACGGCGTTGGAGCCGCACATGGGCCCGGTCCCGCACAATGCCTATGCCACCGGAACTCCGGACTCGTCTCCGGCCATAGGTTCTGAACCACGCGAGCCCGCGAACGCCGAGCTTGATCGTTTATTGGTCTTTGAATTCAGCGCCGCAGACATCTTCCAACACTCGCCTCTGGGTGATGTGCTACGCTCATTAAAAAGTCTGTCCTTGGCGGAGGACTCTTAGCCAAACTATATCCGGCTCGAACTAGGGGCTGATGATGGAGAATTTCGCTTCCCACCTGCCACCCACTTCATAGCAACAGTTGAGGATTCGACCGAAACACTTGATTATGACTCCGAGAATATTGACGGCATGGACAATGACGCCAGAAACAACGAAGACCACATTGATACAACTAATGAAGAAGATGAATGGGACGATGGGCAGGATAGCCCCGGTAAACAGGCCACGCACGAAGATTCGGAGGAGGACAATTACCTTCCGCTCTTTGAGGATGAGGTGAGCCTCGGCGCCGAGGATTTCATCGTGCCTGAGGAACCTCGTGAGCAGGAGTGCTTAAAGCGCCAACTAATAGCCACTGCAAGGAGCCTAAAGAAGAAGCAGCAACAGCTTCAAGCTGACCAAGATCTGCTTAATGATAGATGGACCGAAGTCCTAGCCGCCGAAAAATATGGCCTTGGTGGCCCAGCTAAAAGCTACCCGAAGCATAGATCTCTACCCCAGGGCGACGATAAGGCGCTCGAGCCCGTACGATCATCACACAATGCGGCAGGCCAACCACAAATTTGTCCCGTTCAAGCGGCAACTCAAGCCGAACAACAGACCTCCCCACCTTGCCGTAAAGGGAGGAACAAAACAGCTCAAGGTTGTACATACAACCTTCAACACGGCTGGGGTAGTAAAACAGAACACCCAAGAGCGATGTACGGATCGCAAGGACACACCTTGACACGCGACAGCGGTCACCTATTCGGACGTGACAAACCTAGCCACACCCGGGCCAACAACCGCAAATGGACTCCGTCAGAGGTACGCTGCAGCATGGCCCAGCACAGAGGCGCTGCACACCCTCTGTGCTTCACAACTGAAGTAACGGAGCATGAATTCCCAGAGGGGTTCAAACCCATGAACATCGAATCATACGATTGAACAACGGATCCCACGGTATGGATTGAGGACTTCCTCCTCCATATCCACCTGGCCCATGGAGATGACCTTCATGCCATTAAATACCTACCACTAAAACTCAAAGGACCAACTTGGTACTGGTTAAACAGTCTGCCAGAAAATTCTATTGGCAGCTGGGAGGACTTGGAGTACGCCTTTCGCAACAACTTCCAAGGAACTTATGTCTGGCTACCGGATGCCGATGACCTAAGTAACATTGTGCAGCAGACCGGAGAGTCAGCAAGGGAGCTCTGGACCAGGTTCTTAGTTAAAAAGAACCAAATCATCAACTGTCCAGACACAGAAGCCCTTGTGGCCTTCAAACATAGCGTTCGGGATGAATGGCTTGCACACCATCTCGGTCAAGAAGGACCTAGATAGCGTCCGCTCTAATGACCCGTTTCTGCGCAGGAGAAGACAGCTGGCTCGCTCATAGAAGCAATAGCGCTAGTGACTCGGGCACTTCCGAAATCCGAGACGGCAATGGCAAGCCAAGATGAAGCAAATACAACAGTCACAATGATAATGAAAGATCACGCGACACAGCGGTTAATGCCAGATTCAGCAATCCCAAGCCCGATCAACGGAAAAAGCTATTCAAGGCGAACAGAGACAGACCATCCAACCTAGACGGGATACTAGACCGACCCTGCCAGATTCACGGCCACCCCAATAAACCAGCTAATCATACCAACAGAAGTTGTTGGGTCGTCAAGCAGGCCGGCAAGCTCAACACCGAACACAAGGGAAGGGGGCCGCCAGGCAATAGGGATGACGAAATGGTTCACCAGCTAAATGCAGAGGGCCAGAAGCAATTTCCCCTTGAAGATCGATCAAATCCGGAACAAAAATAGCAGTTTGGCTTTCGCCACCCATCTCATATACACGATAAAGCTATATTGCGCATACATAACTGTGCACTTAAAATACCATGGGCATCGGCAGAAGCACAATACGAATAAGTCTGCAAACACTCCAGTAACATTTTTATATATACTTTCCTTCTTTTTGCATTCTTCAATACTTCTTAAAAGCTGGTAGCGCAAAGCAGAAACACCTAAGACCGACTACATCGGAGTTCGGATCCATAAACTCACCTACGGGGCTACTTCCTTCAAGGATTCCCCTCGCTGAGGACAGGCGGCGCAGACGTGTGACAGGAGGTCCAAAATTAACTTTTGTTGACCGCACTCTTTTTTTAGAGCCTATAACGTACCTTTTTCCTCTGCCTCCGACCCAGGGAATATCAAATGATTGGGGTCGTGGCATATATATATATATATATATATATATCTTAATTACTCATTGGCATATCGCTCAGGTCCCAGTTAACACTATCCAAATTAAGTACCCGTGTCTTTCCGCAAATGAATACGCCTCCCAAGGTTGTTTCACTGCTTACCTGCCAGGGGCTCAGTACGGGAACAAATGAGTTGCCAACAAAGTCCGAACAGCTTACAAATCGTACTTCGGCGTCGCGAGTTTGGCCTTATATGCATCAGCTCCGAATCATGTTTTGGGTCAATAGTTTGGTTGCCCGGCTCCTGTGATTGCTATCCTAGGTTCCGCTCTATCGGCTAGGGTAGTAATGGGAGAACTACTGCGATTGTGCTACCGGTTCACCTGGTGACACACCTTAGTAGAGAAAGCCGAAAACTAACTGTCATGATGCGGCGAGAGCTGGTCAATCACTCGATGACTTATCGGAGTCTCTAGCGATTCCTCCGTGTCACACGAAGGACCTTTTTCTGGTCAATTATGTAAACGCATCATATGAATAAGCCGCATACATACTAGGGGCTATGTCATAGACCCACCATAAAACTTCATTGGCTAAGTGAAAGTGTTAACGCCCTATAGTCTGGTTGCCTGGTTCGCTGTGTCAACACCTCCTTCACGGACCAAGACGTTGGGTCAAGAGTGATCATATGCTTTTTCGAAGACCCCTGTACTTCCTACAAGGGGGCTGAAGCCGACGACTGGAAATCTTTCAGATTATATTAAAACGGCCGCACAGGAGGAACACAAGCTTTTGAACAAAATATACAAATAGATTCACTATAAAATTGTCTCGTGAAATTCTTATACACCTCACTCGAACATTATGTCTTTCGAGCATTGACCTCTATCAAGCGGGCGGCTACTAGGACGTATTCAAAATAATGCTCTGGTTCGTGGCGGTCCTTGCCCTTGGGCGGACTCTTCACCGCAACATCGATGGCCTTCATATTCCCCCAGAATGTCTTGACTCGAGCAAAAGCCATCCGTGCACCTTCGATCCACACCGATCGCTTCACAGCATCGTTACGCGGCACGACGTCAACAAGACGTTGCACCAAGCCAAACTAACTGTTTGGAACATGCTCAGTTGGCCATAACCAGATTATGAGGTTCTTCATAGCAGCACCGGATATCCTATGAAGCTCAGCCCACCGGGACATCTGCTCATTCAGCAACAGGGGGTGCTTCAAGGCACCGAATTGTGACCAGAAAAGCTTCTCTGTTGCGTACCCCTCTCGCGCCTGATAATACTGCGCCGCATTGGAAGAACTCTTCGGCAAGTCTAAAAGCTCGTTCGGAGAACTCCACAATTGGTTGAGATGACCATAGTTCGGATCGCCGAGTTTAGCCTGTAGCAAAAATGGCTTACCAGCCGCAATCTCCCCTGCTTGCCGGATCTCCTCACGGGCCGCTCTGGATTCAAATTGTGCTTCTCTTGCTTCTTGTAAGGCCTTTTCAATTTCAGCTGTTTTGGCTTCCTTCTCCTTCTCAAGAAGCTCACAGCGGCTGGCAGCACTTTTTAGTTTGAGTGCCATCATGGATATCTTCTCCTCGTCTTGACGCTGAGCAGCTCGTTCGGCTTCTAACTCAGCCGATGCCTTCTCGGCAGCCGCATTACTACACCGGGCATGCTCCTTGGCCCGGGTTAGCTCCGCCCGAAGAATTTCAACAGCGGCGTCATTTCCTAGTGATAGAAGGGGCAGAAAGGCACGTATTGTATTGTTCCCATCGAGGATAACAAGATGGGGTTTTTATCATATTGCATGAAACTATCCCTCTACTTCATGTCATCTTGCTTAAGGCGTTACACTGTTTTTAACTTAATACTCTATATGCATGCTGGATAGCGGTCGATGAGTGGAGTAATAGTAGTAGATGCAGAATCGTTTCAGTCTACTTGTCTTGGACGTGATGCCTATATACAAGATCATACCTAGATATTCTCATAACTATGCTCAATTCTATCAATTGCTCAACAGTAATTTGTTCACCCACCGTAGAATACTTATGCTCTTGAGAGAAGCCACTAGTGAAACCTATGGCCCCTGGGTCTCTTTCTCATCATATCAATGTCCATCACTTTATTATTGTTTTGCTTTTACTTTGCCTTTTACTTTTTACTTTGCATCTCTATACCAAAATTACCAAAAATATTATTTATCATCTCTATCAGATCTCACTTTCGTAAGTGATCGTGAAGGAATTGACAACCCCTAAGCGCATTGGTTGCGTTGAGCTATTGTTTTTGTGTAGGTACAAGGGACTCGAGTGTAGCCTCTAAGGGAGTCCTGGATTAGGGGGTATCTGGACAGCCGGACTATATCCTTTGGCCGAACTGTTGGACTATGAAAATACAAGATTGAAGACTTCGTCCCGTGTCCGGATGGGACTCTCCTTGGCGTGGAAGGCAAGCTTGGCAGTACGGATATGTAAATCTCCTTCCTTGTAACCGACTCTGTGTAACCCTAGCCCCCTCTGGTGTCTATATAAACCGAAGGGTTTAGTCCGTAGGACCGAAAACAGACAATCATACCATAGGCTAGCTTCTAGGGTTTAGCCTCTTCGATCTCGTGGTAGATCAACTCTTGTAATACTCGTATCATCAAGATCAATCAAGCAGGAGTAGGGTTTTACCTCCATCGAGAGGGCCCGAACCTGGGTAAAAACATCGTGTCCCCCGTCTCCTGTTACCATCCGCCTAGACGCACAGTTCGGGACCCCCTACCTGAGATCTGCCGGTTTTGACACCGACAGCCACCTACTGGATTGATACCTTGGTTCTCAAAAACTGAGGGAAATACTTCTGCTACTTTGTTGCATCATCCCTTCCTCTTCAGGGAAATCCAACGCAGTGCTCAAGAGGTAGCAAGAAGAATTTCTGGCGCCATTGCCGGGGAGTCTGCGCAAAAGTCAACATACCAAGTACCCATCACAATCCCTACCTCCTACATTACATTATTTGCCTTTTGCCTCTCCTTTTCCTCTCCCCTACTTCACCCTTGCCATTTTATTCCCACTCTCTCTCTCTATCCTCCCTCTCTATTTGCCTCTTTTTTTTGCCCGTTTGATTTTTGTTTGCTTGTGTGTTAGTTTGCTTGCTTGTCACGATGGCTCAAGATAATACTAAATTGTTTGACTTCACCAATACCAACAACAATGATTTTATTAGCACTCCAATTGCTCCTCTTACCGATGCTGAATCTTGTGAAATTAATGCTGCTTTGTTGAATCTTGTCATGAAAGAACCGTTGTCCGGCCTTCCTAGTGAAGATGCCGCTACCCGTCTTAATTGCTTCGTTGATTAGTGTGACATGCAAAAGAAGAAAGATATGGATAATGATATTGTTAAATTGAAGCTATTTCCTTTTTCGCTTAGAGATCGTGCTAAAGCTTGGTTTTCATCTTTGCCTAAAAATATTATTAATTCCTGGAACAAGTGCAAAGATGCTTTTATCTCTAAGTATTTTCCTCCCGCTAAGATCATCTCTCTTAGAAACGATATTATGAATTTTAAGAAACTTGATCATGAACATGTTGCACAAGCTTGGGAGAGAATGAAATTAATGATACGTAATTGCCCTACTCATGGTTTAAATTTGTGGATGATTATACAAAAGTCTTATGCCGGATTGAATTTTGCTTCTAGAGATCTTTTAGATTCGGCCACGGGAGGCACTTTTATGGAAATCACTTTAGGAGAATCTACTAAACTCGTAGATAATATTATGGTTAATTATTCTCAATGGCATACTGAAAGATCTACTAATAAAAAGGTGCATGCGATAGAAGAAATTAATGTTTTGAGTGGAAAGATGGATGAACTTATGAAATTATTTGCTAATAAGAGTGTTTCTTATGATCCTAATGATATGCCCTTGTCTACTTTGATTGAGAATAATAATGAATCTATGGATGTGAATTTTGTTGGTAGGAATAATTTTGGTAACACCGCGTATAGAGGGAATTTTAATCCTAGGCCTTATCCTAGTAATCCTTCTAATAATTATGGAAATTCCTACAACAATTCTTATGGAAATTATAATAAGATGCCCTCTGATTTTTAATCTAATATTAAAGAATTTATTTCTTCGCAAAAGAATTTTAATGCTATGATTGAAGAAAAATTGCTTAAGAGTGATGATTTGGCTAGGAACGTTGATAGAATTGCTCTTGATGTTGATTCTTTGAAACTTAGATCTATTCCACCTAAGCATGATATCAATGAGTCTCTCAAAGCCATGAGAATTTCCATTGATGATTGCAAAGAAAGAACCGCTAGGATGCATGCTAAGAAAGATGCCTTTATAAAAGTGTGTTCTTCTAGTTCCTATGAAAATAATGATGAAGATCTAAAAGTTATTGATGTGTCCCCTATTAAATGTTTGTTTTGCAATATTAATCTTGATAATGATGGGATTGAATATGATCCACCTTTACCTAGAAGGCGTTCCAAGAATTCAGAATTTGTTGATCTTGATGCTAAATTTGATAAAAGTGGGATTGAAGAAATTAAAACCCTAGATGTTGCTAAGCCCACTATTATGGATTTCAAGGAATTTAACTATGAAAATTGCTCTTTGATTGATTGTATTTCCTTGTTGCAATCTGTGCTAAATTCTCCTCACACTTATAGTTAAAGTAAAGCATTTACTAAGCATATCGTTGATGCCTTGATGCAATCTTATGAAGAAAAACTTGAATTGGAAGTTTCTATCCCTAGAAAACTTTAAGATGAGTGGGAACCAACTATTAAAATTAAAATTAAATATCATGAGTTTTATGCTATGTGTGATTTGGGTGCTAGTGTCTCTACTATTCCCAAAACTTTGTGTGATTTGCTAGATTTCCATGATTTTGATGATTGCTCTCTAAACTTGCATCTTGCGGATTCCACTATTAAGAAACCTATGGGAAGAATTGATGATGTTATTATTGTTGCAAATAGGAATTATGTGCCCATAGACTTTATTGTTCTTGACATAGATTGCAATCACTTATGTCCTATTATTCTTGGTAGACCTTTCCTTAGAACGATTGGTGCAATTATTGATATGAAGGAAGGAAATATTAGATTCCAATTTCCATTAAGGAAGGGCATGGAACAATTTCCTAGAAAGAAAATTAAATTACCTTATGAATCTATTATGAGAGCCACTTATGGATTGACTACCAAAGATGGCAATACCTAGATCTATTCTTGCTTGTTATGCCTAGCTAGGGGCGTTAAACGATAGCGCTTGTTGGGAGGCAACCCAATTTTATTTTTATTCCTTGCTTTTCGCTCCTGTTTAGTAATAAATAAATTATTTAGCCTCTGTTTTGGTTGTGTTTTTTGTGTTTAATTAGTATTTGTGCCAAGTAGAACCGTTGGGAAGACATGGGGAATGTCTTGTTGAACTTGCTGTAAAAAACAGAAACTTTAGAGCTCACGAGAACTGCTGTCATTTTTATTTGGGGAGCGCTATTTAGTTAATTCTTTTTACAGATGATTAATAGATAAATTACTCACGTCCAGAAATTTATTTTAAAATTTTTGGGGTTCCATATCTTGCGCTAGCTACAGATTACTACAGACTGTTCTGTTTTTGACAGATTCTGTTTTCCGTGTGTTGTTTGCTTATTTTGATGAATCTATGGCTAGTAAAATAGTTTATAAACCATAGAGAAGTTGGAATACAGTAGGTTTAACACCAATATAAATAAAGAATGAGTTAATTACAGTAACTTGAAGTGGTATTTTGTTTTCTTTCGCTAACGGAGCTCACGAGATTTTCTACTTTAAGTTTTGTGTTGTGAAGTTTTCAAGTTTTGGGTAAAGATTTGATGGATTATGGAACAAGGAGTGGCAAGAGACTAAGCTTTGGGATTCCCATGGAACCCCCAAGATAATCCAAGGACACCAAAAAGTCAAAGCTTGGGGATGCCCCGGAAGGCATCCCCTCTTTCGTCTACTTCTATCGGTAACTTTACTTGGAGCTATATTTTTATTCACCACATCATATGTGTTTTGCTTGGAGAGTCCTTTATGATTTGAGTCTTTGCTTGTTAGTTTACCACAATCATCCTTGCTGTACACACCTTTTCAGAGAGCCATACATAATTTGGAATTTGATAGAATACTCTATGTGCTTCACTTATATCTTTTGAGCTTTATAGTTTTGCTCTAGTGCTTAACTTATATCTTTTAGAGCACAGTGGTGGATTTGTTTTATAGAAACTATTGATCTCTCATGCTTCACTTAGATTATTTTGAGAGACGTAATAGCATGGTAATTTTCTTAATAATAATATGCTTGGTATTCAAGATTTGTAAAACTTTCTTTTGAGTGCGTTGAATACTAAGAAAAAATTGATGCTTGATAATTGTTTTGAGATATGAGGATGGTGATATTAGAGTCATTCTAGTTGAGTAGTTGTGAATTTGAGAAATGCTTGTGTTAAAGTTTGTGATTCCCGTAGCATGCACGTATGGTGAACCATTATTGATGAAGTCGGAGCATGATTTATTTATTGATTGTCTTCCTTATGAGTGGCGGTCGGGGACGAGCGATGGTCTTTTCCTGCCAATCTATCCCCCTAGGAGCATGCACGTAATACTTTTCTTTGATAACTTCTAGATTTTTGCAATAAGTATATGAGTTCTTTATGACTAATGTTGAGTCCATGGATTATATGCACTTTCCTTCCTTCCACCATTGCTAGCCTCTCTAATACCGGGCACTTTTCCCCGGTATCATACACCCACCAAATACCTTCCTCAAAACAGCCACCATAGGTACATATCATGGCATTTCCATAGCCATTCCGAGATATATTGCGATGCAACTTTCCACCGTTCCATTCATCATGACACGCTCCATCATTGTCATATTGCTAGCATGATCATGTAGTTGACATCATATTTGTGGCAAAGCCACAATCCATAATTCTTTCATACATGTCACTCTTGATTCATTGCATATCCCGGTACACCGCCGGCGGCATTCATATAGAGTCATTTTTTGTTCTAAGTATTGAGTTGTAAGAAAAATAAAAAGTGTGAAGATCATCATTTTTAGAGCATTGTCCCAAGTGAGGAAAGGATGATGGAGACTATGATTCCCCCACAAGTCGGGATGAGACTCCGGACGAAAAAAGAGGCCATAAAAAAGAGAAGGCCCAAACAAAAAATGAGAGAAAAAGAGAGAAGGGACAATGTTACTATCCTTTTACCACACTTGTGCTTCAAAGTAGCACCATGATCTTCATAGTAGAGAGTCTCTCATGTTATCACCTTCATATACTAGTGGGAATTTTTCATTATAGAACTTGGCTTGTATATTCCAATGATGGGCTTCCTCAAAATGCCCTAGGTCTTCGTGAGCAAGCGAGTTGGATGCACACCCACTTAGTTTCTTTTGTTGAGCTTTCATATACTTATAGCTCTAGTGCATTCGTTGCATGGCAATCCCTACTCACTCACATTGATATCTATTGATGGGCATCTTCATAGCCCATTGATACGCCTAGTTGATGTGAGACTATCTTCTCCCTTTTTGTCTTCTCCACAACCACCATTCTATTCCACATATGGTGCTATATCCATGGCTCACGCTCATGTATTGCGTGAAGATCGAAAAAGTTTTGAAAATGTCATAAGTATGAAACAATTGCTTGGCTTGTCATCGGGGTTGTGCATGATTTAAATACTTTCTATGGTGAAGATAGAGCATAGCCAGACTCTATGATTTTGTAGGGATAGCTTTCTTTGGCCATGTTATTTTGAGAAGACAAAACTGCTTTGTTAGTATGCTTGAAGTATTATTATTTTTATGTCAACGTGAACTTTTGTCTTGAATCTTTTGAATCTGAATATTCATACCACAATTAAGAAGATTTACATTGAAATTATGCCAAGTAGCACTCCGCATCAAAAATTCTTTTTTTATTATTTACCTACTCGAGGACGAGCAGGAATTAAGCTTGGGGATGCTTGATACATCTCCAATGTATCTATAATTATTGATTGCTCCATGCTATATTATCTACTGTTTTGGACATTATTGGGCTTTATTATCCACTTTTATATTATTTTTGGGACTAACCTATTAACAGGAGGCCCAGCCCAGAATTGTTGTTTTTTGCCTATTTTAGGGTTCCGAAGAAAAGGAATATCAAACGGAGTTCAAACGGAATGAAACCTTCGGAAACGTGATTTTCTCATCAGATAAGATCCAGGAGACTTGGACCCTTCATCAAGAAAGCCATGAGGCGGTCACGAGGGTGGAGGCCCCCCCAGGGCGTGCCCCCTGCCTCGTGGGCCCCTCGAAGCTCCACCGACGTACTCCTTCCTCCTATATATATCCACATACCCCCAAACGATCAAATACGGAGCCAAAAACCTAATTCCACCGCCACAACTTTCTGTATCCACGAGATCCCATCTTGGGGCCTGTTCCGGAGCTCCGCCGGAGGGGGCATCGATCATGGAGGGCTTCTACATCATCATCCAAGCCTCTCCGATGAAGTGTGAGTAGTTTACCTCAGACCTACGGGTCCATAGTTTGTAGCTACATGGCTTCTTCTCTCTTTTTGGATCTCAATATAATGTTCTCCCCCTCTCTTGTGGAGATCTATTCGATGTAATCTTCTTTTTGCGGTGTGTTTGTTGAGATCGATGAATTGTGGGTTTATGATCAAGTCTATCTATGAATAATATTTGAATCTTCTTTGAATTCTTTTATGTATGATTGGTTATCTTTGCAAGTCTCTTCGAATTATTAGTTTGGTTTGGCCTACTAGATTGGTTGTTCTTGCCATGGGAGAAGTGCTTAGCTTTGGGTTCGATCTTGCGGTGTCCTTTCCCAGTGACAGAAGGGGCAGCAAGGCACGTATTGTATTATTGCCATCGAGGATAACAAGATGGGGTTTTTATCATATTGCATGAAACTATCCCTCTACAACATGTCATCTTGCTTAAGGCTTTACTCTGTTTTTAACTTAATACTCTAGATGCATGCTGGATAACGGTCGATGAGTGGAGTAATAGTAGTAGATGCAGGATCGTTTCGGTCTACTTGTCTCGGATGTGATGCCTATATACATGATCATACCTAGATATTCTCATAACTATGTTCAATTCTGTCAATTGCTCAACAGTAATTTGTTCACCCATCGTAGAATACTTATGCTCTTGAGATAAGCCACTAGTGAAACCTATGGCCCCGGGGTCTCTTTCTCATCATATCAATCTCCATCACTTTATTATTGTTTTGCTTTTACTTTGCCTTTTACTTTTTACTTTGCATCTCTATACCAAAAATACCAAAAATATTATTTATCATCTCTATTAGATCTCACTTTCGTAAGTGACCATGGAGGGATTGACAACCCCTAAGCGCGTTGGTTGCGTTGAGCTATTGTTTTTGTGTAGGTACAAGGGACTCGAGCGTAGCCTCCTACTGGATTGATACCTTGGTTCTCAAAAACTAAGGGAAATACTTATGCTACTTTGCTGCATCATCCCTTCCTCTTCGGGGAAATCCAACGCAGTGCTCAAGAGGTAGCACATTCCAAATTGTCAGGGGTCTTTATTGTTGTCCCCCGGACCCTGGGCCGCCGAAGTTTCACCTTCGCGTAACATCTCCATCGTCCCTTGCACCACTTATCGGTCGGGGGAGACCCTCTGCGATGACACTTCAAAGTCGTTTGCCCTATTGGACGGAGAGTTTGATGGGGGCGTCTCACTTTCCATCATCTCTGGGAGAAGGTCCCCCGAGGAAGAGGATTGTGGAAGGGGACTACGTGCTGAGCTGCAAACAAATATATATATATTCCAAACATCACGAGAAAAGAATGGGTTATGCTTAAAGCAACCTTGTTCACTTACGATTTGGCCGGAGACTTGTCCTCGACACGAGACTGCGCTTTGACGCCCTCCAGGTCCGAGCCGCCCTTCAGAGGCATTTTACCTCGCTTAGGAGCTTGCTCCTCCCAATCTTCGGAGGCAGCCCTCTTCCCCCTAGGAGGGAAGGAGACGGCGCCCCCCCCCCTTCTCTTTTGTCTTTGGATAAGGGGATTTTGGTTTCTCCGGACACAAAGTCCGATATTCCTTGGGAATTGGGGCCGTCATTGGTCTTCTCCCTCTCCGCCTCGCCCTATTTCACAGGCATCTGGTATGGTGTCGGGGCCAGCATCCGTGTTAGAACAGTATTCGTCGGGCCCTCGGGCAGAGGGGCCGAACACATAATCAGTTCCACTTTCTTTATCCAGCCCTGGAAAAAGATAGATTGCTCAGTACCATATTGCAGTATGCATAACTACAAAAGTATTCGAAAGCCAAGTGCTTACCGGAGTATCCGGACGATTGCAGTTAAGGCTTGCGTCCTCGGCAGTGTCCGACCAATGTTTCTGCTTCCCAAAAATAACTTCCACATTCCTTCGTGTGTGGTGCCGAAAAGGTGTTGAAGGGTTCGTGGACCATCTGGAATGAACTCCCACATGCGGCGATACCTGCGCTGGCAGGGAAGGATTCGGCGAACCAACATCACTTGGATCACACCCACAAGATCGATGCCTCTCTCAAGGAGGGTTCGGATGCGGCTCTGGAAAGTCTGCACTTCATCAACCGATCCCTAGTCCAGCCCCCTGTTGACCCATGATGCAAGTTGTGATCATGGGCCAGGACGGAAGGTAGGTGCATCAACCCACTTAGTACTGCGGGGCTCTGTAATGTAAAACCACTCCCGCTGCCAGTAGTTGGAAGTCTCGATAAAAGAACCTTTTGGCCAGGGAGTGTTGGCGAGTTGGCTGATGGTAGCACCACCGCATTCCGCCTGTTCCCCGTCGACTATCTTTGGTTTCACAGTAAAGGTCTTCAGTCATAAGCCGAAGTGTGGGGGGATTCGAAGGAAGGCCTCGCATATAATGATAAACACCGAGACATGGAGAATCGAGTCCGGGGGAAGGTCATGAAAATCCAGTCCATAATAAAACATTAGCCCCCGGACAAAGGGGTCAAACCCTAACCCTCGGAGGAAGTGGGGGATGAACACAACCCTCTCGCCGGATCTGGGGGTTGGAATAACTTGTCATTGAGCAGGAAGCCGGTGGTGGATCTCTGCGGTCAGATATCTGGCTGCCCGAAGCTTTGCAATATCCTCCTCTGTAACGGAGGAAGCCGCCCATCGGCCTTGGGAGCTGGATCCGGACATGATGGGAAGGCTGAAAGCAATGGAATCAAACCTTGGGTGCTGGAACTCGGGGTTGGCAAGGCTGAAGAGAAGTTGGGCGTAAAAAAGACGGCCCTTGGTTCCTTTATAAAGGCCTCCGGTATTGAACGCCTCCTCCTAGGCCTAAGAACCTGCCTATTCCTAAGGAATCTTTCTCGCAGGACGGTTGGTTTACCCACGCTCCTATTGATGAGAATCCCGTAATAACGGGACACGATCTCTGCTTTGCCAAGACGTTCTAATGACAACCGCGTCTCGAAACATGGGTCGAAAAATGGTTCAAAATTATGACCGGACAGGCGTGACGTCGCATTACTAAAGTTGTCAGCAGATTGGACTTGTGTGTTATTATATTTTCTCTACGATTGTGTGCGGTGTGTGTTACAGGTACAGACACGATCAATTCATATGGAGACTATTCGGGAGTTCGGAACGAGGAGCCCGCCTTGTAATGCCGAAGACAGCACTACGCGTCGGATACCTTGTCATTGAAGCCAAGTTTAGGGGCTACTGAGGGAGTCCTGGACTAAGGGGTTCTCGGGCGTCCGGCCTGTTATCTATGGGCCGGATTGATAGGCTGTGAGGATATGAAGACCGAAGACTGTACCCGTGTCCGGATGGGACTCTCCTTGGCGTGGAAGGCTGTGACGCCCGGGTAATTAAGCTATAGTAACCCTTTGCTAATTATGCCAGGTCATCATAATTAAACTTTTGATCAACCTCACTTGTTTCAAACTGAGATCAAATTCAAATTCAAATAACAAGTCAAATTATAATTTCATAAAACAGTGAATTAAAAATGTTCAAAGGGTTGTAAGTATTCACTAACCGATTAACAAACATCAAGCAACATTATTGGGAATGTTGATAGGCCTCTACGATATTTAAAACAGGAGCAAACAACATTTAAATTAACCATTTAAAGATAAACAAATATTTATCCCTTTTAAAATGTTTTGAAACTTTGCGTGCAGCTCCATTATATGACCCAATATTTATGTGGCAAGTTTTGTATTCAACAAAATTTATTTGATAGATGGGACTAAAAAAACAGAAAATTAAATAAATGAAAAAAAAGGAAAATACAAAACCAAAAACAAAGAAAAGTAAAAAAAGCAAACCCCCTCATTGGGCTTCGGCCCAGCAGGCCACCGGCCCAACTGGGCCATGACCCACCAAGCCGGCCCAACCGGCCACACCCCCCCCCCCACTCCCTTATCCCCTCGCACAACCCACCCGAAACCTTA